>NC_053026.1:602392649-602516924 GCF_003073215.2 Triticum urartu | reverse complement strand
AGGGGGGGGGGGGGGGGGGGGGGGGGGGGGGGGGGGTCGTTGCCCTATTAAGCCGACTGCCGAAAGCCGTCAGCACAGAGTCGTCATTAATGATTACCTCGGCATTGAGTTGTTAGGCCATCGACATATAAAAGCTGTCGACATAGATACCTATGCCGACGGCAAAAAAACGGCATGCACCTAACGACGTCGTAACCACGTGTCACGGGCACCCTCGGCATAGTCGAAGCTTTTCCGGCGGTTTTTGTCCATTCGTCGGCTTACGTGTATATATGCCGACAGCTCCGAAAAAAAGTTGTCGGCATATCTATTGTTGTCGACAACTAGGGTAGTTCCTATAGGGGGTGGGGCTGGGGATGAGGAGTGGGGCAGATAACATTCACGAATCACGAGAATCCAATGGTTGGTGCCTGGGCGCTCAGTCGTCACATAGGGTGACCAATCGAGGCATCCAGCTGAGCAGAGTGCTGGCCTTAATTCTAGGTACCGGATTTGGTACACTTAGCTATAAAGTGGGACACCTTATAGTAAAAGACAATAAGTTTCTTAGACAATATATGTACAATGAAAGCATTACTTCATGGGTAATTTTAACATGCTCCCTCTTACCCTCTCTTTTCACATGAGAGGTAAGAAGGCACGAATTAATCAGACCACTACTTAATCAATGGCTCGGATCTATTATGAATTCTTACCTCTCATGTAAAAAGGGAAGGTAAGAGGGAACATGCTAAAGTTTGCCTTAATTTTAAGATTTACCAACTTTGGTACGATTTTTGAGTCAATTCAAATATTGCTACATGTCAATCTTTGTGGTTGAACTCAGCCTATCGATTCAAGTCCTATTTGGCACCGGGGCTCTATCTCAAGATCCGTTGGTTCAATCTCTCAAGGATGCTCACAAGTGTGGGATGGATGTACATACGTTCTAAAAAAGAGTGTATATGTACATGTATATGAAAGGCCTGCTTTTCTACCATGTTTCTCGAAAAGAAATAAATTGCCACATGGACCAGACGACACCACCGATTTTCCCGGCGCCATCACAGCCACAGCCACCGCCTTTCTCCTGAATCCTTTTTCTCCACCCTTGGCCGGATCGATCTGTCTCCATCCAAGTACGAACGTCAGATCGCCATGGCCAGCAATAGTCCTACCACGGGCTTCATTCTCAAATCGATTGTCTCAGTCGGCAATCAGCGCAACCACACCACTCTCTTTTGCAAAACCAGTCGGTCCGGCATCATCATCGAGGTTTCCTTCCAGGCGGAGCACCCGCCGCGCCCCTCCATCCTGTTCTTGCACTGCCCCGATCCGGGCGACAGCGCCTTCGACGAGAAGCCCCTCGTCCTATCCATGGCGGACGACTAGTTCCTCTTCAGGGTCGTCATCGCGAGCGCAGGCCGATTCGTCTCCCAGGATCAGAAATACGACTACTTCTTCTACAACCCGAGCCGCGGGGTCCTCACCGAGCTCCCGCACCCCCACCCGCTCGTCTTCTACCCCTGCCAGGTCGGCCTCCTGCCCCGCGGCGAGGAATACACCGTCGCCGCGCTGGTTTCCAAGGTCAATCCCTTCGTGTGCGAACTCATCTTGTTCAATTCCGAGGCGGGCTCCTGGAAATCCAAGACGGTGATGGTGGATCATCTGTTGAGGCCGTTTCCGGTCGCAATCCCGGACAACTGTTCTGATCTCCTACGCCATAAGACATCCACCGTGATCACGCTCGGAGGTCGATATGGTTCCATGGGCTTTGTTGATCTCTGGCGCGACGTCATCTTGTGCGACGTGCTCCATCGTCGCCCTGTGCTACGGCCCGTGCCTATGCCCCTGCCGATGAAGCAGATCCACTCTAATGGCGGTCTTGGATGCAGACTAGGATTTCCAAGGCCCTTTCGTGGCATTGCCTACATAGAGGCCACGAGGTGCCTCAAGTTTGTGGAGATCCAACTAGATCTACCTTCTGACGGCGATAAAACAAGACTGGTTGGCTGGTCGGTCAAGATATTCTGCAACACCAGGATGACCAACTCGTGGGCGGATTGGCACCCGGACCTTGAGGCTGAAGCTAAGGATATTGAGATCGTGTCTGAATGCTCGGAGATGATTTCTAAATTGCATTCTTCACATGATGGTGTCGACAGGGATATGGCAGAGCCAACCTTACGTGACCTCTTTGTGTTTCAACCTGGTCTGAGCATCGCCTTTGACCAAGTTGTTTACCTGTTGACCTGCGGTGACCGTGGAGGCGACAATACATGGGTTCTTGCACTTGATTTGAAGAACAAAACACTGGTAGATGTGGTGAAGTTTGGCACTCAAACGCCGTTATTCTCACCTGTTGCCTACTGTCGTGGTAGTCTCAGTCTCCTCAAGACTAATTCTCAAGGTAATTTACTGTACAGAATACGTGAATCCGATCTCTTTATCAAAAATATAAGAACAATATAAGAACAGAGATTGTCTTTCTTTCGGTAATACCAGGAATTAATATAATGCACAAGATCAACAAATACCTTTCAGCCATGTATTTTCTTTGTATGCGTGCAAATGATTGATATTTTTAACTTTCGAGGTCTTTGTTTACTTATTAATCCATTATAATAACCTTGATTTAGCATTGTGATGCTTTTCCCTTGTTGGGTATAGCTTTTCAGTAACTAGACCATTATGCTATGGCTACTGCTTAAGCAACCTTATAATTTGATATACTATTATAGGTGCCAGCAAAGCTGTTTGTCTGTTACAAACTTAGCATTCCTGACTAGCTCCTTCATTGATTTCGTTCGACGCAGTAACATGTGAGGCTTGAGGATGGCATGGGAATTAGACTGGTGCTGGTGGTGCGAGGCAATGAAGCCTAAAGATAATGATCTGAAGTTTCATTTTTTCACATTGGTCCTGTGATCTCGATTCGTATATGAGTTATAGTAATGTTGAATGGCAATCTTCCTCTAGTTGCTATTTCTGTTTACCCTAATTAGAACAGTATGTTTTATACTATATTAGAGGAAAATGGTAGCAATGGCAGTGCCTACAAAAAATATTCTTGGCTATCCTGTATTACTTTCACATATGCTCATGGACGAAAATAAGCAGAATAGTAGAAAGACTACTATTTTACAATCTTGTGCTTCATGTACCGAAAGTGAACTTGCAAGGGGTAGGTGAAGAATTTTTTTTCCTTCAATACAGGACGGAGCTGCCTATCTAAGTACAAAATGGAGGACATTCACTTACAACTTCCATAACTATGAGATTTGTGCACCCTCATAAGACGAGAACACACACTGATTACAGAAAGAATGGCTGGTAAAGTGTTTGAATTCTTATTAACTCGGTTGTACTAGTTACCAAAGATAGGAACAGGTGGTTCCTCACCGGCGCCTATATATGCAAAAGACCTCCATGCATCCTGCTCTCCCGTAAGGAGAACAATACGATCGAGGAATTGTGTCAGAAAACGTGAGTTAATGTTAAAAAAAATAACTCAGGGCTACTTTAGATTGCTATGAAGTTGCATCACCAAGGTATATATCATGTGTTAATTATCCTTTTGCCCTCAGTGGTGTCCATGTACTCAGTTTTGTCCTCAAATACGAATTGTGCTCAGTTTTGTCCCTAGTCCGTGCGCACCGACTCGTTCCATGAACTCTGCCGTCTCTGTCAGGTCAACCTTTTGACTCGGCCCTTACAGGTGGGACCAGGCGGCAGAGACGGCCAATTTTATTCAGACCGTTGCACGCGTGGCTTGTGGGACCCAGCAGAGAGCCGTTGAGCAGAGAGCCGTTGGCGGGTGTACTATATAAGCGGGTGACAGCGGCGGTAACCACAGCGACAGAGAGCACGGCGGTGACCACGGCGAGAAGGAGAGCACGGCGGTGGGAAGCTAGCTGTGGAGGGCGCGGCGGTGGGAAGCTAGCAGTGGAGGGCGCGGCGACGTTGAGATCCCCTTCGGCTCCGAGCTCCATGTCTTCCTCAAGCTCCCACGCCACCTCGCGGATGCAGAGCCGGGCGCGTGTGGACATGCCTGTCTTCGTCTGTCCACGGTGCCGGGCGGACGTTGATCGGAGGGTTTCTTAGACATCGAGGAATCAGAATCGTCCGTTCTACGTATGCAGCAAGAATGGGGTAAGAATCGGGGCAATTGCACCATTTTCGTGGTCGGGATCTTTGAGCAATGGGTTGATCTGTTTGGTGTTCATGCAGGTGACATGCTTCTTTCTTTGGGTCGATGCTTTGGCCGAGACTCTGATGAATGAACTGCAAGAAGAGCATGAAGAATGGTTGCGCATGCTGCCACGAACGGCAGTGGCCACACCAGGAGCTCCGGAAGAAGGGATGGAGGGCGAAGCACGCACTGACAGAGAGCTAGCTGTTGATCTTAGGATGTTGAAGAAGAAGGTTAGGAAGCTCAAAGATCAAGCACTATCAATACCCATTTGCAAATACTTTTGTGCATTTGTAGGTATGGTAATCGCACTGGTTGTAATGTTGAAAATGTATGGAAAGGCATGAACTATGGAGGAATTTGTAGTCTTGAAATTGTATGAGAAATTCACCTGGTTTAAATGTTGGTCAAAGTTGTTTAAATGTTGAAAAAAAGAGAAGAAGTGACCAACATTTAAATATGTTGAAAAAAAGAGAAGAAATTAGGAATTCAGAGACTTTTGATCAATGAAATGCAGCTCTCTGCTCTGCCTTTCTGTCAAAAAAGGTTGCTCTTGGGCCAAATTCAGAGCGTAGAGCCAAGTGCAGGCTACACTAATGGGCCAACTGCATCCAATTAGGCCCATTCGGGGGTTCTCTTGCGTATTTTTCTGTTTTCTGTTATGATTTAATTTAGGCAGTAAATCATAATGCTGAAACTTTTTGTGGAAGCTAATTGAATTATTCCAGAGCCAAACAATTAAGGTTAGAAATTTTTTGGAGCTGTTAATTAATCCAATTCAAATACACCGTGATTTAAATCAAAGACCAAAATGTCATGGAAAATGTGCCTCAACTCTGGTAGAGGTTTACACCTGGTGCCAAAATAAATGAACATTTTTTAAGGGCATTACATTGAGAAAAAATAATTTGTCTAAAAAATGAAGGGTGAAAAATGCACAAAAAATTGGTGCGGCTGGGGACTCGAACCAAGGACCGCGTGGGTTTGTGGTGTTTAGGGTTGCGCTGGTAACCGCTAGGACAGATGGCAATACTTTGACATGGGTAGGGAAGGAAGGTATACATAGTGAGACTGCGAAATTTGTCAAAAAAAATAGTGAGACCGCGAATGTTTGCACACGCGTGAGAGTGGTTTTCCTTTGTTTTTCACTAAAATTTTGGAGGGTTGGAAGGATGAAAACGTATGTTTGCACTGCCACATGATTTTGGTTAGAGTGGCACTTGGTTTAAGGGTTAGAGTGGCACTTGGTTTAGGATTTAAAAGGAATAAATTTTTATTTTAGTTCATGACTTTTTTTGAATGAAACAGAGGGCTTCTCACCCCCTCCGATTTTTATTAGGGTTTTCATTAATGAAAACCACAAGTTCTCGAACTTCATGACTTGGTTTAGGGAAGAAATGATATGTTTGAGCAAGGACATTTTTTAACACACATAATAAACCATAATAACTTAGATAAGATGCAACACACCGTACCATTACAATAATAAGTTCACGGACACATGACGAAACATGACACGACACGACACGACATAGAAAAGCAACAAAATAAAAAATGAAACATGACGAGCTTGACTCCGGGCTTGAACATCTTCTTCTTGACCTTCTTCTCCACCTTGGCCGCGCGCGCCCCTTGAACATCATCTTCATCTTCACACCTCCTCCTCATTCGTCGTAGGGAAGGGAGTGCATCTGGCCTGGAGTGGGGAAGATGCTCTCGTAGTTGGTGTAGATGTTGTAGACGGTGAAGAAGATGGCCTCGCAGCCACACCAAAAGACTTGGCCGAGGAGCTCGCGCGCGTCAAACGGGTTGGTGAAGGTGACCGTGAGCAGTAGGAGGATGCCGCCGCGGTCACGAACCTCGTTGAGGGTGAACATCCTCGGAGAGCCCCGTGGGAGGTGGGCATAGCCGGCTCTGAGGAAGGCGCGGGTGAGTTCGACGGAACCCCTCCACCTTGAAATAGCCCACACACGGAGCTCCCTCTCCACGAGCACGCCCGGTGGGTAGCGCAACTCCGGCACGATAGGCGGACGGTTGAAGGTCGGCCCTGTTGAACTGCATCTTCACTTGGTCTCGCTTGGGGAGGGCTCGGTCGCTTGGGTGTTTGAAGTTGGAGAGGATCGGATCTGGCTTGTGGGTGGGAGAGGAAGAGAGGAACCCCATTTATAGGCCTGTGGGTGGGAGAGGAAGAGAGAAAGGATGAGAACGGTGCGTGTGTGAATCCGGACGCATGTGTGTATCCGTTACGTTTTGCACACTTAAATTTTTGCACGAAAACGATGCATGGGGCGCGTGCGTGCATCTGAATCACTGCATAGCTCTTTGACCGGGTGGTGCATGTGAATCGCTGCCCTGAACCACTGCCCTGAACCACCTAGCTCGCCTCGCTAGCCTAGCTCGCCTAGCGCGCCTCGCTCGCATGCATGCACGTCGCCGCCTCCCGCGCATGCAAACCCACGTCGCCGCCTCCATGCATGCAAGGCCTGGAAAGGCTGAGACGGGCTATTTACTGCGGTCTCAGGCCCAGACAACGAGACGGCCCAACGGTCCATCCAGTGCGCCCGGTATTTGTTAAAAAAAATCTCCCAGCCAATCAGATTGCATCTCGCGGATCGCCCCCCTCCTCCCCGCAGATTCCTTCTAGAAGGGTTAGATCGACGGCCCTTGATCGCCGCTAGGGTTAGATGAACGGTCCTTGTTCAACGCTAGGGTTAGCGGGGTTTGGGAGGGGTTTGGAGCAGTCAAAGCTATGTTTGACCAGATTTCAAATGAGAATAATAAATTAAATAAAAATCAGAAAAATGAAAAACCTGCGCACATAGTCCTCTTATGTCATATACTAACGATTTAAGTTGATAAACAAGCTTTACATACATTTAAATGATAAGTTCATGTGTATTGTGTGATATCTCGAGTATCTCAAACTCTCTTGTATGAAGTGAAGAGAAGTGTTTTGCGGAAATGAACATGAAAATTTCAAAAAACTCACCACAGCTTCATTTTTGAGTGACTAAGAAGGATCCAGGCTTAGTTTTTCATTTTGATGTTTTACACTTGTTTAAATCTTGGTCAAAGTTAAGTTTGACCAGAATTCAAATGAGAAAAACAAATTAAAAAAATCAAAAAATGGAAAAACCAGCGCACATAGTCTGTACATATAGAATATATGTGTAGGAAAGTTATTTGGCTGATTTAGACAAGGTCAAAAAAAAACCTTGCTTAGAAATGAGGTCGTTTACCCTACCTTTGGACCCCTCTTTTTAGCACATTTTTCATGAAAATTTCAAAAACCTCACCACAGCTTCATTTTGGATTGACTAAGAAGGATCCAGGCTTAGTTTTTCATTTTGATGTTTTAGACTTGTTTAAATCTTGGTCAAAGTTAGGTTTGACCAGAATTTAAATGAGCAAAACAAAATTCAAAAAAATCAAAAAAAGGAAAAACCATGTGCTCATTCAAACATCATCCAACAGATATTTAAACATCATGTCAAACATACTTCTAACATAGGTCCAACTGAAGGAAATATGCCCTAGAGGCAATAATAAAGTTATTATATATTTCCTTATATCATGATAAATGTTTATTATTCATGCTAGAATTGTATTAACCGGAAACATAATACATGTGTGAATACATAGACAAACAGAGTGTCACTAGTATGCCTCTACTTGACTAGCTCGTTGATCAAAGATGGTTATGTTTCCTAACCATAGACATGAGTTGTTGCCATTTGATTAACGGGATCACATCATTAGGAGAATGATGTGATTGACTTGACCCATTCCATTAGCATAGCACTTGATCGTTTAGTTTGTTGCTATTGCTTTCTTCATGACTTATACATGTTCCTATGACTATAAGATTATGCAACTCCCGTTTACCGGAGGAACACTTTGCGTGCCACCAAACGTCACAACGTAACTGGGTGATTATAAAGGTGCTCTACAGGTGTCTCCGAAGGTACTTGTTGGGTTGGCGTATTTCGAGATTAGGATTTGTCACTCCGATTGTCGGAGAGGTATCTCTGGGCCCTCTCGGTAATGCACATCACTTAAGCCTTGCAAGCATTGCAAGTAATGAGTTAGTTGCAGGATGATGTATTACGGAACGAGTAAAGAGACTTGCCGGTAACGAGATTGAACTAGGTATTGAGATATCGACGATCGAATCTCGGGCAAGTAACATACCGATGACAAAGGGAACAACGTATGTTGTTATGCGGTCTGACCGATAAAGATCTTCGTAGAATATGTGGGAGCCAACATGAGCATCCAGGTTCCGCTATTGGTTATTGACCGGAGAGGTGTCTCGGTCATGTCTACATTGTTCTCGAACCCATCGGGTCCGCACGCTTAAGGTTTCGATGACAGTTATATTATGAGTTTATGAGTTTTGATGTACCGAAAGAGTTAGGAGTCCCGGATGAGATCGGGGACATGACGAGGAGTCTCGAAATGGTCGAGACGTAAAGATCGATATATTGGACGACTATATTCGGACATCGGAAAGGTTCCGAGTGATTCGGGTATTTTTCGGAGTACCGGAGAGTTACGGGAATACGTATTGGGCCTTATTGGGCCATACGGGAAAGAAGGAAAAGGGCCTCAAGGGTGGCCGCACCCCTCCCCTTGGTCTGGTCCGAATTGGACTAGGGAAGGGGGGGCACCCCCTTCCTTCCTTCTCCTTTTCCCTTCCCTTTCCTTCCCTCCTACTCCTACTATTTAGAAGGACTCCTAGTTCTACTAGGAAAGGGGGAATCCTACTCCCGGTGGGAGTAGGACTCCCCTAGGGTGCGCCATAGAGAGGGCCGGCCCCTCCCCTCCTCCACTCCTTTATATACGTGGCCAGGGGGCACCCCATAGACACACAAGTTGATCTTCATGATCGTTCTCTTAGCTGTGTGCGGTGCCCCCCTCCACCATAATCCTCGATAATATTGTAGCGGTGCTTAGGCGAAGCCCTGCGATGGGAGAACATCAAGATCGTCACCACGCCGTCGTGCTGACGGAACTCTTCCCCGACACTTTGCTGGATCGGAGTCTGGGATCGTCATTGAGCTGAACGTGTGCTAGAACTCAGAGGTGCCGTAGTTTCGGTGCTTGATCGGCCGGGCCGTAAAGACGTACGACTACATCAACCACGTTGTGCTAATGCTTCCACTTCCGGTCTACGAGGGTACGTAGACAACACTCTCCCCTCTCGTTGCTATGCATCACCGTGATCTTGCGTGTGCGTAGGAATTCTTTTGAAATTACTACGTTCCCCAATAGTGGCATCCGAGCCTAGGTTTTATGCGTTGATGTTGTGCACGAGTAGAACACAAGTGAGTTGTGGGCGATATAAGTCATACTTCTTACCAGCATGTCATACTTTGGTTCGGCGGTATTGTTGGATGAAGCGGCCCGAACCAACATTACGCGTACGCTTACGCGAGACTGGTTCTACCGACGTGCTTTGCACACAGGTGGCTGGCGGGTGTCAGTTTCTCCAACTTTATTGAACCAAGTGTGGCTACGCCCGGTCCTTGCGAAGGTTAAAACAGCACCAACTTGACAAACTATCGTTGTGGTTTTGATGCGTAGGTAAGAACGGTTCTTGCTAAGCCCATAGCAGCCACGTAAAACTTGCAACAACAAAGTAGAGGACGTCTAACTTGTTTTTGCAGGGCATGTTGTGATGTGATATGGTCAAGACATGATGCTAAATTTTATTGTATGAGATGATCATGTTTTGTAACCGAGTTATCGGCAACTGGCAGGAGCCATATGGTTGTCGCTTTATTGTATGCGATGCAATTGCGCTGTAATGCTTTACTTTATCACTAAGCGGTAGCGATAGTCGTGGAAGCATAAGATTGGCGAGACGACAACGATGCTATGATGGTGATCAAGGTGTTGCGCCGGTGACGATGGTGATCATGACGGTGCTTCGGAGATGGAGATCACAAGTACAAGATGATGATGGCCATATCATATCACTTATATTGATTGCATGTGATGTTTATCTTTTATGCATCTTATCTTGCTTTGATTGACGGTAGCATTATAAGATGATCTCTCACTAAATTTCAAGATAAAAGTGTTCTCCCTGAGTATGCACCGTTGCCAAATTTCGTTGTGCCTAGACACCACGTGATGATCGGGTGTGATAAGCTCTACGTCCATCTACAACGGGTGCAAGCCAGTTTTTGCACACGCAGAATACTCAGGTTAAACTTGACGAGCCTAGCATATGCAGATATGGCCTTGGAACACTGAGACCGAAAGGTCGAGCGTGAATCATATAGTAGATATGATCAACATATTGATGTTCACCATTGAAAGCTACTCCATTTCACGTGATGATCGGTTATGGTTTAGTTGATTTGGATCACGTGATCACTTAGAAGATTAGAGGGATGTCTTTCTAAGTGGGAGTTCTTAAGTAATATGATTAATTAAACTTTAATTTATCATGAACTTAGTCCTGGTAGTATTAGCATATCTATGTTGTAGATCAATAGCTCGCGTTTAGCTCCCCTGTTTTATTTTTGATATGTTCCTAGAGAAAACTAAGTTGAAAGATGTTAGTAGCAATGATGCGGATTGGATCCGTGATCTGAGGTTTATCCTCATTGCTGCACAGAAGAATTATGTCTTTGATGCACCGCTAGGTGACAAACCTATTGCAGGAGCAAATGCAGATGTTATGAACATTTGGCTAGCTCAATATGATGACTACTTGATAGTTTAGTGCACCATGCTTAAACGGCTTAGAATCGGGACTTCAAAGATGTTTTGAACGCCATGGACCATATGAGATGTTCCAGGAGTTGAAGTTAATATTTTAAGCAAATACCCAAGTTGAGAGATATGAAGTCTCCAACAAGTTTTATAGCTAAAAGATGGAGGAGAATAGCTCAAGCAGTGAGCATGTGCTCAGATTGTCTGGGTACTACAATCGCTTGAATCAAGTGGGAGTTAATCTTCCAGATAAAATAGTGATTGACAGAATTCTCTAGTCACCATCACCAAGTTAGTAGAACTTCGTGATGAACTATAATATGCAAGGGATAACAGAAACGATTCCAAGCTCTTCGTGATGCTGAAATCAACGAAGGTAGAAATCAAGAAAAGCATCAAGTGTTGATGGTAAACAAAACCACTAGTTTCAAGTAAAGGGACAAAGGGAAGAAAGGGGAACTTCAAGAAGAACGGCAAGCAAGTTGCTGCTCAAGTGAAAAACCCAAGTCTGGACCTAAGCCTGAAACTGAGTGCTTCTACTGCAAAGGGACTGGTCACTGGAAGCGGAACTACCCCAAGTAATTGGCGGATAAGAAGGATGGCAAAGTGAACATAGGTATATTTGATATACATGTTATTGATGTGTACTTTACTAGTGTTTATAGCAACCCCTCAGTATTTGATACTAGTTCAGTTGCTAAGAGTAGTAACTCGAAACGGGAGTTGCAGAATGAACAGAGACTAGTTAAGGATGAAGTGACGATGTGTGTTGGAAGTGGTTCCAAGATTGATATGATCATCATCGCACACTCTCTATACTTTCGGGATTAGTGTTGAACCTAAATAAGTGTTATTTGGTGTTTGTGTTGAGCATAAATATGATTGGATCATATTTATTGCAATACGGTTATTCATGTAAGTTAGCGAATAATTGTTGTTCTGTTTACATGAATAAAACCTTCTATGGTCATACACCCAATGAAAATGGTTTGTTGGATCTCGATCGTGGTGATACACATATTCATAATATTGAAGCCAAAAGATGCAAAGTTAATAATGATAGTGCAACTTATTTGTGGCACTGCCGTTTAGGTCATATTGGTGTAAAGCGCATGGAGAAAATCCATGCTGATGGGTTTTTGGAATCACTTGATTATGAATCAGTTGATGCTTGCGAACCATGCCTCATGGGCAAGATGACTAAGACTCCGTTCTCCGGAACAATGGAGCGAGCAACAGATTTGTTGGAAATCATACATATTGATGTATGTGGTCCGATGAATATTGACGCTCGTAGCAGGTATCATTATTTTCTGATCTTCACAGATGATTTGAGCAGATATGAGTATATCTACTTGATGAAACACAAGTCTGAAATATTTGAAAAGTTCAAAGAATTTCAGAGTGATGTGGAGAATCATCGTAACAAAAATAAAAGTTTCTACGATATGATCGCAGAAGTAAAATATTTGAGTTACGAGTTTGGCCTTCAGTTAAAACAATGTGAAATAGTTTCACTACTCACGCCACCTGGAACACCACAGTGTAATGGTGTGTCCGAACGTCATAACCGTACTTTATTAGATATAGTGCGATCTATGATGTCTCTTACCGATCTACCACTATCGTTTTGGGGTTATGCATTAGAGACAGCTACATTCACGTTAAAAGGGCACCATCTAAATCCGTTGAGACGACACTGTATGAACTGTGGTTTGGCGAGAAACCTAAGCTGTCGTTTCTTAAAGTTTGGGACTGCAATGCTTAAGTGAAAAAGTTTCAACATGATAAGCTCGAACCCAAATCGGAGAAGTAAATCTTCATAGGATACCCAAAAGAAAATGTTGGGTACACCTTCTATCACAGATCCGAAGGCAAGTTATTCATTGCTGAGAATGGATCCTTTCTAGAGAAGGAGTTTCTCTCGAAAGAAGTGAGTGGGAGGAAAGTAGAACTTGATGAGGTAACTGTACCTGCTCCCTTATTGGAAAGTAGTTCATCACAGAAATCTGTTCCTGTGACTACTACACCGATTAGTGAGGAAGCTAATGATGATGATCATGTAACTTCAGATCAAGTTACTACAGAACCTCGTAGGTAAACCAGAGTGAGATCCGCACCAGAGTGGTACGGTAATCCTGTTCTGGAGGTCATGTTACTTGACCATGACGAGCCTACGAACTATGAGGAAGCGATGATGAGCCCAGATTCCGCGAAATGGCTTGAGGCCATGAAATTTGAGATGAGATCCATGTATGAGAACAAAGTATGGACTTTGATTGACTTGCCCAATGATCGGTGAGACATTGAGATTAAATGGATCTTCAAGAGGAAGACGGATGCTGATAGTAGTGTTACTATCTACAAAGCTAGAATTGTTGCAAATTTTTTTTGACAAGTTCAAGGTGTTGACTACGATGAGAGTTTCTCACTCGTATTTATGCTTAAGTCTGTCCGAATCATGTTAGCAATTACCGCATTTTATAAAATCTGGCAAATGGATAAATAAAACTGCATTCCTTAATGGATTTATTAAAGAAGAGTTGTATATGATGCAACCGGAAGGTTTTGTCAATCCTAAAGGTACTAACAAAATATGCAAGCTCCAGCGATCCATCTATGGACTGGTGCAAGCATCTCAGAGTTGGAATATACGCTTTGATAAGTTGATCAAAGCATATAGTTTTGTACAGACTTGCGGTGAAGCCTGTATTTACAAGAAAGTGAGTGGGAGCACTACAACATTTCTGATAAGTATATGTGAAAGACATATTGTTGATCGGAGATAATGTAGAATTATTCTGCAAAGCATAAAGGAATATTTGAAAGGAGTTTTTCAAAGAAAGACCTCGGTGAAGCTGCTTACATGTTAAGCATCAAGATCTATAGAGATAGATCAATATGCTTGATAAGTTTTTCAATGAGCACATACCTTGACAAGATTTTGAAGTAGTTCAAAATGGAACAGTCAAAGAAGAAGTTCTTGCCTGTGTTACAAGGTGTGAAGTTGAGTAAGACTCAAAACCCGACCACGGCAGAAGATAGAGAGAGAATGAAAGTCATTCCCTATGCCTTAGCCATAGGTTCTATAAAGTATGCCATGATGTGTATCAGACCTATTGTATACCCTGCCCTGAGTTTGGCAAGGGAGTACAATAGTGATCTAGGAGTAGATCACTGGACATTGGTCAAAATTATCCTTAGTGGAATAAGGATATGTTTCTCGATTATGGAGGTGACAAAAGGTTCATCGTAAAGGGTTACGTCGATGCAAGTTTTGACACTGATCCAGATGACTCTAAGTCTCAATCTGGATATATATTGAAAGTGGGAGCAATTAGCTAGAATAGCTCCATGCAGAGCATTGTTGACATAGAAATTTGCAAAATACTTACGGATCTGAATGTGGCAGACCCGTTGACTAAACTTCTCTCACAAGCAAAACATGATCACACCTCAGTACTCTTTGGGTGTTAATCACATAGCGACGTGAACTAGATTATTGACTCTAGTAAACCCTTTGGGTGTTGGTCACATGTCGATGTGAACTATGGGTGTTAATCACATGATGATGTGAACTATTGATGTTAAATCACATGGCGATGTGAACTAGATTATTGACTCTAGTGCAAGTGGAAGACTGAAGGAAATATGCCCTAGAGGCAATAATAAAGTTATTATATATTTCCTTATATCATGATAAATATTTATTATTCATGCTAGAATTGTATTAACCGGAAATATACTACATGTGTGAATACATAGACAAACAGAGTGTCACTAGTATGCCTCTACTTGACTAGCTCGTTGATCAAAGATGGTTATGTTTCCTAACCATAGACATGAGTTGTTTTCATTTGATTAACGGGATCACATCATTAGGAGAATGATGTGATTGACTTGACCCATTCCATTAGCATAGCACTTGATCGTTTAGTTTGTTGTTATTGCTTTCTTCATGACTTATACATGTTCCTATGACTATGAGATTATGCAACTCCCGTTTACCAGAGGAACACTTTGTGTGCCACCAAGCGTCACAACGTAACTGGATGATTGTCGGAGAGGTATCTCTGGGCCCTCTCGGTAATGCACATCACTTAAGCCTTGCAAGCATTGCAAGTAATGAGTTAGTTGCAGGATGATGTATTACGGAACGAGTAAAGAGACTTGCCGGTAACGAGATTGAACTAGGTATTGAGATACCGACGATCGAATCTCGGGCAAGTAACATACCGATGATAAAGGGAACAACGTATGTTGTTATGCGGTCTGACCGATAAAGATCTTCGTAGAATATGTGGGAGCCAATATGAGCATCCAGGTTCCGCTATTGGTTATTGATCGGAGACGTGTCTCGGTCATGTCTACATTGTTCTCGAACCCGTAGGGTCCGCACACTTAAGGTTTTGATGACAGTTATATTATAAGTTTTGATGTACCGAAGGAGTTCGGAGTCCCGGATGAGATCGGGGACATGACGAGGAGTCTCAAAATGATCGAGACGTAAAGATCGATATATTGGACGACTATATTCGGACATCGGAAAGGTTCCGAGTGATTCGGGTATTTTTCGGAGTACCGGAGAGTTACGGGAATACGTATTGGACCTTATTGGGCCATACGGGAAAGAAGGAAAAGGGCCTCAAGGGTGGCCGCACCCCTCCCCTTGGTCTGGTCCGAATTGGACTAGGGAAGGGGGACGCCCCCTTCCTTCCTTCTCCTTTTCCCTTCCCTTTCCTTCTCTCCTACTCCTACTATTTGGAAGGACTCCTAGTTCTACTAGAAAAGGGGGAATCCTACTCCCGGTGGGAGTAGGACTCCCCTAGGGCGCGCCATAGAGAGGGCCGGCCCCTCCCCTCCTCCACTCCTTTATATACGTGGCCAGGGGGCATTCCATAGACACACAAGTTGATCTTCGTGATCGTTCTCTTAGCCGTGTGCGGTTCCCCCCTCCACCATAATCCTCGATAATATTGTAGCGGTGCTTAGGCAAAGCCCTGCAATGGTAGAACATCAAGATCGTCATCACGTCGTCGTGCTGACAGAACTCTTCCCCGACACTTTGCTGGATCAGAGTCTGGAGATCGTCATCGAGCTGAACATGTGCTAAAACTCGGAGGTGTCGTAGTTTCGGTGCTTGATCGGTCGGGCCGTGAAGACGTACGACTACATCAACCGCGTTGTGCTAACGCTTCCGCTTCCGGTCTACGAGGGTACATAGACAACACTCACCCCTCTCGTTGCTATGCATCACCATGATCTTGCATGTGCGTAGGAATTTTTTTGAAATTACTACGTTCCCCAACACCAACATCATCCAACAGAAATACAACATGTCAAGTGATAAATGTTTCATAATACAACATCATCCCTTATTCATAATGTTTCATAATTATTTATAGATAGCATTGGGGCTTCTGTCTGTTCCTTGAGCTTCTTACCATCACTTTGCTCCTCGTGCACCTTGTGCTCATTGCTTCTTCTCTTCTTCTCTTGGTTATCGGTACCTTGCGCGTCTTCTTCAAACCTATCATAGAGCTGTGCAAAACATAAACGGTAATGAGATCATGTCAAGTGATAGATGTACAGTAGTATTTGACCCTTGCAAGATTTACATACCTAGCAGAACTCACAACAACAGAAGGTTGGTCACCATTTGGAGCCTCACTTGGATCATCATTTGGAGCCTCACTTGGATCATCATGATCACCATTTGGAGCCTCACTTGGATCACCATTTGAAGCCTCACTTGAATCATTATTTGGAGGATATTTTGGATCATCGTCAAAATCATGCGGCTGTTGACCATCATCATTTGGAACCTCGTCAAAATCCTCATCTGATGCAACCGACTGTTGACCATCATTTTCATCATCCGTTGAGGCAACCGGCTGCTGACCAACATTTTCATCAAAGCCTTCATCGAAACTCTCTCCGAACGCTGGATCTACTGTGTTATCACAATACTTACCAAAATGACCAGACCCACCACACCTTGTGCACTTATGCTTCCTTGCTCCAAGTCCAGCTCCTTCGCTGCGAGGTCTGATTCGACTCTTCCTTGGTCTACCTGCTGCTCTCTTCAGAACTGAAGCGCAAAGCTTGAATCCAGGGTCCACCATGTCCCATTGTTGTTTTCCCTTCATAGCAGGCAAGGCATAAGCATATGCGGCTTTGAACTTTGCAACAGAGTAGTAATCATGCACATATTGTTGTATGTTCCCTGCTGGACCTGGGAGAGAAGTGATGAAAAACAAGGCATGAATGCATGGCAACCCAGTTATCTGCCATTGCCTACAACTGCAAGTTCTAGCTTCTAAATCTACTGGATATCTCCATTCCCTCTTATCTTTATCCAAATATGATATCTCTGCTGTGGTACCCGAGCAAAGAGTCATGTTCATTTCCAAGCCTGTTGTCTTCTGCTTCAGTTCATTCATCACGGCAGGGATGATAATGTGGCCCATGAATTTTGCCTCGGCAATTCCTGCACAATAATGAAATTTATGCATGTATTCTATCCTTATCTTGTCAAGCAAATCCACCACATAATGACCATTTAGTTTCCGGATCGTTGAGTTGAAAGACTCTGCTAGATTATTGTGCACATAGTCAACTTTGCTCACTTCACTGAATTGGCTTCTGGCCCATAACTTGGAGTAGTGTGTTTCCAAGTATTCTTTCACTTTGGGATTCATGTATAACTGCCTCAAGTGGTAGTTGTGCTTCTTCACACTGCAAGTCAAAGATGCTGGCCATAAATTGTCGGTATACACCTTTCATTTGAATTTCTTCATGAAATTTGCAGCAAGGTGACGCATGCATTCCCTATGCTCTATTCCAGGGAACACATTGTCCACGGCCACTTCTAAACCTTTGCAGGCATCTGTATGAATGACCAACCCATTGGGATGTGCAATAGCCCGGCGCAGATTATGCAAAAACCAAGTCCAGCTCTCCTCAGACTCTGTCTCCAGCACACCATAGGCAACTGGAAATACAAAACTGTGTTCATCAACTGCACAAGCTGCTACTAACTGTCCTTTCAACCTCCTTGTGAGAAAAGTGGCATCAATAGCCAAATAAGGCCTGCAGCCTGCCAAAAAACCCCGGCGACAAGCCCCAAAGCAGACAAAAACCCTCCTAAAGCATTCCTTGGTCTTTGTCACTCCCTGAATGTGTACTCCACGGTGTGGTGATCAATATCTGCAATACTACCTGGGCTTGTCCTCTCCACTTCACCTTTGAATGAATACAACAATTGAAAACTTCCCTGCCATTTATCATAAATAGAATCCATAGCATGTTGTTTACCATTGAACAACCTCATGTATGGTAAATCTATCTTGAACTTATCTTTGATGTTCTTCTGCAATTCCTTTGGACCCACTTGCTGGTTTTCTTTCACCCACTTCTTTACTTCTTCTGCCACCCATCTTGACTTGGCTCTACTGATTGTATCCTTCCTAAGGGTTGATTCCTGGCATGTGTGCTTAAAAGGGTTCACTTTGACCTGAACATTAGTGCTATTCCGCATTTTAGATGCGAGCAGCCTCCATGGACAACCCTCAGTCGGACAGTGCACTCTGTAACGTACTTGATCGCTCTTGTCAACTTTGAAAGTACGTTCTACCTTGATGCAGTATGTCACAAGTGCATTTCTACACTCATTCATGGATGCAAAAACTGTACCTTCTTCCATATGAGGGTTCAAAGGGTCCCATTCAACAGCTGCAAGGTATTCGTCCTCACCCATCACGTCATCATCCACATGGACTGCATTGTGAGCCTCATCTTGGTTTTCAGTCCGAGGTGCCCGTCGTAAATTCCGAATAACATCAGAATATAGCTTCTCTTCATCAACCCCAGAATTGTAGCCATCAAGCTCCACTTCAAGGGGGGCCCTACTGCTGTTGCCCACACTTGTCGAGCCACCACGTCGCCGTGCACCAACTGAACTGTTCTGGCTGGAGATGCCATTACGACGACTTGGTTCTCCCGAGATGTTGCACCCGCCATCCTAGGTCCAAATGCCTGCTCAAGCACATCAACTTGCAGCCTCACATGAAAATTATCTTTCTCTTTATGCCTAACAAACATGGTAGCTAGCTCTTCATCATTACTAACTGTCACCCAATTCTTTTCCCCATCATAGTATTTGTATACCACTTCATCAAGCAAACCCCAAAGATATTGGCTACAAATTACCTCCCCAAATTGTCTGAAACTCCAATTACTAGCCATTGGCAACCAATAATCAAAACCTCCTTGGTATTTCTTCTTATCCTTTGCATCAAACATGTACCGGTCCCTTCTAATGTGCACCATGAAAGCAAACCGCAACTCCATCCTAACTGGCGAAAAACAGAGACGCAATTAGCACACTAATTGGGCAAACCTACTTGAATCGAGTGTTCAAATGCACAACTAAGCTCAATCTAAACAAGAGGCGAGACTTACCCCTCGGGAACCCAGTCGTGGACGCGGCGGATCTCCGGCCCGATGCCTGCCTCGCCAAATACTCCGGGGTCGCCGCTGCTCACCATTTCGCCCTAGGGTTCTTCCTCCTAATTCAAATAGCTCCAGCAGCCCCCCACCTTTGAGCGCTCCGGCCGGGCGCACGGAAGGAGGCCGCGCCGCGGATCGAGCAGGTGGCGGGCGCCCCACCCGTGGCATCGCAGGAAAGTGGTGGGCGTCACAGGTAGCCGTGGAGCGTAGGCGCAGGGCGGTAGCGGCGGAGCAGGCCGTGCAGCTGGTGGCAGGGCAGGTGCTGGCCGCGGTGCGGGTGGTGGCGACGGCTCAGGACAGCCGGCGGGGCGGATGGGTGTGAGCTAGAATGATTTGGGGATTTAGTTGCACGGACCTACATGTCAGCTCCGGACCCACGTCCACGCGGTTCCACGTGTAAGCTCCGGACCCACAATCACTAACGCCGGCGGATGGAATGGACTCAAATATGGCCGTTTGGCCTCGTCATAGTTGTTGTGCTCGGACTAGGGGCAAAACTGAGGACAATTCGCATCTGAGAACAAAACTGAGCACATGAACACCACCAAGGGCAAAAAGATAATTAACCCATATATCATAGGGCATAGAAATGGGAGGCATTCTGCAGCAGGGCCAGACCGGGAAACTAAGTACGCGGTCCTATATAACGGGATCACGGATGAGTGATGGCCAATGGATATAGAAGACTTGATCTCGAAGTGCTAGTGTCCGGGCCTCCTGGTCCTGGGTGAGGGATTGACGTTTGTCAGAGTGCTTTAACACTTGACAAGGAAAAAAGTCTATAGAACAGACACAAAGGCCCGCTGCATTGCATTGGGTTGGGTGTATAACCAGATTTTTTGCCACAACATATGGATTGTCCACATTAGAGACTTAGACAAGCAAGCCTTAAAAGTGTACTAGTATTATTAGTTAATTATCCAGACGTTGCAACGGGGCATACATTTCTAAATGATATTTTTCATAATTAACGTGAGCCTACCGTCCAATGCCCGATGATACTTTTCATAAATAACATGATCCTCGCAATAGTCTTCATAATTACCGTGATCCTCCCGTGCAATGCTCGATGATATTTTTCATAAATTAACGTCCGACTATTTTTTTTTAAACACAGTACAAACGTAAGCGCATGCGCATACATTCATCCCTATGAGCACCTTCGAAAGACTGAGCCAACATATCATCTTGAAATTTACGAAGTCACCGTAGGCACCCCGTCGTCGACGGGAACGTCCCCTCCCACTGAATGCGCATTGCCGAAAATCCTAAAACAAATCCAAGAATAAATGTGAACACCAGGACCTGAATCCTGATGTACTGGGGATACCACAATTCCTCTAACCATCCAACCTCAAGTTGGTTTACAATTAATGTCTGACTAATTAACATGTGTAATTAATTATTTGACTAATTAATTGCATGCAGCTGTGGACAAGGCAGAGACTAGGCAAGATGGACCAATTTTCGGCATTAATAGTTTGCCCACAGAACTGACAAAACGATACCTAATTCAAAAATGTATTTTTGTCCATTCATAAAAATGTATGTGATCCTCATATATGAAAAAAAAAAATTGTACAGTGTAGAAAAAATGTTCCCACAGCTGAAAAAATTCATGCCATTTAATTCGTGTATTTGAAAAATAAATTTACGCTTTTTACGCTTATCCAATTGTTTTTCAAAAGTAGGTATCTTAAAAATAAATTTTGCTTCCGAGTTTTTTTCCCGGTTTCTGCCCCTCTCCCCCCCCCCCCTTCCCTTGTTTTTCATGTTCTTGATTTTCTCTATCTTGTTTGTTTAAAAAAGTCATCGAAATCTATTAACATGTGATATAGTTTTAAAGATCTCGATGCGAGAAATACAGCAGTGAAAACGGTTTGTGATTTGGATGCATGGTGAAGACATAAAACAATTTGCAAAAAATAATCTAGAAAAGAAAAGCACAAAACTCATGCTGCGACAAGAATAGTTCATCGATCTGGTTCGTCGACTCCTAATTCGATGGCTGTGAGTGGCTAAGTCGAGGCAAGTCGACCTCAGACTTTACTCTAGCAACTTCCGCCGCCGCTGCCGGACACGACCTTGACCTTCCAAACTCCGGTGAGCCTCCAAATGGCCCGCCGCCTTCTCCATCGTAGCCTCAGCTATTCCTTCTCCGCCGCGGACATGGTCGTCTCCTCCATCCGCCTCCTCTCCGCCACCAACCCTAGCAAATCAGCCCCAGCCCCCGCTCCCCTTCAGCCAATTAACCCCAATCCCGATCCAGGAGCAGCTCCTCCCCCTCCTCCTCCCACCACCACCATCCTCCTGTCCCCGGCGGACCGCCTCCGCGGGGTCTTCCTCCAGAAGCCCCCCGGCCGCGCCGCCCTCCACCGGGCCCTCTCCTCCACGGGCCTCGACGCCCTCTCCCCGGAGGTTCTCTCCGATGTGGTCAGCCGCGGCAACCTCAGCGGCTCCGCCACCGTCGACCTCCTCGACTGGGCCATCTCCAGCGCCAAGCTCCCCCCTTCCGTGCAGACCTGCAACATAGTCATCAGGGCTCTGGGCAGGAGGAAGTTCTTCAGCTCCGTCGAGCCTGCCCTGGAGGTAATGCGGAAAAATGGCATTTTTCCGGACCTAACCACACTGCAGATCATCATGGATACTCTGGTTGCCGCCAGGCAGGTCAACAAGGCCGTCCAACTGCTCGAGAGCGACCAATTTGGGTTAGGAATTGGGCAAACTTGCAACAGAAAGGAGGCCTTCTCTGCTCTCATTGAATGCCTCTGCCGGAGGTCACATGTCGGCGTTGCCAGCTCGCTCGTACAAGCCGCCCGTGGACAACCATTCCATCTTGATAAACAAGTGTACAATGATGTGCTTGGCGGTTGGGCGAGGTTTGGGAGGGTTGATAAGCTGGAGCATTTCTGGGCAATGATGCTGGAGGATGGGCTAGTGCCCGATGATGTTTCGCATTGCCATCTCATTGAGGCATTGGGGAGGGCAGGGCAGGGCGAGGAGGCACTCAGGGTGTTTGAGAAAATGGTGCAAGAGGGATACGGTCCAACTACGATGGCCTACAATGCACTTGTTTTCAATTTTATTTCACTGGGGGATTTGGACAGGTCCATCAAGTATTACAAGGATATGGTGGACAACAATTGCCCTCCAAACAGTGACACATACTGCAAGATGATTAGAGCCCATCTGAAAGCACGCAGGGTGGCTGATGCACTTCAAATGTTTGATGACATGTTGGCTCAAGGTATTCTGCCAGATACAGGGGTAATTACATCATTCATCGAGCCACTTTGCACGTTTGGGCCTCCTCACGCTGCCTTGATGATCTACCAAAAGAGTAGGAAGGCTGGCTGTACAATATCCTTGAAAGCATACAAGCTTCTGCTTGAAAGGCTTGCCAGGTTTGGGAAAAGCGGGACAGTGTTGAACATTTGGGAGGAGATGCAAGAGAGCGGGTATCCATCCGATAAAGAAATTTATGAGTTTATTGTAAATGGGCTTTGCAATGTGGGTAAGGTTGATGCTGCTGTTTCCGTGGTGGAGGAATCACTAAGGAAAGGCTTCTGTCTAGGGAGAGTTGTTTATAGCAAACTGAACGACAGGCTGCTGGAGATGAACAAAGTGGAGACTGCATACAATTTGTCAAAGAAAATCAAACATGGGCGCACACTTGCTAATTCACGCAACTATTGTCGTGCTAATGGTTGGCACCTGTGATTTGTGAACATATTTGGCTGGCACGCAACTATTTGGTATGCTGGTCAAAGCAGTTCCATATGGGTTTAAAGTAGCCTCATTTGCATTCTGCAAAAAAAAAACGGCAAAGGTAAAACGCAAGTTTGGCATGTACTTATTCTTGACTGGCTATTTCATTCATACCATGTTATTGTTTATATCTTTTTACTGGCTAGTTTTAGTGGGGTTATTCTGACAAAATCTTGCCTGATGAGTAGTGGATTAAGTAGCAGAAAGCTACATCAAACAATGAGACAAAGTAATCAAATCGGTAGAATGGAATGGATAGACATGTACTGTTTTCTTGTGTACTTCTGGTGCTCTGGAGAACTACAAACATCAGATTAGACCTGGAGTTTTAGAACTTGGGTTCCTGGGGGAAATGCAGAGAAACTATTACAATAAATCAGTTGGATCTCAAGTATCAGAACTGGGGTCCGTTTAGGAGTCGCTGAGAAATTAGCCTGATGTATCCTCGAATAACTGGACTTCAAGGTACAAAAGAACAGCAATACTTGAAGGTTGAACTGGTAGACCGACCCTGAAATGAACTTGTAATATCTGGTAAACGGCCACATCCTACCTGGAATGGAACATCACATCTGCAAAATTCAGTTTAGTCCCAGTTATCCTGTTGCTGACTGCTTTTGTTCAATTGTTGTGAGTTTTATGTATGGTCTGTATCCATTGATAATATAATCTGTTAGTTGCATATTTTCCGTAGCGTTGTTCTCATTGTATATATATTCTTTGCTCTGCTCGGTATAAAATTTTCAGTTCATTTTTGTAGGTTCTGTAACTACCTATGCCTTTTGTCTTCACATGATGTAGGCTGCTGATTTCAATGAAGATGCAATCATGGATTCAGGAGATAACTGCCCAGAACTGTTGCTATCAGGTATGAGGACTGATATATCATGTGAGGTCAAAGAAGAGAAGTGCTTATTACACAAGAAGAAAATGAAAAGACAGGACATTTTATTACAGTAATGATGAAATCCGGGGGGCTTGCAACCACAGAATGAAATGAAATCCCATACGATAAAGCCTCCTCTGTGGTTTGTTACTTTGTCAGGTGCTATTTTCGAGCAAGGTATCAGCAGATACTGTGTTTGAACACAATTGCTAGCAAAGTGTAGAGAGAATGAAATGTACATTCAGTCACTATTTCTTCCATGTTATTTAAAACCTCAGGTATATGAAATGAATACTACTCTCTCCATCCCACAATATAAGATCATTTTTCAAGCTAACATAGCTTGAAAAGCGATCTTATATTGTGGGACGGAGGGAGTAGTAATTATCCATCTTAGTTTTGTGCAATTTTGTTAGTTAAAAAATGTGAGTTTTGCAGTTAGTACAACCTGTCTCTGTTATCTTCTGATGATATTTGGCAGCTTATGGATAGAAATGCATATTCCAGTTTTGAACTTTTGATAGCTATTAACATTTACAAGGTAGTTCATTGCTAGCTAAATTCTGGTTAGTAATTGTCTGTGTCCGCCTCCTGCTGGAATTTGGTTGTGTTTGGTTGGGACTGGGACAGGTTTAGTTGCACTGCAACTGTATGGCATATTTGATATGTGTATCCTTTTTTTCCCTGAGGTTTAGCTGTTGAAAATCCCTTCAGATGTTCAATGATGTGCTGGGGAAAAAGGGATGAAGAAAGATGTGTGTGGCTGTCAGAAAGAAGTATTTGCACAAACATATTATAATTTGTGTGTTAATTAAATTTTGGGTTTTCAAATCGGAACCAAAAACTAACCCGTACTTATTATCTTTAGACTTTTTTGGAATTTGCAGAAAAAAATTAGTGTGTGTGTGTGTGTTCCCTTTTCACTTTTTGGGGACTTCTGACTTCATAATGAACTTTTCCCCTTTTCCCCTTTTCTGTGGATGTATGTATGCTGCTTAATTCCTGTATGTGTGCATCTTTGTCCTATCAAGATTCTCTGTTTGTTCCTGTAAACAAGTGGTCTTAGTTTGATCTGAATCTGGGTTATTTATATATATTAACAATTTGTCATGTTCCACTTGCTGATCTGTGAAGGTCCTCAACTTCTTGTCGCCTGGGATCATTTGATATTTGGATCCTTCCATCAGAGGTATGCTTCAGTTAGTTTCCACATTTCCAGGTTTTCCTCCATGGATAATATGGAAGTTTAGCCTTTGACTCGTGTGTCTGTGCGTGTGCCATGTAGCTGCATGCTTGACAATGGTTATTTGTGTTAGTGTGGATATTGTCTACATTAGAACGGCTTCTGAGGCCCCACTTGAGTTTTGTTCATTTATCTATGCTCAGATTTGGTTAGTGTGTCATCTTTGATATGGAAGGCAAATTATTCATGGATATGATTCAGCATTTAACAATATGTTCTTAACATCTTTATCAAAGACTATACTTTGTTTGTGAAATGAACTATTGGATAATTGGATTTCTTGAATGCTTCTTTTACCAATATTGGGCTTTTATTCTTTGCCTGGATTTCTTTGAGTTTCTAGTGTTGTTAGTAAGCCGGTGGTGGCCTTGATGAGCATTGCTTACTTCTGACACCTCTTGTATGAGACGGAACTTGCCCTGTTACCATGAGCAGATTAGCAACCCTCTGAGCTCTTGTTTGTCATTGATCTATTGATCCTGTTATCCCTTCCATTTTGTCGTCACGTTGTTCCTGCCCATGTTAAGATGTCCGTAATTTTTGCCAACAGTGGATATGCAGTGATGCACATGTCTCCTTTTTATTGCAGTATAGACTGAGATAGAAACATCAACGTTTATGCTGTTTCCTTACCTTCTTTCATGTTTTCATGTGCTACATATTTCTTGCTGCTTGTGAAAGAGATTGCAGAACAAACAAATTGTTTATTTCCCTGAAAGACCTTTCAACTATGGTGTATATTCATATCTGAAAATTGAGGTTCCTTTCCAATTTATATACACAGGAAGAAGGCACATTACGAAGATTCGGCCCCTTTCAGTTCTTCTACTTGTACCAGTTTTGTTAGGATGCTACTGATTTGACGCAAGAGCTAAAGACGACTTGGCGGCACACAAACTTGGAAGTGTCGATGAAATAATCTCTGCTGTTTCGAGATATATTGTTGTCCTCGAGATATTTATGGCTGACCAGTTTATTTAGATTAAGCTATAATGTTACCTGGTGCATTTGATCATTTTGTTTCAGAGACACGTGAGGAAATTTTGCTGAAAATAATCTGCATATACTTTCAAAGCCAAGCCATGTGAATTACTTTTGGACCAATTTATTTCTATCAAATTATGTAACCTATGCTTGGCGTATGCGAGACAATTTATTCTAATCAATATATACTGTGATGCCTTTTGATATTTCGTTATGGAAAAAATGTGAGGGAATGTTGCCAGAAAGTTCTGGGCTTGATGCATATGTCCACCAAGTTCTTTGTGGTTGTATGTAAAGTCTACCTTCTCTGTGTTCTTGTTGCTCATATAGGGCAGGTTCCCAAACAACAATATGCAGGTAAGTTATGTTGAAAAATCATGACATCATTTGAGTTAAACAGAAAACTAAGTTATGTCCTGAATCCTCTGCAGCAAAATGTTCGCTGCTTGGATCACTAGAACAAGTTCTTCATGCTGCTTAAACCCTGAGAAGAAGAAGTTGTTACATTAACCTTTTATAGAGCTCAGCATGCAGGGGTTGATGCTTACATGGTATTTGTATAAGTAATAATTAGGGATGCAGAACGGCGTCCCGCAAAAGCGCCAGCTAGTACAAATTACTGTAATGTGCTCTAATCCAGCTAAAACAGTTTTTTCTCGTTTTGAACGGGAAGCGGGGTGGATCGGGCGCCGCCCTGCATCCCTAGGTAATACTTACAGGCATTTGAGCGCAAATTTTTTGTTTGCGCAAAAGGTAGCACATCATAACTGTAACTATGGAAACAGCAACAGACAGGCGAAGATGCTGAAAATACAGGGCTTGTACCGCCAAAAGTCATGAGGGCAGCTAAATCACAACCTATGATAAATACATTTTCTGCAGCTCTCATTAGAAGGTCAAAAATAATCATGCCATCGCATATAAATGTACGGACCAATAGCATAGTCACCTAGTCAGTGACAACTGAAAACACAAGATCATGAAAGCTTGCCAGTACATCACAAAGAGGCTGTAAATAGTTAACTTGATTTATGCCTTTCAAACCATTCGCTGCTACAAACCGGGTAGCAAACGGGAATTTAGTTCAGTTTGCAATTTTTGGCAATAGGTGTCTCTGTATGCTTTGCCTTAGTCACTCAACTTCCCTTTTTTTGCTTATTAAACCTTGTGTTTAGGACGGACGAGACTTGTCTGCTCCCCCGTCATGTGCCCATCCGTGCTCCCGTCTACGTGGCTTGATTTGATTGGAACAAAACAAGGCCCGGCCCCACCCCCTTAAAATCAGGGGGAGATGATTAGATTAGAAAGAAAAAAGGAAAAAAGACAGCCGTAGGATTAAGTGGGAGTACGAATGGGAGCACGGGGAGGGACGGACCAGTTGAGGAGATAATTTCATTTGCATAGGATGGAAACCCCACCGCCAATCATGTAAATAAAATTGTCCCTTCCCTGCAAAAATAGAAAATAAAAAATAAAATTGTCCCTTAAGAAAATGTAAATAAAATGGTAAATGACTGACGAAGGTTCAATAGAATCTCCCCTTTTTTTGGAGGGAAAGCAATCATGACTGCTTTATTGATTCTCAAATATAGTTTCATTACATCTTCTACTACATTGGGTGATCTCCAGTCGAGATACAAGTCTGGGATCCCTCGACATTGGCAGCTAACAATCGGGAAGGCTACAGCATTACTCTCTCTAGAACAAAAACTGTAGTTATATCCTATATGTGAAGATCACTTCCATGCAGTCGGAATTGATGATCAGCAGCTCTAACTCTCGCCGACGGCGGGCATGCTCCTGACGTCGTCCATGGCGACGCGCACGGTTCGGGAGGGGTCGTCGCGGGGGAAGTTGCCGTTGTAGATCACATCGAGGAAGCCGTCATCTGCTGCTGCGTCCGAGACGACGCGGGCGGCGAGCCAGAGCACCAGGCAGTGCCCCGTCGGCAAGATCCCGGCGCGCGTGCGCACCTTCACCGTCATGCCCTTCTTCACCGAGATCGACCAAGAGCGCGGCCGGGCCGGTATGGTTGGCATGTTCTTGATGTACGCTGCTCCGGCGGTGGAGGATCGGCAGGGTGACGCTGCCTTGTTGGGAACTCCCGAGACCCTTTTGACGGCGGAAACTTTCATCTTGGACGCGGCCGGGATGAGCGCGGATCGGCGCGGCGGGGCGGTGCACCTCTTGGCAATCTGCTCCAGCGGCACAGAGGCGATCTCCTTGGCGGCGGCGCCGTCTCCCTTGGCCACGACGGCAAGCTGCTTCTTGGTTGCCACTGCGGCCGGCGCGTGCTGCAGGATCGACGCAGGCAACGTCGCGACTCCGGCTTGCGGGCGTGACGTCGGCATGGACGACGGCTTCTTGGTCGCCGGTCCCGCTGGCTCGTCCGCGGACGAGTTCTGGATCGACGCGGAACTCTGCTTTGTAGACGACTTCTTGGCGATCCCTCCCTTCGGCGCGGCGAGGTTCCTGCGCCGGTGGAGCTCGCGGCGGATCGCGCACCGCTCCGAGGAAGAGCGCTTCGCCATGAGAGCCGGCATGGCTTGGTGTTTGGTGGTGGCTGCGGAGGAGGAGTTGACCGGCGAGAAGATTGCGATGAGAAGATGGGAGACGCTATGCTATTTATCAAGCGAGCACGATCGAGGCTCGCCGTACGTACGTACGTGTTGGCGTCGGAGCGGGACGGGAAGCGTAGGAACCAAGCAGCGCGCAGGGTGATCGAAGCCGAATTGGCGCGGATTGAAATTTGGATCCGACTGTTTGTAGATTTTGCTCGTTGGCCGGATTAGCTCCCGTGCCCCATGCCGAGATCTGAACCAACTGTCGGGGCCACCCGCTCCCGCCCTCGTCTCTGACGTGCTTCACCACCACCGGCGCCGCGCCCTCTACCCCACCGACAGCGATCCTACAATGGCCGGGTCCTCGAGCCGATTTCTCCGCCATAGTTTCATGGAGTCTGCCATCACATTTCTTTCATCCACATCACCGAAATGGTGCCATGACACTTGCTAGGAAACGAGTCATTAAAGCGATGATATTTACACAAGATGCGTCATTTGAACGAACACAATGGATTCCCGACGGAAGGAGTCCGAGCGCTGCCGTCGGGCGGCCTCCTCCCGAAGCAGTGGAGCGCAAGGTGGGCGGTCAATTCCTCCTCGGGGCCGCGTGGGATAACCTCAGAGTCAACGGATCTGGAGCTGTGGGACTCCGATCCGCTATCTGCCATGTCAAAGAAGGTAGGAGATCGCCGGACGTGAGCTTGTCGATGGAGGGAGTGGAGTGGTAGCAGTGGTGTAGGCACGATATCTCCACGCCCCAGGTCAGCCTCATTGCCACGGTATGCAATCTAGCTACAGCGAACTACTATAGTTGCAGTACATGAAGGATTTCCTCTCCACACCCAGGGTCACGACCCGGGCAGCCCTAGGCCTAGCTACGCCACTGACCGGAGGGGAGCGGAGTGGAGTGGGATGCGGCTAGGGTTTCGGCCGGAGTGTGGATAGGGTTCATTCTGTATGGGGTCGGGTGGGTCAGTGTGGGCCGGATCCGACGTAACGGGCACGTCCGGGCGTCCCCATATCCGCCCCAGATTTGTGCTGGATATGGGGAGTGCTGGCCAATCTGGTCATTTGGGCTGGCTATGGGGAGGCCGGTTGGGTGGCGTTTTTTCGTCCGACCACTGACCGAACAGTCTGTCCGGATGTTTGGGGCGGGTATAGGGGTCCGGTTGTAGATGCTCTTAGGAAGCTTTGAGATGTTTCAATATTCATGCCATTCGTTGCAGTGTGTGCACTACTTAAAAGGTTATTCAACACACTCGTTCGTCTGATCACCCAAGTATAAATGTTAAGCAAATTGTATATGACATAAATTTATGGGGAAACCATATAAAGCATAGGAATTCAAGAAAAAAGAGAAATTCAAGCCACTTTTGATTTGTACTTCCTTAACTCTTTTGCAATAGCTCGAGATGCTTCAATTATTTCCAAAGTTTTAGTATTATTCCCAATTTGCTCTCAACATTCAATGATAGTTTGGTTTCTTATTATTGGATAGAGAAGGTGTTGATGATAGCATACTTGCAAGACTCAAAAGCTTTACCTGAATACAAAAGAACATACTGGCTACAAGCCTACATTCTTAAGAGTCAAGAAAGTTTTTTTTTGAGCTCGAGTACAGGTGCACCTCTTACCCGGAGCGTCAAACTTTGCATCAATTTTTGTGCGTAAAACTTTCTCTTATTTGTTTCTCCTAATAAAACATTTGTTGAAAGTTTGTAGGTCGACATCACTAAGTACTATCATATGTAGAAAAATGTTTTGAAATTTTTTTTGGCGCAACAAAAATATCTAAAATAATAAAGTTATTATAGATTTTTTATTTGAAACATTTATGTTGCATAAAAAAGCAGGAATTTTCCTTCATGATCGAAGTAGTACCTGTGTGACGTTGACATATAAAGTTCCAAAGTCAGATATTTTCTTGTTTGGGAGAAATGAAAAAGACATTTTTATCTAGAAATAGCACAGATGTTGATGTGAAAGTTGATGGACCAGATAAGGGGCGCACCTGCACTCGAGCTCAAAAAATCCCAAAGAGTCATACAACTACATTTGGTATTAGTGAGTAGATCTTTCACATGTGGTCATATTTAATGTGTACCTTGTTGTTCATAAGTATTCAAACTCTTACACTTCAAATGAAACTGAAAAAACTAATTGCTATGCGTATTATGGGATGAACATACCAATAGTTTGTCTGAAATACATTTTTACATGGGAAACTCATGGTAGTTGTTGCATTACATTTTTAAGAAACTGAACTCGGATTTCACATGAAGATGTGCATACCCATTATGTGAACTAGATGATGCCCCGCACGTTGTTGCGGGAATATTTTGCAGTATTTTAGTGAGATTTTGGTTATATGGAACATGAATATTTGAAATAATAGTTTTTGAAATTATATAAGAATTAAATCTAATACCATAATAGAATGGAATTTTACATGCATGCATGTTTGCATGTTGAAGTAGATTTTTAATATGCATAGTTGCATGTTGAGATGGGTCTTTCCTATGCAAGTTGAATGATAATGTGGCATGCTTGCATGTTGAGAGAAATATGTTAGTGGGGACTAGCTATTTAGATATAGAAGGTATGCACCACACTAACAACAAAGAGAGAAGTGCATATTTCAACCCTGAACTTTTGTCCTAATCTAATTTACAACCCCGAACTTCAATACCGTCTAAATTACAACCTCCAACTCTCAAAATCGGCTAGGATTCAACCCTCCCCTCTCTGTTGACCTGTTTTGACCTGGTTGACCGGTTTTGACCAGTCAACAGGTCCAGTCAGCATGGCACATCAGCCAAAAATGCAAAATTTTCAAGGAAACAATCTGTAAAATCGAAGAAAATCCAGGAAAAGAAATAAGAAATCCAATTTTGGAAAAACAGGGAAAATAAAAAATAATTTCCAAAAAAAACCCTCAAATTCCTGAAAAAAGTATTTCCAGAAAAACCCCCCCCAAAAATCATCTTTTCTATTTTCCCTAGCTTTTTTCACGATTTTTTTCGGAATTTTGCTTTTTCATATTTTTTCCCTGATCTTGTAGATTTTTATTTACTTTTTCTTGAAATGTTGAAAAAAGAATCTGACGTGGCATGCTGATTGGACCCGTTGACTAGTCAAAACTAGTCACCCCAGGTCAAAACCAGTCAACAGGGAGGAGAGGGTTGAATCCTGACCGGTTTTGAGACTTGGGGGTCATACTTTAGACAGTATTGAAGTTCGGGGTTGTAAATTAGACTAGGGCACGAGTTCGGGGTTGAAATATGCACTTCTCTCAACAACAAATATATGCATATTCATTCATGGTTGCAATGTCCTTCATGCCATCAATTATGCATGTTTTAAATGGTACTCCCTACGTCCAGAATTACTTGTTGCAGAAATGGATAAAAGTGGATGTATTTAGAACTAAAGTACGTCTAGATATATCCATTTTTCGGACAAGTAATTCTGGACGGAGGAAGTATATATGGAGCAGTCTGCACGCTGACTAGTTACTCCCTCCATTCCACAATGTAGTGCTTCCTCTATCCACGTGCTTCAACTTTGACCGTAAATTAACTATCAAGACCGATTGCGGCGGGGGCAAAAATTATATCAGTGAATTCGTATTCGAAAGAAGTTTTCAATTATATAATTTTTTCTCCCGCCGCAGTTGGTCTCGTTGGTTAATTTTTGGTCAAAGTTGAATCTCGGGAAGCGCGGACGCACTATATTTTGGAATGAAGGGAGTACAATTTTTTTCTCTCGTATTTACTCTTTCTTAATTGTGAGAATGCGTGGGTCATAGTTATTCAACAAGTATGCAATGAATGTATGTGGTTGGTGCAGCAATACATATCGGGAAACACTTACTATCTGTAGTCTGATACGAGACCAACGCCAGACCACACGTAAGCCGTTGATTGATGTTTCATCTCACGGCCAAGAACCACAACAAAATCCTTTCTAACCTCCCGTCTTTCACGGAGGCACCTTCCCATAATCCCTCGCCCCGACCCCGTTACCTTTCTCCAGAATCAATGACCACCGCCGTTCCTCTCACCTTCCTCCGACCCTCCTCTTTGTTGGGATCCACATCCACCGCGCTGCCCATGTATTCTTTGCGAGGCGTCCAGGTTCGATCTCTGACCCGTTCTAATTCTCGATGCGGCACCCCGGACCATTGCGCACGCTGTTCTCCACCGCGTCCCCAGCGAACCCACCTCCCCGTCGTTCTCTAGTGTACTCCTACATCTTCTTCTTGCCAACCCAGGTAGCTACGTACCTTGCCCAGATTACGTTCCTCCATCCCGTATTTACCGAAAAAGGGTTTCCCCCGTTTTGTATTTCAAAGCAACCAATACCGAATACAAAGATCGCTGTGGCGAGCAGCACAACACACCAAAAAAAAGAAAAAAGAAACAAATGCCAACCATGACAGCTCGGCAAAGCGCGGATGACCCGCCACCACGGCGCGCACCGGATACAAACCACCACAGACCGAGGTTCTGAACCGCCGCGTACCAAGCAGCACCTCCAAGGAATGCGACACCGACGACGCTGCTACCCGGACAAGTCCTAGGGTTTCCCCCGGCATGCGGAGGGAGGTGGGGGGTGAATACCATTGACACCCTCCAGGAAGGAATGGTGGCACCCGCAGGTGTCACTGTGTCGGGGCCGAAGCCGGTAGGGATTTCTCCCGCATTCCCAGACTCAACCGTCCAACCGGATGAAACCAACCCGCCAAACCGTCACCCACCCCCATGCGCCAACGCAGTAGCGCCGCCATCAATGCTGCCTCACTACGAACACCACCACGAGGCCAAGAGGACCGGAGAAAAGCGCACCACGACGGGAGCAGTAACACCGACACCGAGCGGGAGGGAACCACCTCCACCTCCATCGTGCGGGAGGCCCATGCCTCCGGCACCGTCGCGATAGCCGTCCGGACATGGCCGCGGGGCATGCCGGGCCACCCCTGGCCTAGCCAGGCCTGAAGTGGGCCCGTTAAGCCCCGCCGGCCACGATGCAGCAGGTCGGCGTCGGCTCCGCCAACACCCAGCCACTCGTCGCGTCTCCCCTTCCTCCCAGAAGCCACGCCGGAGACGATCCCTGCCGCCGGCCCGCCCAGGCCCAGATCTGGGCTGAGCGGACGACACCAGATCGCGCTGGCGGCGCCGCCGCCCAGCTGTCTGCCTGCGTTGCGCTACGGAGCCCCGCCGCCACGCCAGACCGTCGCCGCCGAAGTGCACCCCCCGGAGTAGCTCCGGCCGCGCCGGAGAGCGACCAGAAGGGGAAGGGCAGGGAGGCCGCCGCCACCAGCGGCCCGGGGGCCAGGCCGGCCGCGGCGCCGGCGCCGGCGGCGGGAGGGAGGGAAGGAGGAAGGACGTGCGGCCGGTCGCCCACCGGGGGGGGGGGGGGGGGGGGGGGGGGGGGGGGGGGGGGGCGGGAGGGGGGGGGGGGGGGGGGGGGGGGGCGACGCGGTCGCGAGAGGAAGGGGAGGGGAAAGATTCCTCCATCCCGTATTTGTAGATTTTAAGTGGTTGGGAGGCACACTGGGGTGAGATCTGTTTTAATTTTATGTTTTTGTAGATGAGACCCGTTTGTAGATAATAAATGTCTGCATCCGAATATTTGTTACAAGCATGTTATTTTGCATCTGCAAAGTTTTGTGCTTCCAATACTGCTTACTTATGTAGTGATAAGTATTGGTTCACAGAATTCACGCTTCCTATGTATGGACGGAATTTCATTCTATTGCCTTGCTTCCATGTAGGTTCCTGTGTACTGATGAATCGACCATGCTTCGTATGTACGGATGGAATTTCAATCTGTTGATGTGCTTCCTAGGTTTTAATATTTGTTCACAACATTAGCATCGATGCTTCCTAGGTGATTCTTGTGTACGGATGCTTCTCCATGCTATGGAACTTCAGTCTCTTGCGATGTTTCCTAGGTGTATAGATGTAAAGTTCATTGCTTCAGAGCATCTGTGCTTATGTATAGATACAACTACAATCATGTTTATTGATTTAGTGTATGTGTTTCCATTGTTTGGAGGATCTTTTTTTTAAACAAAGCCATGATCCACAACGGCGCACACGCTTGATCGGTACCCCCTCGCCATCCTGGTCATCTCCACCAGCTTCGAGCCCATGGCCTCCAGTCCACCTCGCCAGAGCATTATCTCGGTTTAGGAATGAAGGCAGCCATCGAAGATTGCAAGGTTTGCCCCTCCCACATGCACCATCCTCATCCGACCTATGTATTGAGTCCTGTCATCTTGGTACAATGCTTGTCGATTTCCAAACATAATCATGTTCGATAGTGTTGTTTCATATCTCAATGCTCATATATTGCTTTATTCCCTTTTTCGGGGCTCCTTTCATTCTTCACATTATATAGTGGATCACATAATTATCCATGAATATATGTGTGTTTGGTATGTACATGACACAAATATGCTTCCCCATGTTGGCTGCAATTTTTGTTTCTTATATTATTTTTAATATCCATGCTTCCAAGTAATACTACTTATGTACACAGATCACTATTTTCATGCTTCTTATCTATTGTGTTTCTACATTGTTATACATATGCTGCTTCAGGCTATAGTATGCTTCAATTACTGAATAGCACCAGATTAGTGCTTGTTGTTAATCATGCTTCCTTGATTTTTACCATATGCTTCTAATGTAGACATGTAGTGCCGTAGCACAACAATGTTTCCAAAACATTAAAATTGTGCACTTACCCATCAAGCATGTAGGTTTCTCAAAACCAATTTATATGCTTCTGGTGCATCATAGGATCAAACCATAGATTTTTGTGTTAGCCATGCTTCCTAGTTTTTTATTTCTCACATATGGTTCTATGTCGACTAGGGGGCACCCGGAGATCATGGCTGGCTGCATCTACTTCAGAGACGACGTGACCAGTTCGCATAGCGATCGTCATGACTCAGACGTTCGGGCTCTTGGCTATACAACCTCAAAGACTTCACAATGAAGAAGATCAAGGCAACTTCTACCCACAGGCATCGTGGATCACGCCTAATATCAAATGATGGCTTTGAATTAGTGAAATTTGATGCGTGGAAGCAATTTGACTTTGCCCATTGAAGCATACTCCTCATTTGATAGTAGCAAAATTTTCTTTCTTTTCAAACAAATCCCTAGTTCCTATGAACCATGTGTAATCATGACTGGAAATATTTGTACCTTTGATGGAAGCATGATAATATTTAGTTGGAAGCAATTCTCTAGTCGAGGGAAATAAGATTGTGTTGCTTCTCCAACATGTGAAATAATTTCCTTTTTGATGTACGCATGTTCTGAGCAAATCCTTGGTTGATGGAATCAAGATAGTGATGCTTCCGAAACAAAATATCACGCTACATAGTACATAATTAGAAATATATCAAAGTAGATTTCATTCACCACACAAGCAAATTCTCCAATGAACGGATGCATAAATTATTTTGTTGAAAAGGAAGGTGGACTAATAAATAACATTACTAAGAAGGGCGGAAGTACGAAATAATTGCATCGGATGCAAATTTGAATAACGGTGGTTGCAAGTTTTGCTCCGTAAGGAAGCAGCCTGCCTAAAACCTGTAAGTTGTTTGGCAATGCATGGCAGTTAATTCCACGTAATTAGAGGCCCATGCACACGTGATTTACGGGAGCAGTCCCAGGCTTGTTTAGCGGGTCATTTAGAAGCAACAAATTAAACCAATCCAGCCTAACTCTGGTGGGCCTAACAAGTACATCGGACGACCACCGTGCTTCCAATCAAACGGCATACGACTAGTCTGATGCGAGGCAAATCATCAGTAGTCTGGTGCCTAGTGGTGAACTATATAAGGATGTGTCGTCTATGGCTCAATATGCAGTTCTTGTAGCTAGCAGTTGGGTTAGTCTATTCATTACTATAAGTTACACATACAAATATCTTCACATTCAGATTTCGATTAACACAAGGACACGTGTGGAGTACCATGCCGGCAAGATAGGAATGCGATGTATCCGGATGATTAGACTCAGTGTGTTGCAAAGACTATTCGCACTTGAGGTTTGAATTTTTTGTTGGACAATCAAATATTGGGACAAAAACGGTTAGTGGTAGAGCTTCATGAAGTTTGCTTGCGGAACACATAGCAGTGGTTGTAGCATGTGCACCGGGTCCAACAAAATGTAGTGCATCGGGCCCCTAAAATTGGCTGAGGCAAGCCAACGCCAGCAGCTAGCGGGATGTGGCCGCCCTCGCATCGTTGTCGCCATGTCAGGCCAAAATGACCTTCACAAGAATTTTTATCCTGTTTGCTGAGACAAACCAATGAAAGCCAGCGCAACAACAGGGTGACACACCTTCAATAAGGTAACAATGCAAGTTCATTGCTACTAAGCCTGGCAAATAAAGGCCAGAGCTTAACTTTTTCACTCTCTACCCTGAAGTAGTGCTCCAATAAACATCTTGGTGCCAGATCTTTCGGTAGTTGCACAAGCCAATACTGCACGCCAAACCAGAAAGACATTAGCAGATACTATTTAGGAAGTCATCTCCATAGTACACCACCACATTCATCAAGTGGTGCCCATGTCGTGGCATGGAAGTGGCCCGTACCACACCACACAGTAAAGGAGGTATTCTAACATCACAGTGCTCAATTCGTTGGTGTGCTACACTTTCAGAATGCTGTGGTTGGAGAAGAACAGCCGAGTGTTCGACAATATTGCTGCCATTGAGTCCATTGTAACGTCAAGAGTCAGGAACGAGTTTGCCCTTTGGATGCTTGCCAAGGTGAGATGATGATGGAAATTAGGTTCAGTACATCCCAGTCGTTGGTGGATGCTTCCCTTAGGGCGAAGGTTCTGTACATATGTGTAAACAAAAATTGTACTGTTCCCCCATCTTAATACAGAAGACGCACAGCTTGTGTGTTCTTGATTTTTTTTATCACAAACATAACATGAATTCGTGAGGGATGACAGGGCTCTTTTTTTTAGCATGGAGAGGCAAAAGGCATGCTACAGCCGTGATTAAAATCTTTTCTCCTCCACTCGTAGCCTCCCGTTAACACCTAAGCCAAAGTGCCTAACGGGAATTGATGACCAGACGGCCACATCCCGCTAGCTGTTGGCGTTGGCTTGCCTCAGCCAATTTTAGGGGTTTAGGGTTTAGGGCTCGGCCGGTCCTATGTGTCTGGTTTGCTCCTTTTGCTGTGTCCGGTCGGTGACCGCTGATGGCTGTGGAGGTTGTCCTCACCCGCATGGCTGCTGACGCTGTCGCTCCTCGTTCCCGGCTGCTCCTTCTCGGACCCGTCGGTCCTGCTTCGAACTCCATGGTGAGACAGCGGTGGTGACTCCAAGATCGTGGTGGCGCATGTTGGTGAAAGGCACGTGTGGTGAAGCACGACGGATCGGTCGTGGTGGTGGGTGTGTGGTGGATGGAAGAAACCCATGTCGACTTGGCTGGCACCGATGTGGCGACGCCCGTGGGTGCCATCGTTCCTTCCTGAAGGGCGTCGGGTATCCCTCTCACCCTCGCCCTTCTGCATACCGGGGGAAACCTTAGAACCAGTCCAGGCAGTAGCGTCATCATTGTCACGTTCCTTCCTGAAGGTGTTGCTTGGTATGCGGTGGTGAGAAACGCTAGAAGTGTGGTGGAAATCTCCTGAGGGCGTAGCGGTTGCAGATCATCATCGTTTTTGTCGATCCGACACTGTTGTCATTAGTTTATTTTCCTTTCTTTCTTATTCCTCTTGACATTATAACTGTAATTATGAAAACAACAAATAATCTAAAGACTGCGGAAAAAATGCTGAAAATACGGTTTATACTTCCAAAAGTCACGAGGACGGCTAAATCACAAGCTATAACAAATATATTTTCTGCAACTCTCATTACAAGGTCGATAATCATGCCGTCGCATATAAATGTACGTACCAGTAGCATAGTCACTTAGTCAGTGACAATGCAAAATAATTTAACTGAAAAAGGATCCCCCGCTTTGTATTACAAAGCAACCAACCGATACAACCAATAATAGGTGTTGGGGCGGAAGCAGTACAATCACACCCAAAAGAAACGAAAGAGAAATAACAAGAGAAAAAATGCCGACAACAGCGGATCGACGGAAACGAAGAAGCTTCACGACCACTGCGTCCACCGAAGGTCTCCCACCAAGCTCCAAGGCTCCGAAGCACCGTACCAATCAACACCTTCAAGAAGGACCGCGACGATGACGACGGTGCTGCCAAGGGTTTCCCCCGGTATGCGACGACGCGAGAGGAAGGGTCGCCCCCGACGCCCTCCAGGAAGGTCCGGCGGCACCCACCGGCGTTGCCGCGTCGGTGTCGGACATGCCGACAGGGGTTTCCCCCGATCCCAACCTTCACCTGGATGCTCCAAAGCCTGCCACCAAACCGATCACCATCTTGCGCCACCGCGGTCATGAAGCCTCCACGCCGTCTCACCACGGCACCATGAAGTGAGGCCCACACAACAGGGAATAGGAGCCGGGACTAGGGGCCGCAGCATCGTCGGCACGCGCGCGGGGGGGGGGGGGGGGGGGGCACAACCTCCACCGTCAACGATGGTAGCCGACTAGACACAATAGCAGGAGCATACCAGGCTCGTGGGCCCACAGGCCCGGCCGGGACCTCCACGCCCGTAAAGCTCCCGCCATCGCGCTGCAATAGGCACGCCGTCGGCGTCGCCGCCCCCCATCCGAGCTGCTCCTCCTCCACACCACACAGATGACGACGAAGCCACGCCAGGGGCCTGGCCCGCTAGGACCCAGATGGGACCCGCAGGGCCCAGATCTGGGCCGGGGGCGTGCCGCCGGCCAACCTGTGCCACCACGCCGTCTCGCCGCCAAGGGGCCATGCTACCACCTCGCGCGCCGCCGGCCACTGCCGCCGGGCCGTCGCCGAGCCGAGGAGCACCGCCGCCGCCCCCATGCCCCGGGCAGGGAGCTGCGCGCGCAGGGACAGGCATTCCTGCCGCTGCCGACACCACCCGGCCAGGCGCCAGGGCGACCATCGGAGGTGGCAGGGAGGGAAGGGAAAAGCAGGGCGGCCGAAGAGGGAAGGGGCTCACGCCGCCCCGGCCACCTCCTGGGAAGGGGGCACAGGGGCGGATCCGGGGGGGGGAGGGGGGGGGGGCGGGGACGGCCGGTGGCCGGCGGCGGCAGGGGCCCTAGGAAGGCCGCCGGCGGCGGGGGAGGGTGGAAGGAACCCTCGAGAGCCCGCAGGGGGGGAGAGTTTTGCGAGATCCAATCGCAGATTGTGTGTCACAACGCAAAATAATTACACAACTTCCCTTTATTTGCTTATTGTAGACCTTGTGTCTAGGACCAGTTGAGGAGCTAAGTTCATGTGCATTCTCTACACTAGCAAGGATGGAAACCCCACCGTCAAGAATGTAAATAAAATTGTACCGTAAATGACCGAGGAAGGTTCACATAACAATAGAATATCCTCTCTTTTTTCGAGGGAAAGCCATCGTGGCATCTTCTGCTAGTACATTGGAAACAATAAAAGTTGCACATTACTGCTTATTGTCCAGAATCCAGGTAGTACAAATTTGGGATCCCTCGACATTGCAGCTAACAAACGGGTGATTGGGTTAGTACTCGGAGTACTTAGCAGTACTTACATGTCTGATCACGTCTGATTTTTATTAGCCGTCAGATCTTGCGGCGAATTTTAATTGATTAAATTTAATATGTTAATTGCGATAAGGGCATAATGGTCCAGGGGGAAATATCTTTTCTTGAACCGATCATCTGAGGACCAGATCCATGTCTACTCGATACAGTTCAGAATCCTCCTCCGATCTATTCGTCGCCGCTTGCCGCTCCTGACCTTCTCCGTCCTCGACCTGCCCGGCGAGAGGAATAAATTCATCGTCCTCGTCCTCCACCCAACCAACCCCAGCCCCCCACGCCGTCACCGAAGAAGAAGAAGGCCGGATCTGCGCCGGCTGAATCGGCGGCGGCCGCGGCGGGCGATCCCATCTCTTCGCGCGTACCATCCTTAAGGTATGAATTCGGCTTGGCGTTCTGCTCGCTCTCTTGGCCGTTGCGCCCCTCCACCGTGCATGCAGTACAACCTCAACCCCACAAGATCCGGGTACGGACTAGAACAACGAATGGAAAGCTTCATCGTGGCATAGTTTCTCTTGAGCTAATCGCATCATGTTTGTTGAAGTAAGATGTTGAGGGCATTGCTTACTTCCTTTGGTACCGTAGAAAAAAAAGTGACTTACTTGACGTTTGAGATGAGATATACTAAAGGAAGATGAGATACTGGTTCCATAGTTCACTTAATTTAGTTTATTAAAGTCATCATCACTTTAGGTTTGCATAGTGCATGAAATATAGTTTAAAGGAAGATGAGATACTACTTGTTGGACGTTGATGATTGGTTTCCCTCACATGTCAAACGAGCAAAGTCTTTTCCATGCACTTGTCTTTGCCTATGAGCTATTTTACACCTGCAACATTGATAAACAGAAAGATGTTGATGATTGGTTTCCCTCACATGTCATATGCAGGAAGACATGGCGTATGCAAGTGATGAGAGTATGTTCGAGTATGTAAATGTTGTCAGCAAGATGTTTGATAGTGAGGCTGAAGGCTATGAATTCTACAAAAAATATGCTCTTGAAAAAGGTTTTAGTGTGAGGAAAAGCTACGTTGAGTGGGATGGATCCAACAAATACATAATTTTAAGGGAAATTGTGTGTAGTCGTCAAGGGTTTCACGAACAGAAGCACATGAAAAGAAACATGGAAGATAGATAGAGGAGGCCACGAAGTTTAACTCGTGTTGGGTGTAATGCTAAATTGGTCATTACGAGATAGGAGGAAACCGGTCGGTGGTTTGTCAAGGATTTCATCGATGAGCACAGCCATCCTCTAGCCCCACGGGATCTTTCTTGTCTGCTGCGTTCGCACAGACGAATTAGCGATGAGCAGAAAGCGGACATTTCGGACATGGAAAAATGTGGGATCCGCAAATACCGTATTATGGATATTTTGTGCTTTCAATACGGTGGATTTGATAAGGTTGGATGCATAAAGAGGGACGTTTATAATTTCTGCCATGCTAATAAGCAGGAGACAATCAGTGCCGGTGATGCTAATACGGTGATCATGCACATGATGGCGAGGTGAGAGCGAGATGTGGATTTTTCCGTTTGTCGGGTTGAATCACCACCGCAACTGTTATTTTTGGCTGTGGTATAATTTCTCATGAAACAAGCCAGGCATACGAGTGAATGTTGCGGACCTTTTCTGATTGCATGGCACAGAAGCATCCGATATCTGTGATCACAGATGGGGACCTTGCAATGCAGAGAGCAATAAGGGTGGTCTGGCCAGACTCAAACCATAGACTATGTATATGGCACATTCAGCAGAACATTGTACGCCATCTGCATGATGACGACGTAAAGGAGGAATTCAGATCTTTCATTTATGATACTTCTTCCATTGAAGAGCATGAGATAAAATGGATACAATTCTTACAACGGAATAAAGTAACCAGTGAGGAGTCTTGGCTGCATCAGATGTATCAGATGAGAAAGTTGTGGTGTGCTCCATATCTTGAGGGGCGTTGTTTCCTAGGATTGAGCAGCAATCAGAGGAGTGAGAGCTTGAACTCTGTGCTACATACGCATCTTGAGGGTAAGATGTCGTTGTTTGAATGCTAGAGCACTATGAGCGTTGCCTTGCGTCGCGACGGATTAACGAAGCTCTCCATGACGTCGAAGCCTTGCAGTCCGTTCCATTTACAGAGGAAAATGCTTCGCCGCTTGAGAAACACGCCGCAACAGTTTTCACACCTAGTGTCTTTTTAAGATGGTCTTATGGAGCATAGATGCTGTTAGCAAATGTCAGATCAGAGAGATACTAGATGGATCAGAAGATTCCACTTATGTTGTGTCCAAGCAGGAAAGAATGGATAAAAAGTTTGGAGTGCGCATTGAAGAGCAAGGAGGTCTTTTGTACCGGGTGAGTTGTTCTTGCCGTAAGCTGGAATGCGCAGGCACATCATGTTCCCACATTTTTACATATTGGGGATTTTAAAACAAACAATTCTGCCAGGTTGTTGCGTTCCCACTAGGTGGACTATGAATGCAAAATGTGCATACGCACCTACCAGAAAAAACCAGATGTATGACCATTCGGTAAGCCTGCAGAGGTACCGCGAGTTGCGGAATTGTAGTCACGCCGCAAGTTTCAAGGCATGCCACTCTGATGAGGACTATCACCGTCTAAAGATGCTTTTGCAAGCACAACATCATGGCAAGCAATCAAGTTTTGAACAAGCTGACAGCAAGGAGTCAACTAATGCTCAGCATAACAGCATTAGGTTTGGCCCGTTGATGCCGCACTCGGAGAAAGTTGATAAGGTTCTGGATCCCATGCATGTGCCAGGACGAGGTGCACCGAAGAAAAGGCTGCAGGCAAAGACAAAGAAGTCAAGATCACAGAATATCTGTGGCTATTGCAAGAAACCAGGTCACAATCGACGTAAATGCGCTAAATTGCTAGAGGTACGAAATATGTTCATATTTATTTTTTGCATGTGTTTTACACATAATTGATGTCCATGTGATTTATTGTATTCTTCTGTGTAGGATCTCGAGGCTGAACTGTGATATCTACATACAACATGAACCGACGATGAGCCAGAGAACGTCGTGTGCCATTCAGGTTTGTGCGACGTGGTCTTTACATTCTATTTCATCGTGACAGTAATTTAGTGAAGTGCGGTTGTACTGCCATGTTACTGTATTAGTTCGACATCTTTCGTTTCCATTTTTTTGTGTGTATCATTTGATGTCCAACTTTAAGAATGATGATGTATTTCGAACATGAATAAGGGCTAGCATGGAGCACTTGTTATTGTCGAGTAGAATAATTATTGTGATGTATTTCTGCATGCACACACGGCCGCCAGACGGATCTCCCGCGCGATCCCACGGTCTGCATGGCTGGCTCGGTGCGTGTCCATCGTTTAGGCGAGACTACCGACGCCATGCATGCATGGCAGGCCGTTTTCCTACGTCGACCCAAACACCGGCCCATCCGAGGTTGCAGCTCCAGACGGCCCACGTCCCATACGATCTCGCACGTTGTTCTCGTCTAACTAAAAATAGTCCCACCTCGCCCCTCGAGCAGCTCCTTTACCTGCTTAAATACCTTCATCGAGGTGATTTTAGCAAGCGTTTGTCCTCATTGTAGGATGAATATGATTCTTCACCCTTACTATGGTTGTCATGCATATTCTTCATTTACAGAGCAATAATGACTGACGTATTTTTTAAATAAGCGGGGCCCACTGGGGTGTGCTTGGAAATCTTTGAGAAACCTCCATGCACGTTCATCTTCGCTGCATGCAAATCGGGCGGCAGCCGCTGTGCCAGTAGCTGTCAAGGCCTTGATGAATCACTATTCACATGCAGGTCCCCGACTCTTGCATGCAGGTCCCGACTCTTGCATGTAGGTCCCCGACTCTTGCATGCAGGTCCCAAATTATCTTGTACATGGTGACCCACATGTGCCAAACATGTCTATGAAAGAAAATTTTGAAAAAAATTATTTTATAATGCCCCCTTGAGGCATAGACCGATGTTTTCAGCAGTCAGTCTAGATGGCATTATAAATTCAAAAAAAATCAAAAAAATACAAAAACTTGGAAACCTAGTTTTGTTTGTGGAAGAGATCATGTGTGCCAAAATTGAGGTGATTTGGAGGTGGTCGAAAAAATGCCGGCATTCCGGAGGGACCATTTTGTCTAACTTAAGCCAGTTTTTGAAAAAAAGGTGAATGTTTCCACCACCTCCAAATCACCCAAATTTTCTTGTACATGCTATGAAAGAAAATTTTGAAAAAATTTATTTTACAATGCCCCCTTGAGGCATAGACCGATGTTTTCAGCAGTCAGTCTAGAGGGCATTATAAATTCAAATAAATTCAAAAAATACAAAAACTTGAAAACCTAGTTTTGTTTGTGGAAGAGATCATCTGTGCCAAAATTGAGGTGATTTGGAGGTGGTCAAAAAAATGCCCGCATTCCGGAGGGACCATTTGATCTCCTAATATGGTTGCGGTGATCATTAATTTTAGAGCAAAATATGGCTGTTATTTTTTTGTTTTGTTTCAGAAACAGGAGAAACCAAAGGGCCCACGTCTCCCCTCCAGAGTTTTCGAGGGCCAAAGGGCAGGATGTTAGAGTTTTGGAGGCAACTCCCCACGTCTCCCCTCCACTGGCAACTCCCCACGTCTCCCCTCCACTGGCAACTCCCCACGACCACGACGCAGGTAACTCCCCTCCTATTCCATTGCCGCTCCATCTTCCTCCCTCTGCCTCCCTCTACCTCCACCATCAAGCAACTCCCCTCTGCCTCCACCATCGCTGGCCAGGAGGGCAATGGCGGAGGAATCGCGGAGCAACTCCCCTCCGTCTGCCAAGAGAATGGCGGAGGCATCGTGGAGCAACTCCCCTCCGTCTGTCAAGCATCACCGTGGTGAGACGTCTGGCAAGGAGCCGTTGGTGGTCGATGATGACGTTCCGGTCCCCGGGCAGAAGCAGGACTACACCGTGCCGCTCATGGTTGATATCCACCTGAAGGAGAAGCTGGATGTCGTATGCACCAGCAATCCAGACGAAGCCTGTTGGGGAACGTTGCAGAAAACAAAAATTTTCCTACGGTTTCACCAAGATCCATCTATGAGTTCATCTAGCAACGAGTGATCGGATTGCATCTACATACCTTTGTAGATCACGCGCGGAAGCGTTCAAAGAACGGTGATGAGGAAGTTGTACTCGATGTGATCCAAATCACCGGAGATCCTAGCGCCGAACGGACGGCACCTCCGTGTTCAACACACGTATGGTCAGCATGACGTCTCCTCCTTCTTGATCCAGCAAGGGGGGAGGAGAGGTTGATGAAGAGCCAACAGCACGACGGCGTGGTGGTGGATGCAGGGCGTCACCGCAGCAGGGCTTCGCCGTTAGACTGCGAGAGGGAGAGGTGTAGCAGGGGAGAGGGAGGCGCCAAGACACAAGGGGTGCGGCTGCCCCTCCCTCCCCCCCTTTATTTAGGCCCCCTAGGGGGGGCGCCGGCCCTAGGAGATGGGAACTCCTAGGGGGGGCGGCGGCCAAGGGGTGGAGTGCCCCCCAAGCCAGGTGGGGCGCCCCCCACCCTAGGGTTCCCAACCCTAGGCGCATGGGGTGGGCCTAGGGGGGCGCACCAGCCCACTATGGGCTGGTTCCCCTCCCCACTTTGGCCCATGGGGCCCTCCGGGATGGGTGGCCCCACCCGGTGGACCCCCGGGACCCTTCCGGTGGTCCCGGTACAATACCGGTGACCCCGAAACTCTCCCGATGGCACTTCCTATATATAATTCTTCACCTCCGGACCATTCCGGAACTCCTCGTGACGTCCAGGATCTCATCCGGGACTCCGAACAACTTTCGGGTTACTGCATATTCATATCTCTACAACCCTAGCGTCACCGAACCTTAAGTGTGTAGACCCTACGGGTTCGGGAGACATGTAGACATGACCGAGATGGCTCTCCGGTCAATAACCAACAGCGGGATCTGGATACCCATGTTGGCTCCCACATGCTCCTCGATGATCTCATCGGATGAACCACAATGTCGAGGATTCAAGCAACCCCGTATATAATTCCCTTTGTCAATCGGTACGTTACTTGCCCGAGATTCGATCGTCGGTATCCCAATACCTCATTCAATCTCGTTACCGGCAAGTCACTTTACTCGTACCGTAATGCATGATCCCGTGACCAGACACTTGGTCACTTTGAGCTCATTATGATGATGCATTACCGAGTGGGCCGAGAGATACCTCTCCGTCATACGGAGTGACAAATCCCAGTCTTGATCCGTGTCAACCCAACAGACACTTTCGGAGATACCCGTAGTATACCTTTATAGTCACCCATTTACGTTGTGACGTTTGGTACACCCAGAGCACTCCTACGGTATCCGGGAGTTACACGATCTCATGGTCTAAGGAAAAGATACTTGACATTGGAAAAAACTCTAGCAAACGAACTATACGATCTTGTGCTATGTTTAGGATTGGGTCTTGTCCATCACATCATTCTCCTAATGATGTGATCCCGTTATCAATGACATCCCCATGTCCATAGCCAGGAAACCATGACTATCTGTTGATCAACGAGCTAGTCAACTAGAGGCTCACTAGGGACACATTGTGGTCTATGTATTCACACATGTATTACGATTTCCGGATAATACAATTAAAGCATGAATAATAGACAATTATCATGAACAAGGAAATATAATAATCATTTTATTGTTGCCTCTAGGGCATATTTCCAACAAAGCCGACAAGAGGATCCGCGACATGAGGAGGAGGCTCGCCAGCATGGTTTCTCGGTCGATCGGCGTTGATGTCGAGTATACCAGGGAAGACGAACCTCCGCAAATGGCTACAGTTCTGCAGTTATGCGTGGAGGATCTCGTCCTGGTATACCACATCATCGCGGCAACCAAATGGTAAAAACATCCAGTTCTGAATTTTCTAAAGTTCTGAAGTTTCTGTCTAATTAGTAGTTCCTGAAGTTTCTGAAGTAGATGCAATAGTTCTGAAGTTCTGAAGTAGATGCAATACTAGTTCTGGAGTTCTGAAGTTTCTGTCTAATTAGTAGTTTCTGAAGTTTCTGAAGTAGATGCAATAGTTCTGAAGTAGATGCAATACTAGTTCTGAAGTTTCTGTCTAATTAGTAGTTTCTAAAGTTTTTGAAGTAGATGCAATAGTTCTGAAGTAGATGCAATACTAGTTCTGAAGTTTCTGTCTAATTAGTAGTTTCTGAAGTTTCTGAATTTTTTGAAGTAGATGAAATAGTTCTGAAGTTCTGAAGTAGATGCAATACTAGTTCTGAAGTTCTGAAGTAGATGCAATACTAGTTCTGAAGTTTCTGTCTAATTAGTAGTTTCTGAAGTTTTTGAAGTAGATGAATTTGATGCACCAGATTAATTTGATGCAGGCCCAAGGAACTCCGCCCGCTCCTGCAGGAGAAGAAGCTGTAGACCTTTGTTGGCTTCTCCATTGGAGGTGACAAGGAGAAGCTGAAGTTGTCTGGTTTGGAGATCAACCCCGACAAGTACGTCGACATGCAGCGCAAATGGAGAGTTCCAAACAATGGAAAGAAGTGGCAGTCTTTGGCTGAGTTTGCAGCCAGCCTCATCCACCCATCCTACAAGGAAATGAAGGGGAAGATCAATAAGAAATTGGACCACAAACTATGGGGGGACAGCCCACTTCCAAACAACCACATCGAGTACGCAGCGAAAGATGCGTACGTCACCTACGAGGCATGGAAGAAAATCGAAACCGTCAAAGAAGGTTTGGAGCAATGGCAAGAGGCGGAGGATCATTGGGATGACCCCTACTACCGGGGACATTGAGTTGTTTGTTGTATTATGTGTCTTAGTTTGTAGTTATGTGGTTGAACAAGTTTGCTTTTGTTATGTTGAACAACTTTGCTTTTGTAATGATGAACAAGTTTGCTTTTGTTAAGTTGAACAAGTTTGCTTTTGTAATGATGAACAAGTTTGCTTTTGTTATGTAGTTATGTGATTGTTATGATGCTGGTGCAGAACACTTATGGTTGTGATGTAGTGTCCATTTCATCTATAGCATTTTTCCTAGTAGTGCAAAATGCAGCATGATGGACTGGCTGCAATGGAAATAATGGTGACAAATGCAAAAGATGAAATATGACAGAAAAGCCCGCCTACTTGCCGCTTAAAGTTCACAATTCAACGGCCTGCATATGACTAGTAACCCAATCATTTATTGGGCCAGGATGCAGAGGCCCGTCAGATTGTGATAACAGGTAGCAAGTAGGCCCACAGGGCAGGGACGGAGATGGTTAGGAAATGTGCTGCCCGCTTTAGAAAGGAACTTGAGAGGGAAAGCTCAGTCCGCTATATAAATCGGTGCTAGCTCCGCTCGCTCGGCGAGGTGGGACTAAACTCCCTGCACCCCTGGGATGTGCCCGGCGTGATGCTCGCTTGGGCCGTCCCACGCCAGCCTCACCCGCTGGGTCGCTGGATGGACCGTTGGGCCATCTCGTTGTCTGCGCCTGAGGCATGCATGCATGGGAATGGCGGCGACGTGGGTTTGCATGCGCGGGTGGCGAACGTGAACTTTATCTATCCGAACTATGTTATGATTTCTACCCGAAAACAAGCTCGCGTGCGACGCGCTCCCGTGCGACGCACGCCTCTCGCGTGGTACGCGATTCCGATGCGACTGCGTGCCAAGTTTTATAGATGGAAACTTCTTTAGATGCAATGCCATCTCAAAAACAACTCAGAAACAACTATATGATTGATCATAAAACACATGCATTGTTGTTCAAAGAACTGTCTCATGAATAAATTGTACCATAATTGCGAACATAGTGTGAAACAGAAAAAAAATGTTTGTTTGCAACAAAATAATCCTGGTTTGAAGCTTAAACTGGTTGAAAAACAATTGAGCCTACTCCATATTGTCTTCTGCACTGCCAAAATCCAGTGACCTCTTGCGTTGCGTCGTTGGAGATTGCGTCGGGCTTGGCGACGACCCATGTGCTTCAATCTTTTTCTCTTTAACATCAATGTAACCATACAACTTAAGTTGTTCTTGGTCTTTCTCTGCCAACTCTCTAGCAAGACCCTCCATTTCTTGGATTCTCACTTCTTGTAGAAAACCATAGGAATTGTATTAGGAAGAACTCAAAAAAGACGTAGCCATAAACTAGATGCATGTAACATGTAAAATTTGAACCTCTGAATCAATGTCATCCTCGGGAAAACAACCCGTAGTTCTATTATACACAATGTACAGGTGACATGTCTTGCTGCCATTCAGATCAGAAAGCATTTTTTGTACATCATCTGGTCCTGCAATCAAGAACATTCCTTCTGGCAGCTTCCACGCAGACCCGGGTAAGAAGTAGTATAGTTCTGCTCCCAGTTTGCAACCAAAAGTATCTCTCATTTCACTCATAATGAGATCGTAGGTCACTTTGGCGGGTTCAAAAATTCTGACTTCTGCCGGGTGTTCATCAAAGTATGCTCTCGGGACATGTGACATCTCATCATCCCTACTAACAAAAAATTCCATGACCATCACCTAGTATCTCACATTAGAGTTAATACATTCAATGAGTAAAGGGGCAAACATAATTTTTTTATGCGCATAGCAACATTGCGGCGTTGTTACCTGCTTTTGTGGAATGTATCCTTCATGTGGAGTGACTGGGGATTGTGCCATCTCAAACCTTCTCACCTTGTTATGTGGAATGTATCCTTCATGTGGTGTGACTGGGGACTCTGCCATCACAGGTTTCTTATCCTGCGTATGAAACGTCGACAGTGGGTTTACACACAAGTTTTGAAAGGTCATACCATATCTTGGGTATGCATCGTTGCGAGGTACTTACAAGGGGAGAATTGACGATATGTTGTTGGGGTGGACTGATGTGGCATTGAACGGGTGACTCTATCGCAATGTCTTGAGTGAATGGAGACTGTGCCGTCTCATGATGCTTAGCCTACATACAATCGCCGACATAAGGTTGCCACAAATTGAAGATGTTTGTATCATAGAATACGTAGGTCCTTAATATATAGAATCGGTGCGAGATACTTACAGGGGGAGAATAATTGAAGACATGTTGTCGGGGTGGCCGTGAGATCACACGGTCTTCTAACATATGTCCTTCCAAGCGGACCTTCTCCAGCATGGCCTTATAATCCATGTCCGACCGCTCCTGTAGCAGCTTACTGTCCATATCCGCACGTGCCTGCAACACATACGCATCCATCCTAGCTCGCTCTTTCTGTATAATACTGTCCACAAGCTTCCGGTCCTTCTGCAACGTTTGATGCATTTCCTTGTAGCCAAGGACAAACTTTTTTTCCATGTACTCACAGTCCCGCTTATATTTTTCTTCAATCTCAAGACGCATCTTTGCCATCTTACGGGAAAACTCCTCACGCTCCTCCTTTATCATCCTGTCCACGTATGAACGTTTTTTTTCAGTTTCTTATCTACCTCATCGCGATCCTTTTGCACCTTCAAGTCGATCTCCCGGCGCGCTTCATGCAAAGACTTGTCGTACTCCGCACGGTTGTTATGCGCCTCTGAGACCATGGTCCCTACAGCAACACATATACCCATAGTATGAAAACTGTATCCACAACCTCATCCAACTAATTCGAAACAATACGACCGTGAAAAAATATTCAGAACCAGTTCGTACGATCAACTACTACAAACTATCAATCAAAAAGCTCTTGCATGACATCCTGTACTCGAATTACACCAAAACTACTCAACTATGGCAAAACCTGGATTTTCTAATCTCTTCGGAAATGACTTCTTGGTCGAATCAATGGAAAAAATAATCAGCACTGCAATCGAAGATGGGAGGAGCCGTGGAGGAGACCTTTTTAACTCGGCGTCGGCGTGGTCGCTTGAGAAGCGATGGCGCGATCCCGGCGATGGCTATGTGAGGAGAAACAAGGTAGATGGGGGTGGTTAGGATAGTGTAGATATGCGGTATAATGGGAAGGTATATATCCGTGATTGTAGGGTTAATTAGTTATTTTGAAGTAATGCGCTTTGATGCAAGTTTTTTTTAACGAGCGTGATCTTTTCGGGGCTTCCAAAAAATGTGCACTGACCGCGGGTCCAACCACATATCACAGAAGCCCGAGCCATCACCGTGCCCGTGCCAAGCCGCCGCCCACCATTGCCTCCCTTTCCCTTGCCCCACCAAATTGTTATTCTTCTCCGGCGAGGAAGCCTGCCATCGCTGGCGGACGGTGAGAGACGAGAGATGTCCATGTCCAGTTCGGCCTCTCCGTCATCATGGTCGCGGTATGGTTCACTGCCGATGACCAGATGCCCCGACTGCCCGCGCATCGCGCCACTGAAGCGTTTGACAACCATTTCAGAGAAGAATGGAAACCATGGGCGGGAATTTGTGAAATGCGAGAGCAAACCAGAAGCGGGGAAGGTTAAATCTATGTTCTGTTGTGTCTTTTTGCTTTGAATTCTGACCCCAGATTTATATTTATTTCCTTGGAATTGTGATTTAGGGTTTCCCTTCCCTATTTCAGAAACTGAAAACATGCAAGCATTTTGAGTGGCTGGATGAATACGTTGAGAGGCTTCAAACGGATGGCTTAATTGATTTGCCCATTGATTTGAGGCACGGGGCAACCCTAGAGGCAGATCTGCCATCGGCGGTGGATAATAAGGGCTATGCCAATGTTCCTCTGATGGTGGCGGATGCGGAACTCAAGGTGGAATTGAAGAAGATGAACAATAACTTAAGGCAGTTGATCGATCTGAATAAGCATGCAAATCTGATGGCGCGGGATTTTATTTTTTAATAATTGTTGTGGGATTTGTTTACTTGTTGATCATCACTCATTAGAAGTTGTTAACAAATTATTTCAGTCAGCTTCTGTATAAGCAATGTCATTTGTGCTTAATGCCTTGTATGACCAGACCAAGGAAAAGCTCATTTGTAATCTATTGGAAAGGACAAATAAAATTGAAAACTGATTTCTTGTTTCCAAAATAAAATTTGTGCTTAATGCCTTGTATGACCATATTCTGCCATGTCTTGGCGCACAACACGATGAGGCAGTTTCTGTTTGAACAACAAATTTGTTATGTTAGCAAATTTGTAACTTATTCTTCTCCAAAAAAGGAAGAGCAATAAATTCATTCCAAGAATTTGCAGAAATAATTGTCAACCCATTTTCATTGGTAATTACGAGATATGTTTGGCGCAATTAGTAGCTAACTGGTTTTTTTTGAGGAATAGTGGCTACTTGGTTTGATACATGCCAAACGTTACGTTCAGATTAGTTGCATTATTTCGTTCATTTTTTACCCAAAAAATCTATACAAAGTGTTAATTGGACAATGTGAACAATGTGGCACGAAGGTTGTCGGATGGTACCGGATGGAATCCATTGTAAACCAACCCTAAACCCTAAACCCAAAAAACCAAAAAACCCTGAACCCTAAACCCTGATAACCCTAACCCCCCCCCCCACCCCCCCCCCCACACACACGAAACCGTAAAAACATTCAAAAAATTTCCCCACGTGGAAACCATTATGCATGAATTCTCTATGGGGTCATGGGATGCCATGAAGAAAGTTAGGGATCATTAGGACATGTACACGCAAGTACGATCTCTGACACGCGCATTTCCGGTCCCTGTACATGTACATGTAAACCAACCCAACATCGATCCGGTTCAGTGGATGGATGCATGCTCTATGTGTCACGAAGTATGTCGGCCGAGCCAGTCGACGGACCAGATCGATGCTACCGGAGGGATTCCATTGTAGACCAACGCTCGACCTATGTCCGGTGTGTGTGATAGGTACACTGTAAGACAAACATAGTTCCGTCAACCCTAAAACCCTAAACAGTGATAACCCTAACCCCCCCACTAAACCGTAAAAACATTCAAAATTTTGCCCCACATGGAAACCATTATGCATGCATTCTCTATGGGGTCATGGGATGCCATGAAGAAAGTTTGGGATTATACACGCAAGTACGATCTCTGACACGCGCATTTCCGGCCTAGCATGTCAACACCCCGAAAGCACTAGCTAGGTTCCTCACCTGTATGAAACCAACCCAACATTGATCCGGTCCAGTGGATGGATGCATGATCTATGTGGCACGAAGTTTGTCGGCCGAGCCAATCAACGGACCAGATCGATACTACCGGAGGGAATCCATTGTAGACCAACGCTCCATCAATGTCCGGTGTGTGTGCTACGTCCACCGTAAGACACACATAGCTTCGTCAACCCTAAAACCCTTAAACCCTAAACCCCCCCCACTAAACCGTAAAAACATTCAAAATTTTGCCCCACATGGAAACCATCATGCATGCATTCTCTATGGGGTCATGGGATGCCATGAAAAAAGTTTGGGATTATACACGCAAGTACGATCTCTGACACGCGCATTTCCGGCCTAGCATGTCAACACCCCAAAAGCACTAGCTGGGTTCCTCACCTGTATGAAACCAACCCAACATCGATCCGGTCCAGTCGATGGATGCATGCTCTATGTGGCACGAAGTTTGTCGGCCGAGCCAGTCAACGGACCAGATCGATGCTACCGGAGGGAATCCATTGTAGACAAACGCTCCATCAATGTCCGGTGTGTGTGCTACGTCCACCGTAAGACAAACATAGCTCCGTCAACCCTAAAACCCTTAAACCCTAAACCCTAATAACCCTAAACCCCCCACTAAACCGTAAAAACATTCAAAATTTTGCCCCACATGGAAACCATTATGCATGCATTCTCTATGGGGTCATGGGATGCCATGAAAAAAGTTTGGGATTATACACGCAAGTACGATCTCTGACACGCGCATTTCCGGCCTAGCATGTCAACACCCCGAAAGCACTAGCTGGGTTCCTCACCTGTATGAAACCAACCCAACATTGATCCGGTCCACTGGATGGATGCATGCTCTATGTGGCACGAAGTTTGTTGGCCGAGCCATTCAACAGACAGGATCGATGCTACCGGAGGGAATCCATTGTAGACCAACGCTCCACCAATGTCCGGTGTGTGTGCTACGTCCACCATAAGACAAATATAGTTCCGTCAACCCTAAAACCCTTAAACCCTAAACCCTGATAACCCTAAACCCCCCCACTAAACCGTAAAAACATTCAAAATTTTGCCCCACATGGAAACCATTATGCATGCATTCTCTATGTGGTCATGGGATGCCATTAAGAAAGTTTGGGATCATTAGTACATATACATGCAAGTACGATCTCTGACACGCGCATTTCCGGGCTTGCATGTCAACACTCAACCCTAAACCTTGATAACCCTAACCCACCCCCCCACTAAACCCTAAACCCTGATAACCCTACCCCCCCACTAAACCCTAAACACTGAACCCCTAAACCCCTAAACCCTAATAACCCTAAACCCCTAAACCCTAAACCCCTAAACGAGTTGACAAGATTTTCTTATTTCTTTATATCATTTATCCAAATCTCACATAACTCATGCGGCCCACCCCTCCCTAAATCCCGCGATTACAGCTCCGCATTCTAACCACCCGGGCCGTCCGCACCTCCCACGACCGCTGCAAGATCAGATCAGAGACGCCGGTCGCCCACAGAATACAGGAGTCGGCGGCCACCACTCGCCGCCCACCGCCAACGTGATCTGAGGGCTCGGACGTCAGTGTTCTTCTCGCCGCCTCCTCCTCGCGTGAACGCGCCGTTTTTCCTTTGCGCCGTCGACCGCGCTATACCGGCACTTATAGTTTCCCACGCACTAACCGCCGCCATCTACTCGGTGGCACTGTCTCCGAGATAAGGTATTACCTGATCGTAACTCTTTATAATCGCTGTCCGCCGCTCCTTTAGTAGTTGAACCCTCATAGGTTTTGCACCCAAATAGGTTCTGTGATTAAACCCATAAGTGGATCATATGTTAAATGACCCAATTAATTTTGTGAAAATTAATTCTCTGCTAATTTTGTTATACATTTTCCAATTTTGTTCAGATTAATTGAGCCGGATTTTATCATTGCATACGAGCCAGCAATGTCAGTTTCAGATACGAACCTTCATAATGGAGAAAAGCCCATCTCCGAAATTACCGATGCGGTAAGTAATTGACTGTTTCTGTACAATCGTTTCGTACACATAATTCATGTGTACTCAGTATAATTTAATGGCATGTAACAGGAACTCGCCGAAAAGCATGGTCATATGAAGTTAGTATGCTCACAGACAAGGTTCGGAAAAACCATGAAACTGTTGTCACAAGACCACAAAAAGTACATCATATCAGAAACCAGTCTTGGCGGTCTAACCCAGATGCATGAAGTGACTCTACGGCGCATAATGTTGGTTAGACTAGCCAAGAGCATAGATATGGACACGCAATCCATTACCATCGGTAAAACACCAATTCCTATAACAAAAGAGGACGTGCAAGGTATATTTGGCATTCCGATAGAAGGGGAGGATATAGAGCCACATCTGGAAATGCAAACCGACACAGAATTGTTTACCGCCTATGCAAACAATGGGCAAATTTTGATTTCTGACCTTGAAACGGCGATCCGAGCTTCCAAAGCCCCAGATGGCGATTTCCTAAGACGGTTCATTCTGTACGCAATTGGTACTGTTCTAGCACCAACAGCACAACATTATGTGGACTCGAAATTTCTCAACCTTGTTACAGATCTTGAAAACCTTCGGAAATTTAACTGGGGATGTTTCACACTTAATCACTTCTTCAAGTCCGTTCACAAGTTTAGAAATCGAGATCACATAAATCTACAAGGAAATCTAATTCTGCTCCAGGTTAGTGATAGATCACTACTTAATGTCCTTTAATTATTGTTCTGTTGCATATCTGTATGGTGATGAACTAATTTATTGTGTAGTATTGGTACTGGGAGCACGTGCGTAGTGGACGATTAATGTATGCTTCTAGACCCCCTCCATTGATCGCACGATGGGACGAAATGATGGCTACTTTAAGAAGCGATGCTTACGAGAAAGGAGGTCTTCATAACGGGCTGGTACCTATCTACAATTGAACTTTCTATATCCAATTTTTTATTTGGTACAAATGGTTCATCATATTTTATAAAAAAATAGGCTGTCGTGGAAATTTGTGCTCCTCAACGACCGCCCGAGAATTCTAATAATTTTCCAAGAAAAAAAAGATGAACATGTGCATCAACATGATTCGTATCGAGCACCATCACAAGGACAACAATTTAGTAGCCAACAAGTATGTACTCCAAGGACTATTTGTTTTTGCAATATCACAAATAGGTGTCATGGAACCTCATTCATTTAGCTATTGTTATCAACGGGGTTTTATTTTGTTTACACAGATTGAAATGGTAGTTGAAGTCATGAATGCACGCATTGCTGATCATGAAAAGAAGGTAGGCAGGAAGTTAATGGAAATGGAGCACAAATTTGATGTCAAATACCAGACTCTAGGTGAAGACTTGATCGACATGAAGACTAAAACTGGCACTAATCCTAGGTTGTCGAAGGCCGAGGATGAAATTAAAGACTTAAGGAGGGAACTCCATGTATGTCATACTGTGCATTTTGTATTTTTTATGAATATGTTCCTTCATGTTCATTATTGTTTGCATTGTTACAGGAATTAAAATACGAATTTACAAGCAATCGACAATCGGTGTCACAGAAAGGAGGCGTGCATGTGATCAATATGGCCCAACACGTCAATATCTAAAAGCAACAAACTAATGATGAACTACCTTTCTTCATTGTAGGATCAAGTCAATGTGTGCAATTCATCCCTGACAGGAACTCCTAGGGCTAGCCAATTCACGACAGGGACTTCGAGTACACCAAGTGCAAGGCATGTGACGGAAAACAATGAGGAACCACAATTAACTCCGATGGAGCCTGTCTTCGGTAATGATTACAAGTTCACGGATGAGGACATAGAGACAGCCGTTTACATCCGTGGAACATACGACCCTGTTGAAATAGCCAGAATCGGAGACATTTCCCTCACAGCAGAAAATCTGAAGCAAAATTTGGACGACAAATACATTTATGGTGATGTAAGCCCATTATACTCTATTCTACATCATTACTGCAACAACTGTCTTATTATTGTATGATTGAAAATTTGGCAGGTTATTATGGCATATGCTCGCATTAGCCAAATTGAGAATGATACTACCTCAATCATATCCCCTCAAGAAACCGAAAAGCTGTTACAAATGAAGGGGGTGGTTCCTGTTGGACGTGCAGCCTCATGGTTAGCTCGTGTAGCAGGAAAATTTGTAGGGCACCGAAAGGTACACGTTTTCCACACTTTCATAGTTTACGTACACATTGTACACGACAAATTTCGATTCTCAACCCAAACCAAATTTTACTGTAGGTGCATGTCCCACTCAATGTACACCAAAACCATTGGATGCTAATGATGTTTAATTTTGACAAAAAAGAAATTCAGACTATGAACTCCATGAATTATCATTGCGACAAGACCAAGGAAGATTCTCTTGTAAGTGTTCTCTTGCTGCCTCTTTTGATCCGCATGGAACATGAGCTCCAAAAGTACCGTAACCCTATGTATAACTCGTCGTACCCTAGGTGGACTCGATTCAATTTTGCATTGACGAAGCTGTCAAGAAAGGGTTGATATCACCAGCTAATAACATCAATTTTGCCGAATGGACCAAAAAACGCTATGAGAACATACCACAACAGACCGATGGGTACGCATGGCCTCATAAATTATTATTTGCGTACACGAATAAGAGTACTGATCTTTAACTAAACATTGCAGGACTTCCTGTGCGGTTTGGACACTGCAGTACATGTTGTCATGGAACGGGGATGAAATGACCGATATTTTGAACCAGGTAATTGAATGCCTAATTTAAATTTGTACTTTGTTAGCTTGAAAGCTATGCTGACGTCAGTGTCGGTTATCCAATATAGGCAAGGATAGGTATTTTCAGGTGGAAAATATGTACAGCCTTACTGCATTCAAATTGCAATGCGCTTCGTCTCGAATCATATAAGTTCCCCATAACGGTTAGCGCTACATGAAGAATATATCATTTATTTCATAAGTCTCATGATTAGAACTAACGCAGCACTCTCTCTTATACAAAAGAAGGTGTACGATGCCCAGCAAGCAGTTCTACCTGATGCTTCAGAAGAGGACGTACAATTAGTCAACAATCCTGATGGTTCCAACGAACCTGACACATCCAACTCCCAGAAGGATACCGGTGCACCCAACTCCCCCAAAAATGGTGCACCCAACTCCCCCAAAAGGAAGAGAGCACGTGGACGCCCGAGAAAGCTAGTCGATCCCGAGCAAGCAGCAAAAACAAAGAGTCTTAAAGAACTGAAACTTAAATTTGACAGCAAGACCATAGCCAACCAAGTGTCTTCGTTACCATCACGGTCATGCAGAGAGCATAAACCAGCACCAGCTTTATTGAGCCCATTCAAACACAAATAGGTAGCATCAATTGATCATCAATTGATACATGCTCATGCTCATGCTCTACTTCTAGCATCATTTGATACACATTTTGTTCTTATCAGAAAGTGGAAATAGGTACTTTTGGCAATCATGAGCATCCTCTACTTATTGCAATATCTAATGCATTGATACATTCTCATGCTCATGCTCTACTTTTAGCATCATTTGATACACGTTTAGTTCTTATCAGAAAGTGGAAATAGGTACTTTTAGCAATCATGAGCACCCTCTACTTATTGCAATATCTAATGCATTGATACATTCTCATGCTCATGCTCTACTTTTAGCATCATTTGATACACGTTTAGTTCTTATCAAAAAGTGGAAATAGGTACTTTTGGTAATCATGAGCATCCTCTACTTATTGCAATATCTAATGCATCATTAGTACAAAGCTTGATTTGGCAATAGGTGGAATCGGCAATCATTTGCATGCTTTAATTTTGTCAAAAATTAATGCATAGTTCAGTTGTAACTGCTCATAGATATGGCAGGAACATGCTGAGTTATACACTAAACATAGTCATGCCAAGCTATAACTACCATAGTCATATTATTAGAGTTCCTAGCATGCATCACCGTACGGCAGAATAACACATCAACCATAACATAGACCACCGTATGATACTTGAGTTGCTAAGGCCTTGTACAATGCAAGGTGCTTAGGGGAGTTGCTTATAGAAATAAACCAGGCTTTTCTTAAGCACATGTGCTTATTTGTACAGGGTAGACGCATAACTAGGCGTCTCTCCTGTAGAAATAGGCACCGGTGCTTCAGAAATACCCTGTTTATTTTTCTAAGCACCACCCTAAGCATCTAGCATTGTACAAGGCTTAAACATGCATCACCAAAATAGTATTAACAACTAGGAAAACTAAACCAGAGTAGCAGCAAACTCTTAACATAAACGGCAGATCAACCACCGCTCAGCATAGGTTCAGACACACCATAGGACATCAGTTTTAGACTCCAACAACAAACAAACATAGATAACATAACAGGACACGACGGTCCTGGGGCAGCAGCAGCACTCTAGCAGCACATCACTTCTCTCCCTTCTTCAATGCATGTTGTAGGGCTCATTGACTTTGACAATCTCGAGGAAGCGTGCATAGGCAGCATGTTTAGCCAGAGTACTGGCTTTATGCTTCTTACCATGTCCATTGCCAGTGCTGAAGGCATGCTGGATCATGCCATCTATGCCGTACCGAGAAGCCGCGGGTGCCGATTTGACTTGACACACCCACACGGCCGTCCCCATTCCACGTGGGGACGTGGCGGTCGTGCACCTCCTGCGGTTTGCCATCAATTGCTATCGGTCTCACAAGTGGGTCCCCTTGTCATCCACACAACCGAGCCACCACATGTACCACATTTTTCTTTCTCCCCGTCTCGACCACTCCACATCTTTCTTTCTCCCCTTCTCGACCAGTGCCGCCGCCGCCATCTCCCGATGACCCCTCTCTTCGCTGCCGGTGCGGCCGCCACCAACTCCGGCAAGTACGTGAGATCTCCCCTCTTCTTCCCTTCCCCAACCGCATCTCCCTACGGAGGCGGATCTGAGCCGATTGGTTTGGACTGAAACTTAGTTTTTGGATTGGATGTTGATTTGGTTTCTATGGTTTGAGAGCAAATCAATCAATTAGTTTGAGCCGCCACTACCACCTACTATTGCTTCAAATCCAAGAGCCGCTGTTGCCGGCCGGAGCTCGTCGGCTCTCTCGAGCTTTGACGCCATGTCTGATCTAGATTCATGACGTGCCCTCGCATATGGCTTTGTCCACGGTTTGAACCTTTGATTCAATCCAAAAGTTGAAAACGGTTTGGACTGGGTTGGATGACGAGCATGTATAGTTCGGTTTGGTCTAGATTCTAAATGAAAATATCTGGATTGGTTTGGTTTTGATGTGTGCCGTGGATTGGACTGGTTTTAGTTTGGATGCCGAACTATTCCCTGGTTTAGATGAGACGGGCATTGCCATTGTCATTGGCATTGCTTTATTACGTAGATGATATAAAATAGATTGATTGGCCATTGCCAGTATAGGTTATCACTATGATTTATTATATGTATGATCTTTGTATTGTACTATGCACAATTCAACTTAGAGTTCAACATGTTCTATGTAGAATGGAGGAAGCACAATGTGGACGCTGCAACTCACGGTGCCGGACCAGCCTTTCTACTGCCACGTTGTTCGGCATCTACTTCCAGCCTTCTTTTGATTTTGCAGCGGTAACAATTTATATGAACCTTCTGACAGTACATTCTTTTTGTTTTTTTGCTATTTCCACTAATGTATTGTGTCTGTTATTTGTTTTTATCTTACACAGATCGTACCATGCAATGTGAGATTGGCATTCAATGAGCTCGTCGCAGACACGGTGACCTTCGATGCTCTTGGGGGCCCATACACTATGCAGGTCGAGAAGGGGCGAAAGATAACCCAGATAGGAGGAGATGATTGGGATCGTTTCATCGCCCGCATGCGTCTTAGTGGGGGTGAATTGATCAGCTTCTCCTTCAGAAGAGATAGGCCCAGGATTTCTGTTATCTATCTAAATTTGATTCCGGATAGTGAGGATGAAGTTCATGAGGAGGAAGATGGTGCTGATTCAGATGATGACGATTCAGATGATGATGAGAACCCACTTGTTGAATACCTGTATGCCCAAGGACTCAGACTGGGCGACGAGGAAATCAGCAACCTCTGGGACATGCTTCCGCTACGTGAAGACTACATAGGGAAGCCATTCATGACCCGTCTCACAAGGACGAATGTTAAACGGCATATCATGGTATGTTACTTAGTGTGGTTATTACATGATATGCATGCTTAGTTAGTGTAGTAGTTCATATGATATGCATGTTGTAGTACTGTGATGAGAGGCCTAGTTTAGAATTCATTTAGTGAAGAATTTTATGACATGCATGTAGTGTAGTAATATGCGATGATATGCTTAGTGTACGCAGTAATCTAATGATATGCCTAATTACTGTAGTAATTTGATGCTTGGCGTATAGTGTAGTGATGTGATGATATATATGCTCAGTGTTGAATCCAATGATATATGTGTCTTGAAGTGTATGCTTTGTTAATAATTGCACGTGACATGATCATATATCATGTCAACTGTTTTCAGAAATTACCTAAGAGGTTACTTGATAGATGTGGCATCGACCCGGACGAAGAAGGCATGGCTGCTGGACTACGCCTTACCAGAACGGGCTCCATCACCAGCTGTGCCTATGCAGTGGACACAGACGGTCTCACTGTCTTGAGCAGGGCAGGGTGGAAGAAGTTCCTTCGTGCCAAGAATCTTCGGGTAGGACAGGCCATCCTACTCACTGTTGCGAACACCCGTCGCCATAACTTGAGGATGATGATCACCATCCACCTCATTTAGAACTGGGGTGGGCCATGTATCAATGTGAAATGAACTTGTTATGTTAGCTCTTATTTGCGAGTACTTGTCGTGTATTACCGTACCTATATCTACTCATATCTAGGTACTATTGCTTGTGATGGATTGCAACTATTATTAACTGGTAACTAATGCTCTACTAGCTATGATTATTCCACTGTGTGATGTTTTATAGGTTGTAGTGTGACATGGTAACTGTTATATATGGTAGAGGCTTGTCTCTAAAACCTTGTACAATGCAAGGTGCTTAGGGATGTGCTTCCACTGTGTGATGTTTTGTACGTGCCAGGTTGTAGTATGAAATGCTAACTGTTCTATATGGTAGTGGCTGGTGTCTAATTGGACCGACATGTTGAACTAGTATCGATGGTAGAGGCGTTTCGTTATGCGCCACATCCAATAGTTCACATAATTAATTATCCAAAGGTTAAGGTATGAAACCCTTGGTCATACATAGCAACATTTCGTTCCTAAAAATTAAGGTACTTCCACATTCAAACTAACTAATACTACAAATTCGAAGGAACTACTTAATACATTAATAGCACATAGGGAAGTAGCCCTGGTCCAATGGCTTGAGAAATGACGAACAAAAACTGAAAGAAGAAGGATCAGCCAGTAGCAGCACCATCAGCCTCCCAGCCTCACAACTTCAGCCAGCCTGGTGAACTCCAGGGTTTTTCCTGCAAAACACACATGTGATGTTGGAGGCAAGAAAATAAATATGCCAGGGGTCTTGTCATGGCATCTAATCGCACGGAATGTTAGTACAAATGATGGAGAACAAAACATCCAACATGAGCAAATTCATAGGAGTTCTAGATCCATGGATACCATCAAGAAAAAATGCTCAGTTTTAATTCAGACACAAGACTTGGTGAAAACATGCATATTTCATATCAGCAACATTGATATGGCATCTTTGCAAGCTTGGGTCAGTGACTTGTCTTGTGTTTCATGGCATGACAATAATTTTAACAATAAATAAACATGAAATTGACCCAAACTCATGTACAAAGTTAGGCCATATGATGCATGGATTAATTCACACATAAATGACAAAATGCCAACTTTGTATCGAATTTGCAGTACTGAAATATTTCAGTGTGTACCGGTGTGTACTGAAACTGCAGTAGTGAAATAATTCAGTGTGCATCGGTGTGTACTGAAATTGTAGTAACGAAATATTTCAGTGCCTACCGGTGTGTACCGAAATATTTCAGTGTCTACCACTACAACATTACAAATTTTGCCTAGGGCAGTACCGAAATATTTCAGTGCCTACCGGTGTGTACCGAAATATTTCAGTGTCCACCACTACAACATTACAAATTTTGCCTAGGGCAGTTCCAAAATATTTCAGTGCCTACCGGTGTGTACCAAAATATTTCAGTGTCTACCACTAGAACATTACTAATTTTTCCTAGGGTTCATATGATGCCTAGGGTTTACATACATCATAATCCATCCTCCAAATCCATGTACTCAAATGTTCATGCAATTCATTGAGATTAAAATGCCATCTAGCATTCCCTCTCTGAGCTATTACGATCAGTATCACCACGATGTAAGCACGAGCAGTAGGAAGATGAGGAGTAGGGAAGCTTACTCTAAACATAGCTACCGCCGCCGTTCAGACGAGGTAGCGGCGAGGGAAGCATGGAGAACGGCGGGGAAGCGAGGTCGCGACCACTGTCCTCCTCATCTTGCGCTTCGGAGTCTCCGGTGACTCGGTTGGAGGCTGCACAATCTGCAACGGCACCTCGTGCACGGTGGGTTCCTGATCCAGTGGATGCTCTACCCTGGATCTGAACGCCCACCACCTCTGCCTGGTCCACTCGCTGGACGAATTGACCTGCTCCATCGCCCAGAGGAGGATCTCGATCTTCTGAATCGGTTGCGCGGGCGGGGGGGAAAGCTTTGCCCTCTCCTTCTTCGTCAAATTCTTGAGAGTGGCCATTGCCGTCCAGCTCATCTGCCTTGTGTTGTCAAACTAAGAACGGATCTCCCTCAACCTGGCCAACTTGACTTGGTCACCGCCGGCGATCTGCACGAAGTCGGTGTTCTCGCCGCCGGCCATCAGCTCGATCTGCCGTGAAAGAGGGGGTGGGGGTGGGTGGGGGGAGGGGTTACCTGAGTGGAGCGAAGTTGCAGCGGCAAGGAGGAGATGACTGCGGTGGACTTGGAGGAAAGGGAGGAGATCGCCGCCGATGAGTAATTGTGGAATGTGTAGCACCATAGCGGCGGTTATGCATTCGACGAGAGGGGCAGCGCGTGCAAATTTTCCTAGGACTAAACTGCCCCTAGATTAAAACGCGTCCCCACCTTGTCACGAGTACCGGCCCCACTCGTTTTAGTACTTTCGCGTACTTTCATCGGAGTACTACCCAGTACTTCGTATTTGTCTGCCGTTAGATCGACATCAACGAACGGTTCTAAAAAAGCCCAACCACTCTAAAACTTGTAATGAACAAAAAATCTATTACTACTAGCTAGGAAGCCGAAGACTATACTCCTCGTAAATCGCCCAAGCTTCTGTAGCCGAAAAGCCTCCATGCATCATGCATACTATAGTTTGCACCACTTGCGTGCAGTCTGAAACTCTGAATCGATGATCAGCTTGTACACGCAATCCTTGAGCCCCCCTTTGCTTCTGCAGTACCTGCTGATCGCCGATGGCGACTCTAACTCTGAATTAATGATCAGCTATGCACCAGCGACTCTAACTCTCGCCGACGCCGATGGCGGGCATGCTCCTGACGTCGTCCATGGCGACGCGCACGGTTCCGAGGGGGTCGTCGCGGGGGAAGTTGCCGTTGTACATCACATCCAGGAAGCCGTCATCTGCCGCTGCGTCGGAGACGACGCGGGCGGCGAGCCAGAGCACGAGGCAGTGCCCCGTCGGCAGGACCCCAGCACGTGTGCGCACCTTCACCGTCATGCCCTTCTTCACCCGGATCGATGAAGATGGCATCTTCTTGACGTGCTCTGCTATTGATGTCGTTTGTTGGGTCGTCTCGGACAGCTCCATACCCATGGTGGCAGCTCGAGATGGAGCGTGGTGCGGCGGGGCGGTGCACCTCCTCTTGGTCTTGGTAACCTCTCCCGTCGCCGTCGGTGCGTAGGCGGCCACTAGGGCTGGTGCGTGCAGGGACGATGGCTTCTCGGTCACGTGCGCGGACGACGGCTTGCTCTGGATCGACGCGGCCTTGCTGATGATTCCGCCTTTCGGCGCGGCGGCGAGCTTCCTGCGCCGGTGGAGCTCGCGGCGGATCGCGCACCGCTCCGAGGACGCTCCCTTCGCCATGAGAGCCGGCATGGCCTGGTCTTTGCCGCTTCGGTGGTGGTTGTGGTTGCGGAGGAGTCGATCGGCGAGAAGATTGCGATGAAGAGAGGAGAGGCGCTGTGCTATATATCAAGCTCGCACGAGGCGGTGTCCTCGCCATGTTGTCGTGGGAGTGGGACTGACCGGAGGCGTAGGAACTAAGCAATGGCGGGGAAGGCTGGTTACTACCGGATTAGACATTTGACTGATATTCGGATTGGACTGCACGTAGATTGCTTATCAAGGCGCCGATTGACTACCGGATTCGACGCCCTGATCAGCTCAATGGCCCGATGAGCTCGATCGCGTGCGCCATCATCAGGGCGTCGGGACTGGGAATCAATCTAACGCGCCGCCCACATTTCGTTGACCCACATCACTCAAATACTGCCATGGCGAGTTACAACAACAACAATGTCTTTAGTCTTAAACAAGTTGGAATAGGCTAGAGGTGAAACTCACAGGATTTCGCGACCAACTCATGGCCTTGGCACATGGATAGCAAGCTTCCACGCACCTCTGTCCATAACTAGTTCTTTGATGATACTTCAACCCTTCAGGTCTCTCTTAACACTACCAGAAAAACTGGGGTTGCCGACGGCCAAATCTATGCCGACGGCCCCCGTCGGCATCTATGGACCTATGCCGACGGCCAAGGATAGGCCGTAGGCGTAGAATAGCCGTCGGCATACATCCATCTATGCTGACGGGGCCGTCGGCATAGACGAGGCCGTCGGGACCGCCTGAGCTACGCCTACGGGGCCGGTCGGCATAGGACAGGCCGTCGGCATAGCCCGGGCCCACCTGCCCGGTCAGCGCTGACCATTTGACGGCGTTGATCCTACGCCGACAGGCGGTAACGGCGGCCGTCGGCATATCTGTGGCAGAGGTATGCCTACGGCATAGCCGTCGCCATAGGCCCCTCTGCCACGTCAATGATCCGTGTGCCACGCCACGTCATCGATCCGTGTGTGCACAGATATGCCGACGGCCTTGCCGTCGGCATATGTTTACTTTACTTAATTTTTTATTTTTACTTTGGTTATCTATGGCAGAGGTATGCCTACGGCATAGCCGTCGGCATAGGCCCCTTCGCCACGTCATCGATTCGTGTGCCACGCCACGTCATCGATCCGTGGGACAACCTCCGTCATCGATCCGTGTATTTTACTTTATTTTTTTATTTTTACTTTGTTTTGATATTTTTACTTTATTTTAGTTTTTGCTTTTGCATAACATAATTATGCCTTATCTAAAAAAACATACCCGATGGTATATCGATTGCCCCCCGTTACGAACGTCGCTATCGCCGTGTCACGGAGGGGGGAAACGGTCGACACGGAAGGAATTCTGGTTGGTGGGGGGATTCGAGGTGTAGCTATGTCACCGAAACATCGCACGGGTCCCGATGAATATGTGAAAGTGTTCATGCATGCGTAGACGCCCGTCTTGGGGCTCCGGGGTGTGCCCCCTCTCACGGACGGCGCTGCCGCCGGCACCTGGAGGGGGGAAATGGACGCGTGGGGTCTACACGGAGGGGATCTTGCTGTGGGTCTGGCCCGGATGTTGCTCCAAAGTGTTTCTATGGGCTGACCTAACACAACCGGGTGGGGAGGTCCACTGGTCAAAGCCCATCCGTGCAAAGTCAAAGGGCTAGATCCCTTGGTCAAACGCTACTGGGTTAGGCGGGACGGGGCACTGGGGGGTAGCAATGCCACCGGAGCGTCGAACCGGGCCCTCATACATGTGGGGTGGTGTGGTGGCATGTCCAAAGAGGCGGGACGCGTCTCCGGTGCGTGCCCCCCCTCACGGACGACGATGACACGGTAGTAGACGTTCTGCGGTAACGATGCGGCGTCAATATTACTAAATACTCGGAGCGTGATAAAATCAAGAGTTTTTTTGCACGACCTGGGCACATGTGCTATAGGAACGATGGTATTTTTTTCATAATTTTTGGTGATGGAGAAGTATCCGAAAAATTCCCTCTATGCGGATTGCCCTTCGCGCGTCTACGGCTGTGGCCGGCGGCCTCCGGGGGCTAGCATGCCGCCAAATCTTGCGTAGGCGGCCTCTCACAAGTCTGGAAGTGTTGTGGCGGTTGCAAACGCCCGGCACGTGTGTCCGGGGTGTGCCCCCCTCACGGACGGCACTGCCGCCAGCACCTGGAGGGGGGAAACGGATGCGTGGGGTCTACACGGAGGGGATCTTGCTGTGGGTCTGGCCCGGATGTTGCTCCAAAGTGTTCCTATGGGCTGACCTAACACAACCGGATGGGGATGTCCACTGGTCAAAGCCCGTCCGTGCAAAGTCAAAGGGCTAGATCCCGTGGTCAAACGCTACAGGGTTAGGCGGGACGGGGGCACTGGGGGGTAGCAATGCCACCGAAGCGTCGCACCGGGCCCTCATACATGCGGGGTGGTGTGGTGGCATGTCCGAAGAGGCGGGACGCGTCTCCGGTGCGTGGCCCCCGCCCCCTCACGGACGGCGATGACACGGTAGTAGACGTTCTGCGGTAACGATGCGGCATCAATATTACTAAATACTCGGAGCGCGATAAAATCAAGAGTTTTTTTGCACGACGTGGGCACATGTGCTATAGGAACGATGGTATTTTTTCATAATTTTTGGTGATGGAGAAGTATCCGAAAAATTCCCTCTACGTGGATTGCCCTTCGCGCGTCTACGACTGTGGCCGGCGGCCTCCGGGGGCTAGCATGCCGCCAAATCTTCCATAGGCGGCCTCTCACAAGTCTGGAAGTGTTGTGGTGGTTGCAAACGCCCGGCACGCGTGTCCGGGGTGTGCCCCCCCTCACGGACGGCGCCGCCGCCGGCACCTGGAGGGGGGAAACGGACGCGTGGGGTCTACACGGAGGGGATCTTGATGTGGGTCTGGCCCGGATGTTGCTCCAAAGTGTTCCTATGGGCTGACCTAACACAACCGGGTGGGGAGGTCCACTGGTCAAAGCCCGTCCGTGCAAAGTCAAAGGGCTAGATCCCGTGGTCAAACGCTACAGGGTTAGGCGGGACGGGGGCACTGGGGGGTAGCAATGCCACCGGAGCGTCGCACCGGGCCCTCATACATGCGGGGTGGTGTGGTGGCATGTCCGAAGAGGCGGGACGCATCTCCGGGGCGTGCCCCCCCCTCACGGACGACGATGACACGGTAGTAGACGTTCTGCGGTAACGATGCGGCAGAGGTGGAACACATGCCGACACGGAGGGTATCTTTGGGTGGTTTGGGCCGGAATGGTGTTGGGGGGTGCAGCACATGCCGTAACAAAAAAATAAAAAAAATAAAAAAAATGTCGTAACAAAAAAAATAAAAAAATGCAAAGTATCTATGCCGACGGCTTAGCCGTCGGCATAGCAGCGCACATGTCCATGGATCGATGACGTGGCAAAGGGGCGGGCCTATGCCGACGGCCAGGCCGTCGGCATAGGGCCGACCTTATCCCCTTGTGGTTCGCCCGCACCACCCATTCACCATCCATCTCCCCCTTCCTCCTCGACCCACACCCGCGCCGCCGCCCACCACCTCCGCCGCCCGCCCTGAGCACGCCACCGCCGGCCCCGAGCCCGCCGCCCCGCGCCGCACCAACCCCAGGCCGCCCCGCCCCGCCCCAAACCCGCCATCGCCCGTGCCTCCCCCGTCTCCCCCACCCACCCGCGGTGCACCGCCGTCCTCCCCGCCCCGCGCCGCACCGCCGTCCTCCCCGCCCCGCGCCGCGCCACCACCTGGATCCGCCCACGCTGCCGTCGTCTCCGCGCGGATCAGCCCGCACTGCCGCTGTATTCGCCCGTCCCGGCCTCCCTCGACACATCCCCGCGCGGCCAGCCCTCCCTCCTCCGGCCTCCGTCCCCGCCCCGACCTCCATCGACCCCGCCCCAGCGGCCACTTCGTCCGTGCCTGCCCCTCCGCCGCCTGCTCTGGCCCGTCGTCCATGCTTGCCCCTCCCCCGGAGCCGGCCCTCCTCCATGGTGAGCTCCCTCCCTCTTTGTAGATTTTTTTGATAATTTTGTTGTTGTTCATAGTTATGTAACTAGATGGATGGATGCATAGTTAGTTGATAGATGATTTGATGATAGTTACAAATGTGAGAAATGCAAGAAAAGCAATTTTTTAACAAGGGGCATGACGTTAGATGATAGATTTTTTGATGATAGTTGCAAATGTATGATGATTGTTACATGATAGATGATGATGTTAATGATGATAGATGATGATGTTGATGATAGATAATGATTTTTTTGCGGAAGAGATGATATAGGATGCTGATTTTTATGATTCGATGATTGTTAGATGATGATGATGAATATATTGTGATGTACTTAATTATTGTCACGGTGCAGGTTCTGTGGTGTTCCATCTCGGTGGAGTGATCGTCGTAGGAGCTGTTGGTCCCCGCTTGTCCCTCCGGTGTTCGACTACTTCCTCTACAGCCGAGGGTGAGCTACGAATCATGTGACTAGATTTCATTCTCAAGTCAACTGACGTAACCTAGGCGTCTCCCGTCCAAAAGGGTTGCATCGATAAATATGCATTCAATTGCATATTTATCACCGCAGCTCTTTCGGATTGTCCAGCATTTTCCATGGACAGCCCGAGGATGTGTAGATTGGGTATGTTCTCCATGTTCTACCCCGTTCCGAGACAGGATTTCGGCGGCGCCTCCCCATTGTTCTCTGGAGCACATTCTCTCGGCTATTTGCCGAGACGTGTATCTGGAGAACAGCGGGGAGGTGCTGCCAAAATTTTGTCTCGGAACAGGGTAGAATGGAGAACGTACTCAATCTACACATCCTCGGGTGGGATTAGGACCCATCTTTACCTATTAGAGATGTAGGTGGATTAAACGCGGTAGAAACTAAAAATTTGATGTGATTAATTTAAGTGAATCCTTAATTATGTTGTGTGGGTTGCAAAAAAGCAGAGGATGGCAGATAATCAGTGGATGTACAGTGGTTTTATCTGTCGGAATCGAGTAACATCAGAGTGGATCGCGAAAACCGATGTGTATTTGAAGGAGATATTCCGTCGTCCAATGAGAATTATCCCACCATGCCCCTGTGCGAGATGTGCCAGACGTCACCGTAGAAATCAGACGGACATGAGTGAGCACCTTCGCACGCACGGATATATGCCAAACTTTGACATGCCGCCGATAAACATAGCTGAGCAGGACCATGGTAGAGAGGAGGTGATGCGACAACGCATCGATGGATATGAGGACGACGGGGTCAGGGACATGCTAGATGATGTCATTGTTGCAGAAACAGCAAATGCGACACCTTCAGAGAATGAACCGGAGGAGCCGGAGGCAACCGCAAAGGCCTTCTTGGAGGTCTTGGCCTCGTCGAAGAAACCTCTTTATGCGGGTGCGAAAATATCTCAGCTGGATGCCATCTCGCAACTGATTGTAGTCAAGGCTGAGTACGGCTGTAGCCAGAAATGCTTCGAAGCATTCCTGGGAGTATGGGCTAACAGCCTCCCTGAGGGTCATGAACTGCCGAAAAGCATGTACGATACAAAGAAAATCATGAAGGCACTCTCTATGGATTATGAGAAAATAGATGTTTGCCCGAAGAATTGCCTTTTGTTTAGGCACGAGTATGCGGATGACAAGTACTGTAGGAAGTGCGGTTTGTCTCGGTATATTGAGGTGGTCGGTGAGGATGGTGAGAAAAAGCAGCTAACCATCCCCGTTAAGGTTCTTCGGTATCTTGATTTTATAAAAAGACTGCAGCGCCTTTTCATCACGAAGGAGTCTGCCAAAATGATGAAGTGGCACAAGGAAGGTATAAGGTACAATCCAAAAAAATCGTACATCCATCGGGAGGGGAAGCATGGAAGTCATTCGATGAAGAATACCCCGAGGAAGCAGCCGAGGCTGGGAATGTCAGAATAGCCATATCAGGTGATGGGTTGAATCCATATGGTATGTCGTCCAATCCATATAGCTGCTGGCCTGTGTTTGTAATTCCGCTCAATCTTCCTCCCGGTGCCCTAATTCAACGGAAGACCATGTTCTTGTCGCTCATCATTCCGGGGCCTGACTACCCGGGGAAGCAATTGGGTGTGTTTATGCAGCCGCTTGTGGATGCTTTGCACCATTCTTGGTACTTTCCGAGGTTGACATATGACCGGGATCTGCAGAGAAATTTCTTGATGAAAGTTTGGTTGCACTATTGCATGCATGACTTTCCCGGCTATGCTCTATTCTGTGGATGGTGTACAAGTGGTAAGATGCCATGCCCAGTGTGCATGCAGGCTCTGCGAATGATTTGGCTGAGTAAGGGTGGCAAGTATGTAGCCTTTGACCTGCATCGACAGTTCCTCCCTCCAGACCATCCAGACAGGGAAGACAAGAAGAACTTCACGAAAGGCCGGGTTGTTCATGAAGTAACCGAGATTCCAACATTTTCGGGGGCAGATGTTCTTGCTCAGCTAAAAGCTCTCAAGCCTAAAGTCAAAGGCAAAGCCAAAGCCAAAGCCAAAGGCTTCGAGGGATATGGTGAGACGCACAACTGGACGCACATTACCCCCTTCTCGCAGCTTCCCTATTTCAAGGACCTCAAACTTCCTTACAATATTGATGTGATGCACACCGAAAAGAATGTGGCAGGGTCCCTTTTCCACACGATCCTCAACATTCCTGATAAGACGAAGGATAACATAAAAGCTAGAGCCGATCAACAGAGAATTTGTGATAGACCACACCTGAACATGAAGCCTCCCACAGGCGGTCGAAAAAACTGGTTCAAGCGAGATGCTGACTTTGTCCTTAAACTGCCAGAAAAAAAGAAGTACTTATCTGGCTGAAACAAATTTTGAAGTTCACCGATGGTTATGCATCGAATATAAGGGAGTCAATCTTTCAACGGGCAAAGTGACCGGCCTAAAGAGTCATGACTACCATGTATGGATTGAGCGGATAATGCCGGTGATGGTTCGAGGCTATGTCCCCGAGCATGTCTGGCGAGTGCTTGCCGAGCTTAGCCATTTCTTCCGCACGCTCTGTGCTAAAGAAGTAAGTAAAGAGGTGATTGAAAAATTGCATAAGAAGGCACCGGAGTTGATAGTCAAACTAGAGAAGATCTTTCCGCCAGGCTTCTTTACTCCGATGACACATCTCATTCTGCACCTCGCGAACGAGGTATTGTTGGGGGGCCCTGTGCAAAATCGCTGGCAGTACGGCCCTGAGAGGCAGAACAAGCATCTCCGACGGAAATGTGGAAACAAAGCTAAGATTGAAGCTTCCATAGCTGAGGCAGTTATCCTAGAGGAGGTGTCAGACCTCAGGACATCATACTATCCAGACCACGTTCCCCATCTGCATAACAAGGTGCCTCGATACAATATAGAAGAGCCCAAGTATCAACCCAGGCTCGATCTATTCAACGCGCAAGGTGGGAGGGCTGGGGCCTCGAAATCTTATAACATGCCACGACAAGAGTGGGAGGACCTCATGTTCTATATCTTGCACAACATCAAGGAAGTTGAGGAAGTGTGGATGAGGTAATACCACTACACCATTCCTTTATGTCTTCCACATCATCAAGTTTCATGTTCACTTAGTCCCGGTCTAACACCGCTTATCCTTTTTTAGTGATTTCGTTCAAGAGGAATGGATGGGAGTGAATCCTCCTACTGAGGCGGAGGCACTTACTCTTCTCCGTCATGGAAACCCTGGACGTAAAAATTTTGTTGCTTGGTTCATGGAGAAAGTAATTTTCCACACTCCCCTATTAAATACCCAGTTCAACATTTATTAGTTAACCGAACTATTGCACGCAACAATTTCCATTATACTTGTAGGGAAAAGATCCGAACATATCTATGGATGATGAATTGAGATGGGTTTCCATGGGTTTTGACCCTGCCGTCATGACATGTAAAAAGTATGATGTGAATGGGTATCGCTTCCATACAGAGGAGCACCAAAACAGCCGCCCCGATCCCAAAACTATAAATACTGGAGTGTACACCCCCGGTCAAAATTCAGTAGACTACTACGGAAGGGTACAAAATATATACGAGGTTAAATTCCGCCAGGGGCGTGAGACCCTAAGTCTGCCTGTGTTCAAATGCCGATGGTTCGATCCACGGGAGGGGGGAAAACATACGCCTTCCATTGGTTTGGTCGAAGTTAAACCATCAACCGTCTATGCCGGAGCCGATCTCTTCATTGCGGCTACCCAAGCTACACAAGTATATTATCTGCCTTACCCATGCCAGAAAGTGTATCTAAAGGGTTGTGAAGTTGTGTTCAAGGTGTCGCCACATGGTAAGCTACCAGACCCGAATGAAGACGATTACTACAACATTAACCCCATGACATACGAGGGAGTGTTCTATCAAGAGCAACCAGATGATGATGATGATGATGTGGTTAGAAACAATGACGCTAGACCATTGGGTGATGATGATGTGGACCCAAACGTCGACGATGCATGGAATGATGGTGAGACCATTGTCAATGAAAATGACATACTTATGCTAGAAAAGTTAAACGAAGAAGCTGACGACGAGGAAGAGCCTCCACCTCCGTCGGACAACGAAGATGATATGATTGATAGTGATGATGAGACGGACCGAGAAAGAGGTTACAACAGTGATGATTCATATGGGTTCTAGCATATGTACGTTTCAAGTATTTTTTTCTATAGTTTAGGAATATGCCTTTTTATTAATGTGTTTATTATCATGCCTTTTCCTTCATTTCATTAATTTACTAATTGCTTTTTCTCTTTTCAATGCAGGTTCGTGGCACATGAGCAAGGGGAAGGCCGACGGCGTGGGTTTCCTACGCAAGGTCGTCGGCCTGCCTAGTCGGAGTGGTCGAGCACGTAATCCTCCCCCTCGGCTACTTGACGATGACTCCTCACAGGGAGGTCGAGGGAGAGGTGCCCCTAGAGGAGGAGGGGGCAGGGGGAGAGCCTCTAGAGGACGAGGTGCTGGGGGAGAGCCACTACAGGGGGTCGCGGCCAGAAAGAGCGCACCCTCACCGACTTAGGGGTGTTGTCTTCGAGGCCCTCCTCTAGTGAGGTACCCTCCTCTAGTGAGGTACACTCTAGGGAGGAGGAGGAGGAGGAGGTGGGGGTGGAGGAGGAGGAGGAGGGGGAGGAGGAGGCAGGCGAGGAGGAGGAGGAGGAGGTTGGGGAGGGGGAGGCAGGCGAGGAGGAGGGTGGTAGCGGGGATGATGGTGGTGACAGGAAGGGGGTTGACAAGAAGGGGTGGCTGCGTGGTAACGCAAAGCTACCAAAGCAGGTTCCGGCTACTGAGGAGCAGAAGTGGCTCATTGAGCCCACGGGAAAAGAGTAAGTGGTTCATTATTTTGCTTGTCACATGCTTATTCCGGTTGTTATTTATTTTGCTTGTCACATGCTAATAGTTCATTCTTTTGCAGCAACTGAATATATTCTAAAGGGGTCCGTATTCCCAACGGCCTCATCACTGTCTTGCTGAAGTTATACTGGCCGGGGTTGCACTGTCCGGATCCAGTCAGGCAGGCGACTCGTCGGGTTTTGGCCACGAGCTGGGACCACTGGGAAGCGGCCCGCCACGCGGACCATGAGACCCATGCCAAGGCTGTGATCACTACTTTCTAGGTGAGTTCTCTTCAGAAGAACAAGTCCATTCTAGTTTCATGAAAATGATTTAACTCATGGCTTCTTCCATTCTTGTTTCATGCATGATTGTAGAAATTCTATTGAGTTCTTCCGGAGCACAGGGCTAGAGCGGACCAGATCGTGCTGCGCCAATGGAAGAAGAAGGCCCGCCAGATGCAGTACGAGGTGCGCTATGTGGCCATCTCCACATACTACCACGACTATCTTGGTGTGAAGATGACCAAGGAAGAAGCGCGGAGGATGGGCATTACCTTGGAGAGGCCCGAGTTCTTGGTGGTAAGTATAAAAGATTTTTCATTATGCTTTCATATATTATGCTTTCATTACCTTGTGGTACATTATGCTTTATGCTTTATGCTTCCATAACACCAATTTGGACACACCTACATGCCATTATGCTTTTATTGTGTAGGTGTGTCCAAATTGGTGTTATGGAAAAGACGAGTCCTGGGCGGCATTGGTGGATCTTTGGTGTGATGAGGCTGAAGCCTGGGCGGCTATGAGAATCAAAAATAAGGCTAACCGAGGGACGGAGGGAGTACATGCTCAGGGAAACCGAAACCACTATCTCCACAAGGCAGTTAATGTATGACTAACCCCATTAAACATTCTTCTTCTTCTATTTACCATCACGTTCTTATGTATGACTAACCTCTGTTTGGTGGTGCAGGAGGAGAAACTAAAGCGGACGCTCTCACACATGCAGGCGTGGGAGATCGCCCATACGCGGAAGGACCCCAAGCCTGGCGAGCCCAAGTACTACGGCAAGAAGACCGCAGGGAGGAAGAAGGCCTACTCCGAAGCGTATCTGAAGTTACATCCTGACACACCTGACCCCATTGCGGCGCCTCTGGACGACATGGCGGTGGTGAGGATGGGGCCCAAGGAGCACGGTCGGGAGGCGGTTCTCGATGCTGTGATCACTCCTAGTATCTCCTACACACAGCTTCGTCGGATCGACCCGAGCCTGAGCCAGCGCACGAGCCAGCCAGTGACCAGTACACAGTCCCTCTTTCAGGAGCAACAATCTGTAAGTATTTTCCCTCTTATCTTCATTGCTCACTTTATTTTCCGCATTTAGTAGTTTTATGAGTTCCATCATGTCATACCGTAGGCCTACCTGGAGTACACACGCCAGGAGACCATGGCGTGGCATCAGAGGCTTTATGAACACCAAGTGCAGAGGGATAGCCAGATGCAACAGGCTTTTCAGGATATGGCGGCCGGAAGGTGTCCTCAGTTCCCTCCAGCACAATGCCCTCCAGCACAACCAGTGCTGATGAGCTTTGAGGAGTTTGTGGCACAGAACGCTGGCCCCTCGCCGGTTAGTTCATCCCCAATCTATTCACCCAAAGCATGTCATGCCTTTCAACACAGTCATATATCCCGTGCATATGTCTTTTCAACATCCAGGGAACAGGTGGATCTACCGTTGGCGGTGGTCTTCGCAGCACTCCGGAGACACGGAGCCCGACCACTCCGATCCACGGAGGCGGAGGCGAAGGTGGAGGCGGTCTTGGCGGTAGCGCTGCCGCTAGCAGTGACGACCTGGGCTTCGGCCGTCTTGGCGGTGACGACCTCCGCGGTGCTCGATGATCCTTGTGTGTGGTGATGATGCTTGAGATGACTTGTGTGTGGTGATGATCATTTAGATGACTTGTGTGCTTCTCTATATGCTTATGCTTATGTTGGTTGTGATGATGTTCATTTAGAGACTTGTGTGTGATGATGCTTATGCATATATTGTTGTGATGATGCCGGATGATATCCCGTTGTGTTTTATATGTCTATCCCATCATATATATCTGCTGATATGTGCTGTTATTTGAATTGAATTGATTTGAAAACAAACAGAAAAAAGAAAAAAAGAAAAAGCAAACTATGCTGACGGCTAGGCCGTCGGCATAGGGCTAGCGTGAGCTCCCAGTAGCTGACACGTGACACCTATGCCGATGGCCTAGCCGTCGGCTTAGTTTAAAAACTGTGCCGACGGCTAGACCGTCGGCATAGGCGCCCACGTGTCACCTACTGGGAGCTCTGTATGAAGGACTATGCCGACGGCCTGGCCGTCGGCTTAGTTTCAAACTATGCCGACGGCCCAGCCGTCGGCATAGCCCTGGTCCACAAGCAGCGGCTGGTCGCCACGTGGCACACCTATGCCGACGGTCGAGCCGTCGGCATAGTTTTTGACTAAGCCGATGGCTAGGCCGTTGGCATAGGGGTGCCACGTGGCGACCAGTCATTGGGCAGACTTGACGGCGGCCGCCGTTAGGCGTGATAGTTGCCGACGGCCGGGGCCGTCTGCATAGATGTACGGCCCCCGTCGGCGTATCATATATGCCGACGGGTTTTCTATGCCGACGGCCTCCTGGCTATGCCGACGCATATGTTGCCGACGGGGGCCGTCGGCATAGGTCTATCCCGACGGGACTCGCCGTCGGCATAGGGGGCGATTCCGGTAGTGTAACGGACTCCTCCCATGTCAAATTGGGTCTACCCCGACCTCTCTTGATATTCTTCGCATGCTTTAGTCGTCCGCTATGCACTGCAGCTTCTGGAGGCCTGCACTGAATATGGCCAAACCATCTTAGATGATATTGGACAAGCTTCTCTTCAATTGCTGCTACCCCAACTTTATCTCGTATATACCGCCATGGCGAGTTAAATGCAGTAAAATCACCACATTTGAGCCACCACTCGCGTAAAAGATGTTTTTACAGAGATTTTTTTCAGGAAACATAGCACATAACGCCTAACTTTTTGCAGATTGTTGCACTGATCGCTCGATTGGCTCTGTTAGGCCAACTAGCAGGGACAAAACTGACACGTTTTCCACCCGTTTGCATCGCCAGCTTGGCCCGTATTCGCGCCAATCCGAGCGGTGCGCCCAACCGGCCGACCCATTAGTTTTGTTTGGGTGGGGAGCTTTTTTATGGTACCTATAATGAATATTGACCGTCCATTCCTAAAGATCCAACGTTCCAGAGAGATGTATACTGGCTCGATTTGGGTTAGCAGTACAGCGTGCATTAGAGCTGGCCAAACAGGCCGTGCCGCCGTAATCATGCCTGGCACAGCCTGGCCTGCTGTGACACGATTATTAACCGAGCCATGTCATGCCAGCCCATGTGATGGCCCCTCCAGCGCAGGCTCAGCCCAGAAACTATGCAGGGCGGCCCGACGGCATGCGTTAGGTTGCCAGCCTGCTAGGCAGTTTTTGGGCCAAATTTGGCGTATTGAACTATTTTTTCGGCCGTATATATCTATAAAAATTCTTAATTAGAATAAAATAAATAAATGGGCAGTGCCATGCGGGCCCACGTGCTCAGCCTTCAGGGTCAGGCACGGCCCCATGTGTGCCGCGTGCCGGGCATGGCCTGTTTAGCACGTGGCGTGGCGTGCCTGGGGCCAGCGTTTTGGTAATCGAGCAAAATTCCGAGCTTCCATGCAATTACCGTGTTTATCGACCCCCCTCGAGAAACATTCATATCTAGCAAAAATCCTCGAATAATATTTTGAATTCAAACACTCATAGTATGCTTAAATATAGGCCATCTCTTCTGTAACAACGGAACTGGCCGTGGCCTAGTGGTGAAGCAAACCTTTTCTCAACAGGGAGACGCGGGTTTGACTCTGTACTTTCACGTAGTTTACCTCTTGTACGTGATAATTAATAGTTAAATACCTATCTATATCAACTTCCAAAATTTGAATTTAAAATTTGATTATAAATTCTGTATGAATTTTTTTCAAAATTTCGTGGTAACCACAACTTCCGGCGCCCCTCGAGAAAAAAGGTTCACTTGGGATCCAAAACCTTGCCTGGGCCATGCGGGCGTGTTACCGGGCTGGCCCAGGTATCCCAACCCGTTTGGACAGCTCCGGCGTGCATTGCTCGTTCAGCGCCAGCGGTATATGTGATTTGAGGGCAATTTGGGAAGATTAATTTCCAGCTTATCGGGCGTATTGAGGCGACCCACCCATTCTCCCTCTTTTGCCGCACATGCATCCTCTTCCTCCGCGATCGCATCTCCCGTCCCTTCGTCGACTAGCCCATGCTCGTAGCCTAGGCGCTCGGCAGCATGGCGCATGTCTCCCCGGACGTCTCCTACCTACACCATTGTGGCGATGTCCTCTTCCTTGCTGGTTCGTATGTGAGGCGCCTTAGAGCATCTCCAACAGGCGCGCCACGTGCGGCGTGCTAAGAAAGTGTTTACAACGCCGGAATTGCGAGTTTTTGCGCGTCGCGGAGCGCTGGCTCTAGCGGCCGCTACAAAATATAGCGCGCGCATCCGCTCCAGTAGACGCGCTAAACTGCAGCACGCGCGAGCAGCTGGCGCTTGCTATATGTTGCATTTTGAAGACAATATGGTGATATTTCAAACATCAAAACAAGACATAGCATAGTTTAAAATCACCCAAACAAGTTCATGACATAAAAGTTCAAAATCATTCCACATCACATCATCATCCAACCAAGTTCAAAATCATGCAACCAAGTTCATGACATAAATAAAAGTGCAGACAAACAAATGGGACATCAACAATCATGCCTCATCTTCGTCCTACTCTTCCTACGATTCTTCATCCTCCGAAGATGAATCTTCATCCTCCTCTTCATTGAGTCGAGCCGCATCATCATGGGGATCTTGGAAGGTGTTGGCAAGATCTCCAACGGCATCTTGTGAAGGTATGTGAGGCACACCGAAAGACAAGCATCCACCCATGTCACCCGAAGGTGCTCCTATGCCTCCCATGAGAGACGCAACACTCATGCCTCCCATGGTAGCTCCGAAGCCACACATGCCTCCCATGGCCCCCATGGTAGATCCGAAGCCACCCATGTCTCCCATGGCCCCCATGGTAGCTCTGAAGCCGCCCGTGCCTCCCATGCCACCCATGGTAGCTCCGACGCCACCGATGCCTCCCATGCCACCCATGCCACCCATGCCAGCCATGCCAACCATGACCCTTTTTTGGACCAAGACTTCTTCACAGGCAAGATTGACGTACTCCTTTTGCTTCTCATCGATCGTAGATGTGTCCATGAAGAACAAGTACTTATCCCATTCCAACAATCTAGTTTGCTCCTCCATGGCCCAATTTCTTCTACTCCAATGCCACCTTCCTCTCCTCGGACGCCACCCTCCTCTCCTCGGACGCCACCCTCCTCTCCTCGGCCGCGGCATCTTGGTTCCTTGCCATCTTCCTCACCTCGTTCGCTTCCTTTCTTGCGTTCACAATAGTTTTCATAGCATTTTTTACCTCGTCATCTCCTTTCCTCTTCTTCTTTTCTTTTCCATCTTTCTTGCATCCAATTGGTCTTTTTGACTTGGAGTATGCAACCGAGTTTGGTGTAGGGCTTCTCTTGCCGTCATCACTTGATGCCTCCTCCTCATCATCATCCAAATAAATAGTTCGCTTGCGTTTGTTGCTCTCCTCATCATCGACACCGTCACGGGGCTTCCATTTCTCATCATCCTTCGACACTTCATAGCAACGAGGCAAGGTAAATGGTCTCCCTTTCTTGATCTTCCCTTTCTTGGTCTTCTTCTCCTCTCCTTGAAATAAGTTTTGTGCAATAGTGAGCTACAAACAAAAGAACAAGTTAGCACTTGAAACACCAAGAAGAAGCATGATGAACATGGAAGAATCAAGAAAGAAATGGCACTTACCCTATCTCTATCATTAGTGCCACTTGGGTTCAAGGCGTCAACCGCCTTAAGTGCGGCCGCCCACCTTTGACAATCTCGGTTGATTGTCAACCATCGGGAGCGAAGAGATCTTCCTGAGCGGTCAGTTCCACTTTTGTTGTGTAGATCAAAGTGCTCCTTCATCTGGTTTCAATATGCATCTCTACTTTGATCCCCTCCAACGGCAGGATCCCTCGACACTTGCAACCAAGTATTGCATAGCAAGATGTCTTCGTCCATGGTGTAGTTGCCCCCTCTTCCTTTCGGTGCATCGACGATACCCTCACCATCCTCGTCCACCTCAAACTCATGATCATCGAAATGCTTCTCATTGGTTTGAGACCAATGAGAATTGTTGGAGCCAACACCCGTAGTTGACATGTATGTCTCATCATTGAAACTACAAAGTATATACAACAAATAAAATAAGCTATCCATATGTATGCATTCAAAAAACAACAACAAAAAAGTAGGCGAAATTTTACCTTGTGGGCATTTCATCGAACACCTTATGCGCATCAGCCGCCAGCGCAACAAGTGAGCTCGCCGGCACTTTGGTCGCCGCCGCATCGTTGCACGCCCTGCAAGCTTCTTCTTCGGCCGCCTAGAGGAGCCGTCCGCCGCCTTGTTCTTCTTCCCGGACACCTTACCCGCATTCACCCGCGCCGCACTTGGGAGCTTCGAGGGAGGGCACGTGGCTTCACGGCGGGCGTCGGCGTGACTCCACCCGCCGCCGAGGTCATCCGTGGCGGCATGAAAAGGCCGCGCGTGATACCGGTGCTTGGAGGAGCACCGGCGTAGGCGAAGTCAAAGCTCCCCGCGCTAGGGTTTGCGGCGGCAGCGGTGGAGGGGTCACGGGTGTAGGAAAGGGTAAGGGGGATGACGGCGCGTCCGTCCATCGGGAGAATTCGCCGGCGGCGGCATGGGCGGGGCGAAAGCGGCGCGGCGGAGAGGGTGCGGTACGGGCGCTCGAGTGTGCAGCGCGCGGAAGCAGGTGCACGAAATAAGCGGCAAGCGGTGCCGTTTTGACCCGCGCGTTGAACTACTTATGCCGCACATGCGGTTTTTGCGCCTCCGCTGAAGCGTCTGGAGCGGCTACGCGTGCAAAAAATACAAATTTTCTAACGTGCCGCTTATACAGTGCGGCTGTTTGAGATGCTCTTATGATGTTCATCATGGCATGATTCATGGCCGTGGTGGCGAGACCACTGGACTCCACTGACGAGGGCCCTGCCGTCGACAAGAAGGCCATACAGAAATACGTCATCCCCGCCATGGCTCCCAGGCAGAAGGAAAATTAAGGTTTTAATTTGTATATTAGTCAAGCTGTTGGCAATTTCAGTGATGGCTCGGTTATTTCCTATCAGTTGTAGCCAGCACCTGGAAGAATGTTTTAACGTCACACAGTTTCTAAGATGCAATCATACTACATACAGCCAAGCATGGATAACTGAACTTCTAATACATAAGAGCATCTCCAACAAACACGCCATATAAGCGCCGCGCTGAAATATTAGTTGTTTTTGCACGCGCTACCGCTCTGGGCGCTCCAGCGGAGGCACAAAAACCACGCACAGCATAACTAGTTCAGCGCGTGGGCTGAAACAACATCGTGCGTCGTTTATTTTGCTGCGCCCGCTCCAACGCGCTGAACACTCGAGCGTCTGCTCGCAACTTCCACCTACCCTCATCCAGCCGCTGGCGCCGCCGCCGCCCGCGCCACCCCATTTGTTCCGACGACCGTTCCGACGCTTCCCCGGCCTATCCCCACGTCGCCGCTGCTTCCTCCGTCTCCCTCTAGTCGCCGCCGCCCCTCGCGCGCGGCATTCCTCTGACGAACAGCGCCCGGCCGCCCACTGTCGCTCGGCGCCCGGAAGGTGATCGACAAAACGCTTGCAAGGTATGGATTGCTTCAACTTCACATTTTTTACATGAATTTGCCGCATGTTGTTTGTAATTTTTATAGCCTCGTTTAAATTGAATATTGTAGATGAGTTTGTCATATGATTCTCCTGAAGAAGAATTTCATATTGAAGAGGAGGAGGATCTTGCAATGATCCTAGCTATGCACATCAATAAAAAACCGAAGCACGGTGGTTCGGTTATGGGTCGGCAGAAAATTTGGAGGGATAGGATCGATGCTGACAACAGATTGATCAGACACTATTTTGCAGATCCTCCTGTGTACCCCGAGTTGTACTTCCGGCACCGGTTTAGGATGAGCACCAAGTTGTTCAGGCGCATTGCAGAGAAACTAGCGAGGCATGACCGGTTTTTTCAGCAAAGGAGAAATGCCGCTGGAGAGCTCGGGCATATCACCTTTCAGAAGGTGACAGCCGCTTTGCGTATGTTGGCATACGGTATCCCTGCTGATCTAGTTGATGATCACTTGGCCATGGGTGAGAGTCAAGCCATCATGTGTGTCAAGCGCTTCGCAGTAGGAATTGTGCAAGTGTTTGACCAGGAGTATTTGAGATCTCCCAATGCTGAAGACGCCGCAAAGCTATTGAAGATGAACAAAGCTCGCCACTTAGCAGGTATGCTTGGATCAATAGATTGCATGCATTGCAGTTGGAAGAATTGTCCTAAGGCATGGCATGGCCAATTCCATGGCCAAAAAAAGGGTTCCACTATAATCCTTGAAGCGATGGCCGATCAAGAGAGTTGGATTTGGCATGCTTTTCTGGAATGCCTGGATCTTTGAATGACATCAACGTTGTTAATCGGTCACCATTGATTAATAAGATTGCAAATGGTGAACTGCCACCGGTGCAGTTTGTAGCAAATGGCCGTACATACAACTATGGCTACTATCTTGCAGATGACATCTACCCAAAGTGGCAAACATTTGTGAAGCCATTGAAAAAACCGAAAGGTAAGAAAAATCTTGATTTCGGCAAGATTTTGGGATCAAAAGATGCTTTGATACATCATGCACGTTTGTGTGATCATGCACAACATGATCATCGAGAATGAGGTGGCCAAGATTTAGACTATTCTCACTATGAGCTCTTGGGACATCCTGTGCGAGTGCGGCGGAGGACTGCCTGGATGGTCCGTTTTGTTGCCTCCTATCATGCCATTCGACGTGCCGAAACGCATGATCTTAGAAGGATCTCATCGAGGAGTGGTGGGCATAGAATGGCCGACAAAGAGCATCATGATTTGTGCGTTTGATGTTGTATTGCTGATTGTATTGAAAGATAAACTATTTATTTGAGTTGTAATAACGAAATTGAACTATTTATTGTTGATTTATTTTGTTTGTGTTTGATCTTTTTGGTTGTGTTTGGAGTGCATATATTGTTTGTGCGAGAGCGCGTGCGTAGTATTTTTGCAGCACCTGCTGGAGCTACTCGCGCCCGCTAAACTTTGCAGCGACCGCTGGAGCTAGCGCTCCGCGCCGCGCAAAAACAGACGATCAACGCGCTGCAAACGTTTTTTAGCACGCCACCCGTTGAGAGGCTGTTGGATATACTCTAACAAGATAGCAGACGTTCGAGGCCGGCCGCAAGGTCACGGGTGTGCGAGCCGGAAGGTCTTAATGAGAAGCATCCCGAGAGCTAGATGGACGGAGCAAACTAACGCAACGGAAGCAGCAACAGCGACCGAGGGTAGTTGATCAGCAGTAGGAGGTGAGATTGCCCGACGGTGGCTTTTCCTCTCGACAGCGATGACAAACTCCAGATACGAACGAAGAGTTTTACTGCTCCCTTCCCTTACCAGTATAGGTTACCATAAAAATGCTCTTGGGAAGTGCCGAGTGCGCCTGCCCATTTGGCCTTCTCGACCGTTTTTCAACTTGCATATACTCATAACCAAACATAGCAGAATAGGACTTTCGTCAAATAGATAGATTTTTGCATAGTACCATATGCCATGCCGGCATACAACATTACACCAAAAGAATCGCCACGGCCATAGTTCATGCATCTCGTCCTTAGTTCATGACAAATGGACAAATAGAAAGATGAGAAAGCATTGTTTCGGTCTTGGATGATCTTTTCTTTGCTCTCAAACTAAGCCTTCATTTTGAGGGTCATCTTTCTCGTGTCGGCCGCCATGATCTCAACTTCCTTGGAGATATGCGTGAGCTCGACCTCCCTCGCTCTTATTTTGGCATTGGCCTCTTGATATCGACCTCCTTCACTCTTGTTTTGGCATTGGCCTCTTCAATTTTGAGATTCTTATTTCGTATGTCGAAGTAGGTCTTGTTTGCCTCCTTTTTCTCTTAGCACTTCTTCTCTTCCCTCTCTTCCTTTTGGGTCATGAACCCCTTCAAAGTTTTTTCCAAGGCGATTGTCGAAGCATCACGCTTGCCATGACCTTGGAATTGGTCTTCCCCTCGGCCTATTCTCAACTTCACTTGGGTTGTCGACCGTTGAGGGGCCCCCCCTCCCACACACACACACCTCTCTATTGGGTGGCATATTAGTCCTTGAACTTTGGGCAATCCTTGATGAACCTCGAACAATGGCTCAAGTGTTGGGGAACGTAGCATGCAATTTCAAAAAAAAATCCTACGATCACGCGAGATCTATCTAGGAGATGCATGGCAACGAGAGGGGAGAGTGTGTCCATGTACCCTCGTAGACCGAAAGTGGAAGTGTTATGTTAACACGGTTGATGTAGTCGAACGTCTTCACGATCCAACCGATCCAAGTACCGAACGTACGTCACCTCCGTGTTCAGCACACGTTCAGCACGATGACGTCTCTCGAGCTCTTGATCCAGTAGAGGGTTGAGGGAGAGTTCTGTCAGCACGACGGCGTGGCAACGGTGTTGGTGATGTGATCTGCGCAGGGCTTCGCCTAAGCACTATGACAATATGACCGAGGTGGTAAACTGTGGAGGGGGCACCGCACACGGCTAAAGGACAATTGATGTGCCTTTGGGGTGCCCCCCGCCCCTGTGTATAAAGGAGGAGATGGAGGAGGCCGGCGGCCAGGAGGGGGCGTGCCAAGGGGGAGCCCAACTAGGATTCCCAATCCTAGTTGGACTCTCTTTCCTATTCCAAGAGGGGGAAAGAGGGAAGGAGAGGGAGAGGGATAGGAAAGAGGGGGCCGCGCCTCCTCCCCCTTGTCCAATTCGGACTCCCATGGGGGGGCACCCTGCGGGCTGCCCTCTCCAACTCCCTTATGGCCCATTAAGGCTCATAACTTTCCCGGGGGGTTCCGGTAACCCCTCAATTTCCCGATAAATATCTGAAACATCCTGAAACCTTTCCGGTGTTCGAATACCTTCGTCCAATATATCAATCTTTACCTCTTGACCATTTCGAGACTCCTCGTCATGTCCGTGAGCTCATCCGGGACTCCGAACAAACTTTGGTCACAAAAACACATAACTCATAATACAAATCGTCATCGAACATTAAGCGTGCGGACCCTATGGGTTCGAGAACTATGTAGACATGACCGAGACACATCTCCGGTCAATAACCAATAGCAGAACCTGGATGCTCATATTGGCTCCTACATATTCTACGAACATCTTTATCGTTCAAACCGCATAACAACATACGTTATTCCCTTTGTCATCGGTATATTACTTGCCCGAGATTCGATTGTCGGTATCATCATACCTAGTTCAATCTCGTTACCGGAAAGTCTCTTTACTCATTCCGTAATGCATCATCCCGCAACTAACTCATTAGTTACATTGCTTGCAAGGCTTATAGTGATGTGCATTACGGAGAGGGCCCAGAGATACCTCTCCGATACATGGAGTGACAAATCCTAATCTTGATCTATGCCAACTCAACAAACACCTTCGGAGACACTTGTAGAGCACCTTTATAATCACCCAATCACGTTGTGACGTTTGATAGCACACAAGGTGTTCCTCCGGTATTCGGGAGTTGCATAATCTCATAGTCAGAGGAATATGTATAAGTCATGAAGAATGCAATAGCAATAAAACTAAACGATCATAATGCTAAGCTAACGGATGGGTCTTGTCCATCACATCATTCTCTAATGATGTGATCCAGTTCATCGAATGACAACACATGTCTATGGTCAAGAAACTTAACCATCTTTGATTAACGAGCTAGTCAAGTAGAGGCATACTAGGGACACTCTGTTTGTCTGTGTATTCACACATGTATTAAGTTTCCGGTTAATACAATTCTAGCATGAATAATAAACATTTATCATGATATAAAGAAATATAAATAACAACTTTATTATTGCCTCTAGGGCATATTTCCTTAATCAAGGTGAATGACTTGTCGGCATTTTGGACACTAAAGGTGTCCAAGGCTTGTAATGCCTACATTTGAAATGAACAAGAAAATGTATGCCATGTCTTGATCCCAAAGCCACTCACATGCCGGCCTTCAATATTCTTATGAGCACCACAAAACTTGTTGCACTTGGCTTGGATGAAGCCCCATCTCTTTTGAATTGACATGTCGGTCCGGTCATTCTCAAACTTGTAGGGATCAAACTTCCCACGTTCATGAAAGTAAGTATTGATCCTCTTCCAAAATGTTCTTCCTTTTTGCTCGGACCGGTTTTGGGATCTTGTCCTATTAGCATCCAAGCTTCGCAAATCAACTTATCGTCCGCATCTGTGTATGCTCCCGTCCTCACGCTTTTCCTTCTCTTTTGTGACCGGCCTTGCCCCTCGAGCTCATCCTCAAACTCCATTGGCTCTCTGTTGATGTAGAAACCCTCGCCGCCTCCAAGTCTTGGTCGTGGACATCTTGTCCTTGGGTATATTAGTCTTGGGCGTGTCGGGCGTCTTGTCATCTTGGGTCTCGTTCTCATCATAAGTATGGCCACCCTTGTTGGTAATTTCCAAGACTTCGGCCGACATCGGGGTGGACGTTTCAACAGATAGTTTGTGGGCATCAGGCAAGTTGGCTGGCAAGACCATGCACAGGTACTTCCTTTGCGTCCTGGTGAACTAGCTTGCCATAGGGGTGCAGTTGAGGTCAATGGGGGCATCGTGTGCAAGCCCAACACGTAGTCACCCATATTCCGAGAGCCGTCCCGGGGCGATGTGAAGAATCGGGACGTGACCGGGTCATGTAGGGGATGGAACCCGTACGTTGGCGGTGTTGTTGACATGCACGGCGACTCTGGAAGCGGCGGCCAAGCCACCATCAAGCCCGTGCTAGCTGCAGCCACATCGGCGACGGCGAGAAGGGCCGGCTTTCCATGGAAGCCTATCATGAGGAGGGCCTTTTGCGTGGTCGCGACCACGAGGACCTCGTTCTCTGCAGCGGTGGCTGATACGTCTCCAATGTATCTATAATTTTTGATTGCTCCATGCTATATTATCTATTGTTTTGGACTATATTGGGCTTTATGTTCCACTTTTATATTATTTTTGGGACTAACCTATTAACCGGAGGCCCAGCCCGGAATTGCTGTTTTTTTGCCTATTTCAGTGTTTCGAATTAACGAAATATCAAAGGGAGTCCAAACGGAATGAAACCTTCGGGAACGTGATTTTCTCACCGAACGTGATCCAGGAGACTTGGACCGTACGCCAAGGCATCAGAGAGGCGGTCACGAGGGTGGGGGGTGCCCCCCCTAGGGCGCGCCCCCTGCCTCATGGGCCCCTCAGTGCTCCACCGACGTACTCCTTCCTCCTATATATACCTACGTACCCCCAAACGATCAGAACAGGAGCCAAAAACCTAATTCCACCGCTGCAACTTTCTGTATCCACGAGATCCCATCTTGGGGCCTGTTCCGGAGCTCCGTCGGAGAAGGCCGTCCTCACGGAGGGCTTCTACATCATCATAGCCTCTTCGATGAAGTGTGAGTAGTTTACCTCAGACCTTCGGGTCCATAGTTAGTAGCTAGATGGCTTCTTCTCTCTTTTTGGATCTCAATACAAAGTTCTCCCCCTCTCTTGTGGAGATCTATTCGATGTAATCTTCTTTTTGCGGTGTGTTTGTTGAGACCGATGAATTGTGGGTTTATGATCAAGTCTATCTATGAATAATATTTGAATCTTCTCTGAATTCTTTTATGTATGATTGGTTATCTTTGCAAGTCTCTTCGAATTATCCGTTTGGTTTGGCCAACTAGATTGGTAGTTCTTGCCATGGGAGAAGTGCTTAGCTTTGGGTTCGATCTTGCAGTGTCCTTTCCCAGTGATAGAAGGGGCAGCAAGGCACGTATTGTATCGTTGCCATCGAGGATAACAAGATGGGGTTTATTTCATATTGCATGAATTTATCTCTCTACATCATGTCATCTTGTTTAAGGCATTACTCTGTTTTTAACTTAATACTCTAGATGCATGCTGGATAGCGGTCGATGAGTGGAGTAATAGTAGTAGATGCAGAATCATTTCGGTCTACTTGTCACAGACGTGATGCCTATATACATGATCATGCCTAGATATTCTCATAACTATGCTCAATTTTGTCAATTGCTCAACAGTAATTTGTTCACCCACTGTAGAATACTTATGCTCTCGAGAGAAGCCACTAGTGTAACCTATGGCCCCCGGGTCTATTCTCATCATATCAATCTCCATCACTTTAATCTTGCTTTGCTTTTTACTTTGCCTTTTACTTTTTACTTTGCATCTCTATACAAAAAATACCAAAAATATTATATCTATCAGATCTCACTCTCGTAAGTGACCGTGAAGGGATTGAAAACCCCTAATCGCGTTGGTTGCGAGTAGCTATCGTTTTGTGCAGGTACGAGGGACTTGAGCGTGGCCTCCTACTGGATTGATACCTTGGTTCTTAGAAACTGAGGGAAATACTTATGGTACTCTGCTGCATCATCCCTTCCTCTTCGGGGAAAACCAACGCAAGCTCAAGAGGTAGCAAGAAGGATTTCTGGCGCCGTTGCCAGGGATTCTACGCAAAAAGTCAACATACTAAGTACCCATCACAATCCCTATCTCTCGCATTACATTATTTGCCATTTGCCTCTCGTTTTCCTCTCCCCCACTTCACCCTTGCCGTTTTATTCGCCCTCTCTCTCTATCCTCCCTCTCCTTTCCGCTTGCCTTTTCGTTTTCTTGTGTGCTAGTTTGTTTGCTTGTCGTCATGGCTAGTCTCATATCTTCTCTGTTCTCTCCTGAGAGTGAAGTTCTAAATTTTAAACAAAGGGAGGGAGAAAATCTAAAAGATGCTTGGTATAGAATTTGCAATGCTCAAAATAGATCTACCAGGAAGCAATCTACCTTAGTTCTTCTCCGCAATTTTTATGTAGGTGTTAATCCTTGGTATAGATATATCCTCGATACCATTACCAGAGGGAACTTCTTGGGTAGCCATACTTTTGATTCTTATAATGCTATGTTAAATTTATTTGGCTCACCACCTCTTTTGGTTAATGGAACCATGTTAACTTTGGAGCAAGTTATGCAAATACTTGAAATTATTGAAAATAAAGTTGCTACTATTGAATTAATTGAAAATATAGATAAAAAGATCCACAATCAAATTACTCAATATGGATCTAAGGTAGGAATGACTTTGAAAAATATTAAGGAAAAGGAACACATAGTTAATGAGAAGATAAACTTAGATTCTACTAGAATTGATAAACTTGAGGGTATCATTACAAATTTGGGAACCACTTTTTCTTCCGTAAAGAATACTCCAAGTCCTCCTACTAAAATTGCCAAGCTTATGTATGTTCCTAAAAATAAGGGTGAATCATCTAGTAAGGAAACTGCGGATCTTAAATCTATAAGTATTCATCCCAATCTTTTTGCTATCATTAAGGAACCAATTGCTACAAATGAATTTTTCGATCTTGCGCCTAAAAGTTTGATAATAACTAGAAAGAAATAAATTCCTAATGGAAATAGATGCCTCATCGAAGAATTGCCTACCAAAGTGGCAATACCTAGATCTATCCTCTCTTTTATTCCTAGCTAGGGGCGTTAAACGATAGCGCTTGTTGGGAGGCAACCCAATTTTATTTTTATTCCTTGCCTTTTGCTCCTGCTTAGTAATAAATAAATTATTTAGCCTCTGTTTTGGTTGTGCTTTTTGTTTTTAATTAGTGTTTGTGCCAAGTAGAACCGTTGGGAAGACTTGGGGAAAGTCTTGTTGAACTTGCTGTAAAAAAACAGAAACTTTAGCGCTCACGAGAACTGCTGTAATTTTTATTTGAAGAGTTGTATTTAGTTAATTATTTTTCAGATGATTAATAGATAAATTCCTCACGTCCATCAATTTATTTTAGAATTTTTGTGGTTCCAGATCTTGCGCTAGCTACAGATTACTACAGACTGTTCTGTTTTTGACAGATTCTGTTTTTCGTGTGTTGTTTGCTTATTTTGATGAATCTATGGTTAGTAAAATAGTTTATAATCCATAGAAAAGTTGGAATACAGTAGGTTTAACACCAATATAAATAAAGAATGAGTTCATTACAGTACCTTTAAGTGGTCTTTTGTTTTCTTTCGCTAACGGAGCTCACGAGTTTTCTAGTTTAAGTTTTGTGTTGTGAAGTTTTCAAGTTTTGGGTGAATTCTTGTGATGGATTATGGAACAAGGAGTGGCAAGAGCCTAAGCTTGGGGATGCCCATGTCACCCCCAAGATAATCCAAGGACACCAAAAAGTCAAAGCTTGGGGATGCCCCGGAAGGCATCCCCTCTTTCGTCCACTTCCATCGGTAATTTACTTGGAGCTATATTTTTATTCACCAACATGATATGTGTTTTGCTTGGAGCGTCGTGTATTATTTTTTTCTTTGTGTTTTAGTATGCCACAATCATCCTTGCTGTACACACCTTTTGAGAGATCCATACATGAATTAAAATTTGATAGAATACTCTATGTGCTTCACTTATATCTTTTGAGCTATGTAGTTTTGCTCTATGTGCTTCACTTATATCTTTTGAGCATTATAATTTTGCTCTATGTGCTTCACTTAGATATTTTAGAGCACGGTGGTGGATTTGTTTTAAAGAAACTGTTGATCTCTCATGCTTCACTTAAATTATTTTGAGAGTCTCTTAATAGCATGGTAATTTGCTTAATAATAATATGCTTGGTATTCAAGATTTATGAAACTTTCTTTTGAGTGTATTGAATACTAAGAAAAGATTGAAGCATGATAATTGTTTTGAGATATGGAGGTGATAATATTAAAGTCATGCTAGTTGAGTAGTTGTGAATTTAAAAAATACTTGTGTTAAAGTTTGTGATTCCCGTAGCATGCACGTATGGTGAACCGTTATGTGATGAAGTCGGAGCATGATTTATTTATTGATTGTCTTCCTTATGAGTGGCGGTCGGGGACGAGCGATGGTCTTTTCCTACCAATCTATCCCCCTAGGAGCATGCGCGTAATACTTTGCTTTGATAACTTCTAGATTTTTGCAATAAGTATATGAGTTCTTTATGACTAATGTTGAGTCCATGGATTATACGCACTTTCACCCTTCCACCTTTGCTAGCCTCTCTAATACCGCGCACCTTTCGTCGGTATCATACACCCACCATATACCTTCCTCAAAACAGCCATCATACCTACCTATCATGGCATTTCCATAGCCATTCCGAGATATATTGCCATGCAACTTTCCACCGTTCCGTTTATCATGACACATTCATCATTGTCATATTGCGTATCCCTGTACACCGCCGGAGGCATTCATATAGAGTCATATTTTGTTCTAAGTATTGAGTTGTAAGAAAAATAAAAGTGTGATGATCATCATTTTTAGAGCATTGTCCCAAGTGAGGAAAGAATGATGGAGACTATGATTCCCCCATAAGTCGGGATGAGACTCCGGACAAAAAATAAAAAAATAATAAAAAAAGGCCAAAGAAGCCCAAATAAAAATAGGCCATAAAAAAGAAGAGAAAATGCACAAATAAAAAAATGAGAGAAAAAGAGAGAAGGGACAATGTTACTATCCTTTTACCATACTTGTGCTTCAAAGTAGCACCATGATCTTCATAGTAGAGAGTCTCTCATGTTATCACTTTCATATACTAGTGGGAATCTTTCATTATAGAACTTGGCTTGTATATTCCAATGATGGGCTTCCTCAAATTGCCCTAGGTCTTCATGAGCAAGCAAGTTGGATGCACACCCACTTAGTTTCTTTTTGAGCTTTCATATACTTATAGCTCTAGTGCATCTGTTGCATGGAAATCCCTACTCACTCACATTGATATCTATTGATGGGCATCTCCATAGCCCGTTGATACGCCTAGTTGATGTGAGACTATCTTCTCCTTTTTGTCTTCTCCACAACCACCAATCTATTCCACCTATAGTGCTATATCCATGGCTCACGCTCATGTATTGCGTGAAGATTGAAAAAGTTAGAGTATGAAACAATTGCTTGGCTTGTCATCGGGGTTGTGCATGATTTAAATACTTTGTGTGGTGCAGATAGAGCATAGCCAGACTATATGATTTTGTAGGGATAACTTTCTTTGGCCATGTTATTTTGAGAAGACATAATTGCTTTGTTAGTATGCTTGAAGTATTATTATTTTTATGTCAATATAAACTTTTGTCTTGAATCTTTCGAATCTGAATATTCATATCACAATTAAGAAGATTTACATTGAAATTATGCCAAGTAGCACTCCGCATCAAAAATTCTCTTTTTATCATTTACCTACTCGAGGACGAGCAGGAATTAAGCTTGGGGATGCCTGATACGTCTCCAACGTATCTATAATTTTTGATTGCTCCATGCTATATTATCTACTGTTTTGGACTATATTGGGCTTTATTTTCCACTTTTATATTATTTTTTGGACTAACCTATTAACCGGAGGCCCAGCCCGGAATTGCTGTTTTTTTTGCCTATTTCAGTGTTTCGAAGAAACGGAATATCAAACGGAGTCCAAACGGAATGAAACCTTCGGGAACGTGATTTTCTCACCGAACGTGATCCAGGAGACTTGGACCCTACGCCAAGGCATCAAAGAGGCGGTTGAAGGAAATATGCCCTAGAGGCAATAATAAAGTTATTATTTATTTCCTTATATCATGATAAAAGTTTATTATTCATGCTAGAATTGTATTAACCGGAAACATAATACATGTGTGAATACATAGACAAACAGAGTGTCACTAGTATGCCTCTACTTGACTAGCTCGTTAATCAAAGATGGTTATGTTTCCTAACCATGGACAAAGAGTTGTTATTTTATTAACGGGATCACATCATTAGTTGAATGATCTGATTGACATGACCCATTCCATTAGCTTAGCACCCGATCGTTTAGTATGTTGCTATTGCTTTCTTCATGACTTATACATGTTCCTATGACTATGAGATTATGCAACTCCCGTTTGCCAGAGGAACACTTTGTGTGCTACCAAACGTCACAGCGTAACTGGGTGATTATAAAGGAGCTCTACAGGTGTCTCCAAAGGTACATGTTGGATTGGCGTATTTTGAGATTAGGATTTGTCACTCCGATTGTCGGAGAGGTATCTCTGGGCCCTCTCGGTAATGCACATCACTTAAGCCTTGCAAGCATTGCAACTAATGAGTTAGTTGCGGGATGATGCATTACAGAACGAGTAAAGAGACTTGCTGGTAACGAGATTGAACTAGGTATTGAGATACCGACGATCGAATCTCGGGCAAGTAACATACCGATGACAAAGGGAATGACGTATGTTGTTGTGCGGTCTGACCGATAAAGATCTTCGTAGAATATGTAGGAGCCAATATGAGCATCCAGGTTCCGCTATTGGTTATTGACCGGAGACGTGTCTCGGTCATGTCTACATTGTTCTCGAACCCGTAGGGTCCGCACGCTTAAGGTTTTGATGACAGTTATATTATGAGTTTATGAGTTTTGATGTACCGAAGTTAGTTCGGAGTCCCGGATGTGATCACGGACATGACGAGGACTCTCGAAATGGTCGAGACATAAAGAGTGATATATTGGACGGCTATATTCGGACACCGGAAGTGTTCCGGGTGATTTCGGAGAAAACCGGAGAGCCGGAGGGTTACCGGAACCCCCCCCCCCCCCGGGAGAAGTAATGGGCCATATGGGTCTTAGTGGAGAGAGAGGGGCAGCCAAAGGTGGGCCGCGCGCCTCCTCCCCCCTGGTCCGAATTGGACTAGGAGAGGGGGGGCGGCGCCCCCCTTTCCCTCTCCCTCCCCACTTCCTTCCCCCTCCTAGTAGGAGTCCTACTCCTACTAGGAGGAGGACTCCTCCTTGGCGCGCCTATAGGGCCGGCCGGCCTCCTCCCCTTGCTCCTTTATATACGGGGGCAGGGGGCACCCCTAGACACACAAGTTGATCCACGTGATCATATTCTTAGCCGTGTGCGGTGCCCCCTTCCACCATAGTCCTCGATAATATTGTAGCGGTGCTTAGGCGAAGCCCTGCGACGGTACATCAAGATCGTCACCACGCCGTCGTGCTGACGGAAGATCTCTTCTCCGACGCTTTGCTGGAGCGGAGTCCGGGGATCATCATCGAGCTGAACGTGTGCTAAAACTCGGAGGTGTCGTAGTTTCGGTGCTTGATCGGTCGGGCCGTGAAGACGTACGACTACATCAACCGCGTTGTGCTAACGCTTCCGCTGTCGGTCTACAAGGGTACGGAGATCACACTCTCCCCTCGTTGCTATGCATCACCATGATCTTGCGTGTGCGTAGGAAATTTTTTGAAATTACTACGTTCCCCAACAGTGGCATCCGAGCCTAAGTTTTATGTGTTGATGTTATATGCACGAGTAGAACACAAGTGAGTTGTGGGCGATATAAGTCATACTGCTTACCAGCATGTCATACTTTGGTTCGGCGGTATTGTTGGACGAAGCGGCCCGGACCGACATTACGCGTACGCTTACGCGAGACCGGTTCTCCCAACGTGCTTTGCACAAAGGTGGCTAGCGGGTGTCAGTTTTTCTTTAGTTGAACCGAGTGTGGCTACGCCCGGTCCTTGCGAAGGTTAAAACAGCACCAACTTGACAAACTATCGTTGTGGTTTTGATGCGTAGGTAAGATTGGTTCTTGCTTAAGCCCGTAGCAGCCACGTAAAACTTGCAACAACAAAGTAGAGGACGTCTAACTTGTTTTTGCAGGGCATGTTGTGATGTGATATGGTCAAGACATGATGCTAAATTTTATTGTATGAGATGATCATGTTTTGTAACCGAGTTATCGGCAACTGGCAGGAGCCATATGGTTGTCGCTTTATTGTATGCAATGCAATCGCGCTGTAATGCTTTACTTTATCACTAAGCGGTAGCGATAGTCGTGGAAGCATAAGATTGGCGAGACGACAACGAGCTACGATGGAGATCAAGGTGTCGCGCCGGTGACGATGGTGATCACACGGTGCTTCGGAGATGGAGATCACAAGCACAAGATGATGATGGCCATATCATATCACTTATATTGATTGCATGTGATGTTTATCTTTTATGCATCTTATCTTGCTTTGATTGACGGTAGCATTATAAGATGATCTCTCACTAAATTATCAAGAAGTGTTCTCCCTGAGTATGCACCGTTGCGAAAGTTCTTCGTGCTGAGACACCACGTGATGATCGGGTGTGATAGGCTCTACGTTCAAATACAACGGGTGCAAAACAGTTGCACACGCGGAATACTCAGGTTATACTTGACGAGCCAAGCATATACAGATATGGCCTCGGAACACGGAGACCGAAAGGTCGAGCGTGAATCATATAGTAGATATGATCAACATAGTGATGTTCACCAATGAAACTACTCCATCTCACGTGATGATCGGACATGGTTTAGTTGATTTGGATCACGTAATCACTTAGAGGATTAGAGGGATGTCTATCTAAGTGGGAGTTCTTTAAGTAATATGATTAATTGAACCTAAATTTATCATGAACTTAGTACCTGATAGTATCTTGCTTGTTTATGTATGATTGTAGATAAATGGCCCGTGCTGTTGTTCCGTTGAATTTTAATGCGTTCCTTGAGAAAGCAAAGTGAAGATGATGGTAGCAATTACAGGACTGGGTCCGTAACTTGAGGGATTATCTCATTGACTGCACAGAAGAATTATGTCCTGGAAGCACCGGCTGCCAGCCTGCTGCTGAGCCACCAGATGTTATGAACGTCTGCAGAGCAAAGCTGATGACTACCGATAGTTCAGTGTGCCATGCTTTACGGGCCTTTAGAACCGGACTTCACGACGTTGAACGTCATGGAGCATATGAGATGTTCCAGGAGTTGAAGTTAATATTCCAACAGAATGCCCGGATTGAGAGATATGAAGTCTCCAATAAGTTCTATAGCCTGCAAAGATGGGAGGAGAACAGTTCTGTCAGTGAGCATATACTCAAAATGTCTGGGTATAATAATCCACTTGATTCAAAGGGAGTTAATCTTCCAGATGATTGGCGTCATTGACAGAATCTCAATCACTGCCACCAAGCTACAAGAGCTTCGTGATGAACTATAATATGCAAGGGATGGAATAAGACTATTCCCGAGCTCTTCCACAATGCTGAAAGCTGCGGAGGTAGAAATCAAGAAGGAGCATCAAGTGTTGATGGTCAACAAGACCTAGTTTCAAGAAAAAGGGCAAAGGGAAGAAGAAGGGGAACTTCAAGAAGAACAGCAAGCAAGTTGCTGCCTCAAGAGAAGAAACCCAAGTCTGGACCTAAGCCTGAACTGAGTGCTTCTACTGCTCACGGAACTGCCCCAAGTATTTGGCGGATAAGAAGGATGGCAAGGTGAACAAAGGTATATGTGATATACATGTTATTGATGTGTACCTTACTAATGCTCGCAGTAGCACCTGGGTATTTGATACTGGTTCTGTTGCTAATATTTGCAACTCGAAACAGGGACTACGGATTAAGCGAAGATTGGCTAAGGACGAGGTGACGATGCGCGTGGGAAACGGTTCCAAAGTCGATGTGATCGCGGTCGGCACGCTACCTCTACATCTACCTTCGGGATTAATATTAGACCTAAATAATTGTTATTTGGTGCCAGCGTTAAGCATGAACATTATATCTGGATCTTGTTTGATGCGAGACGGTTATTCATTTAAATCAGAGAATAATGGTTGTTCTATTTATATGAGTAATATCTTTTATGGTCATGGCACCCTTGAAGAGTGGTCTATTCTTATTGAATCTCGATAGTAGTAACACATATTTATAATGTTGAAGCCAAAAGATGCAGAGTTGATAATGATAGTGCAACTTAATTTGTGGCACTGCCGTTTAGGTCATATCGGTGTAAAGCGCATGAAGAAACTCCATACTGATGGACTTTTGGAACCACTTGATTATGAATCACTTGGTACTTGCGAACCGTGCCTCATGGGCAAGATGACTAAAACGCCATTCTCCGGTACTATGGAGAGAGCAACAGATTTGTTGGAAATCATACGTACAGATGTATGTGGTCCGATGAATATTGAGGCTCATGGCGGATATTGTTATTTTCTCACCTTCACAGATGACTTAAGCAGATATGGGTATATCTACTTAATGAAACATAAGTCTGAAACATTTGAAAAGTTCAAAGAATTTCAGAGTGAAGTTGAAAATCATCGTAACAAGAAAATAAAGTTTCTACGATCTGATCGTGGAGGAGAATATTTGAGTTACGAGTTTGGTGTACATTTGAAACAATGCAGAATAGTTTCGCAACTCACGCCACCCGGAACACCTCAGCGTAATGGTGTGTCCGAACGTCGTAATCGTACTTTACTGGATATGGTGCGATCTATGATGTCTCTTACTGATTTACCGCTATCGTTTTGGGGATACGCTCTAGAGACGGCCGCATTCACATTAAATAGGGCACCATCAAAATCCGTTGAGACGACGCCTTATGAACTGTGGTTTGGCAAGAAACCAAAGTTGTCGTTTCTAAAAGTTTGGGGCTGCGATGCTTATGTGAAAAAGCTTCAACCTGATAAGCTCGAACCCAAATCGAAGAAATGTGTCTTCATAGGATATCCAAAGGAAACTATTGGATACACTTTCTATCACAGATCCGAAGGCAAGACTTTTGTTGCTAAATTCGGAAACTTTCTGGAGAAGGAGTTTCTCTCGAAAGAAGTGAGTGGGAGGAAAGTAGAACTTGACGAGGTAACTGTACCTGCTCCCTTATTGGAAAGTAGTACATCACAGAAAACTGTTTCTGCGACACCTACACCAGTCAGTGAGGAAGCTAATGATGATGATCAGGAAACTTCAGAACGAGATACTACTGAACCTCGTAGATCAACCAGAGTAAGATCCGCACCAGAGTGGTACGGTAATCCTGTTCTGGAAGTCATGTTATTAGATCATGATGAACCTATGAACTATGAAGAAGCGATGATGAGCCCAGATTCCGCAAAATGGCTTGAAGCCATGAAATCTGAGATGGGATCCATGTATGAGAACAAAGTATGGACTTTGGTTGACTTGCCCGATGATCGACAAGCAATTGAGAATAAATGGATCTTCAAGAAGAAGACTGACGCTGACAGTAATATTACTGTCTACAAAGCTCGACTTGTCGCAAAAGGTTTTCGGCAAGTTCAAGGGATTGACTACGATGAGACCTTCTCACCCGTAGCGATGCTTAAGTCTGTCCGAATCATGTTAGCAATTGCCGCATTTTATGATTATGAAATCTGGCAGATGGATGTCAAAACTGCATTACTGAATGGATTTCTGGAAGAAGAATTGTATATGATGCAACCAGAAGGTTTTGTCGATCCAAAGGGAGCTAACAAAGTGTGCAAGCTCCAGCGATCCATTTATGGACTGGTGCAAGCCTCTCGGAGTTGGAATAAACGTTTTGATAGTGTGATCAAAGCATTTGGTTTTATACAGACTTTTGGAGAAGCCTGTATTTACAAGAAAGTGAGTGGGAGCTCTGTAGCATTTCTGATATTATATGTGGATGACATATTGTTAATTGGAAATGATATAGAATTTCTGGATAGCATAAAGGGATACTTGAATAAGAGTTTTTCAATGAAAGACCTCGGTGAAGCTGCTTACATATTAGGCATTAAGATCTATAGAGATAGATCAAGACGCTTAATTGGACTTTCACAAACAACATACCTTGACAAAATTTTGAAGAAGTTCAAAATGGATCAAGCAAAGAAATGATTCTTGCCTGTGTTGCAAGGTGTGAAATTGAGTAAGACTCAATGCCCGACCACTGCAGAAGATAGAGAGAATATGAAAGCTGTTCCCTATGCATCAGCAATAGGATCTATCATGTATGCAATGTTGTGTACCAGACCTGATGTGTGCCTTGCTATAAGTCTAGCAGGGAGGTACCAAAGTAATCCAGGAGTGGATCACTGGACAGCGGTCAAGAACATCCTGAAATACCTGAAAAGGACTAAGGATATGCTTCTCGTATATGGAGGTGACAAAGAGCTCGTCGTAAAAGGTTACGTTGATGCAATCTTTGACACTGATCCGGACGATTCTAAATCGCAAACCGGATACGTGTTTACATTAAACGGAGGAGCTGTCAGTTGGTGCAGTTCTAAACAAAGCGTCGTAGCGGGATCTACATGTGAAGCGGAGTACATAGCTGCTTCGGAAGCAGCAAACGAAGGAGTCTGGATGAAGGAGTTCATATCCGATCTAGGTGTCATACCTAGTGCATCGGGTCCAATGAAAATCTTTTGTGACAATACTGGTGCAATTGCCTTGGCAAAGGAATCCAGATTTCACAAAAGGACCAAGCACATCAAGAGACGCTTCAATTCCATCCGGGATCTAGTCCAGGTGGGAGACATAGAGATTTGCAAGATACATACGGATCTGAATGTTGCAGACCCATTGACTAAGCCTCTTCCACGAGCAAAACATGATCAGCACCAAGGCTCCATGGGTGTTAGAATCATTACTGTGTAATCTAGATTATTGACTCTAGTGCAAGTGGGAGACTGAAGGAAATATGCCCTAGAGGCAATAATAAAGTTATTATTTATTTCCTTATATCATGATAAATGTTTATTATTCATGCTAGAATTGTATTAACCGGAAACATAATACATGTGTGAATACATAGACAAACAAAGTGTCACTAGTATGCCTCTACTTGACTAGCTCGTTAATCAAAGATGGTTATGTTTCCTAACCATGAACAATGAGTTGTTATTTGATTAACGAGGTCACATCATTAGTTGAATGATCTGATTGACATGACCCATTCCATTAGCTTAGCACCCGATCGTTTAGTATGTTGCTATTGCTTTCTTCATGACTTATACATGTTCCTATAACTATGAGATTATGCAACTCCCGTTTGCCGGAGGAACACTTTGGGTGCTACCAAACGTCACAACGTAACTGGGTGATTATAAAGGAGCATTACAGGTGTCTCCAAAGGTAGATGTTGGGTTGGCGTATTTCGAGATTAGGTTTTGTCACTCCGATTGTCGGAGAGGTATCTCTGGGCCCTCTCGGTAATGCACATCACTTAAAGCCTTGCAAGCATTGCAACTAAATGAGTTAGTTGCGGGATGATGTATTACAGAACGAGTAAAGAGACTTGCCGGTAACGAGATTGAACTAGGTACTGGAATACCGACGATCGAATCTCGGGCAAGTAACATACCGATGACAAAGGGAACAACGTATGTTGTTATGCGGTCTGACCGATAAAGATCTTCGTAGAATATGTAGGAGCCAATATGGGCATCCAGGTCCCGCTATTGGTTATTGACCGGAGACGTGTCTCGGTCATGTCTACATTGTTCTCGAACCCGTAGGGTCCGCACGCTTAAGGTTACGATGACAGTTATATTATGAGTTTATGCATTTTGATGTACCGAAGGTTGTTCGGAGTCCCGGATGTGATCACGGACATGACGAGGAGTCTCGAAATGGTCGAGACATAAAGATTGATATATTGGAAGCCTATGTTTGGATATCGGAAGTGTTCCGGGTGAAATCGGGATTTTACCGGAGTACCGGGAAGGTTACCGGAACCCCCCGGGAGCTAAATGGGCCATGATGGGCCTTAGTGGAAAAGAGAAGAGGCAGCCCTACATGGGCTGTGCGCCACCCCCTTCCCCTAGTCCTATTAGGACTAGGAGAGGTGGGCTAGAGAGAGTCGCAGCGCACCATTGTTACCAGACAGTCTATGACACTTCTATCGGACACACCATTACGCTCATGTTGCTTTTTCATGTTTCCTCCCCTCGCTCGAGTTGCGTGGAGACCGATATTCCGCCTTGTTTCCCAATGAAGACCAAACCGTAACTCAAATTAATTCTCCTCCTTCCACACATCAGTATAGCGCGTTTGAGAAATTTGATGTTTCGCGGTACGTGATTTTCCACCTTGCGACTTGTGAGAGAGATTCCGTTAGCTATTTCACACTATGTTTACCGTACCTTACGTGTTCAGGTTGCGAATTATGACATGATAGCCATCATTCTCTCTCAATCATCTCACTGGTTCAGGTGACGGAAAATAACGATAGCCCACACTCTGATTGGCCGAGTCGTGCGCTATACGGGGTCTCTGCGACACGGCCCACCTATATATCCCTTTTGCGGATCTGTATGGACTATGATATGATACAAAGTATATCGAAGAGCCTTCGGTCCCTAGTCCCGGTGGACTTAGCTAAACTCAGCTGCAGAAGGCGATATAGATAGAGTACTACACCAGTAGGTAATGTCTCCTCCTTTGTACACATTCCTGCTGTTTACCTAGCCATCTCTCGTCTGTTGACAGGATGCTCGTCTATTATAAACCCGGGTTTTAGTCGCGCACCATATTAGGACATCGATCTATCAAATATACTCACCACTCAGTGCGTGTAGCTTGCTCGGGGTATTAGTTTCTAGCGTTGAAGCTCCGTTGTCCTCGCTGCGTAGGATAAGTCTTCTAGTTGCCTCAGTCTCAACTTTCGATATCTCGTACCGCAAACACAATCAAAGCAGCGACCGTAGTGCAGGTTATTACTTTCCTATCTAAAAAGGGCCCAGGACCAAGCGGTCTGTAAACATCATTTCCCCTGCCTACCTGTTACTTTTCGCGCTCTTGGACGCTACCTCGGGACCCCCACTGAGATCACGTGCCACGGGTAGTCCACGGTCACATTGCTGGCAGTTCATTGAAGATCTCCATGTTCGTTCACCATAGAGGCTCGATGGGCTCTTCGATCATCCCCGAAACTCGGAGGTGGGCTACCGGATGCTAGTCCAGGGTTGAGTTTTCCTCGCCTCAGATTCTCTTTGTGATGTTCTGGCTTCGCACTCGTGCGAGATGTTGACTTGCCATCTAGAGCGATTTGAGATACTACGACCGCAGCCTTTAGGGATCTCAGATGTCGTGGAAACTAGTATACGACTTTACGCCTAATTACTGACCTTTCCGCGGTCTTACGTAGTGTGTTGACTATCATCTTCGACGGTTATTTGACTGCTCCGCTTCGTCGCAGGGGTCTGCGTTTGCGGGGCTGCACGCGCGCGTAGATCCACACAGCTCTCCCCTCTCGTTACTAGATGGCGACCGTATACTCTGCTCATAGGATTCCGTGGACGGTTGTGTGTCGGGAGTCAGCATCCGAAACTACTCCGTCCTGCAATCCGGAGATAGTCTCATGCCAAAGGACGGTTACTGAATACGCCAGACCCTGGTTTCAGGTTCCGTAGACTTCTCGCGAGTTGCAGCGGAATTGGTTTATATCACTGTAGGGTATGTTCTGATGGGATGTACATGCATTACTGTCCGTGATTAGCCCGCTCAACAACTGGTGCTTGCTCTCACCTTTTTACCTCTGCCGCAAAAGTAGCACCACGGATTCTATCCGCGCGTGATACAGCGGCAGCGATCAGCTGGATGAGCGCCTACGCTATTAAGATACCCGAGAAGACCTATCATTGGATTGACAGTGCCTTATATATTATCCAGCACTCGTCCTATTCCAACGATGTGACTAACCTTTCTCCTTTTCACAATGTATTCTCTCCCCAGTTGTGTCCTAGTCTACTTCACCTCCCCTCTGCCTCTCATGGGGAGTGTTTGTTGCACACTCCTCTCGAGATCCCAGCTTTTTACCGGCTAGAATGGGATCCCAGACGGATTCGCTGCCCACCCACCACCCACTTTGCCACTTTGTCGACGATTTAACTTCAAGACGGATGCTCAACTATTTGATCCTCTCTCTGCAATGTATTGCCTCAGCGATGCTGCACATGAGCTATGTCTCCTACAGAACCGTGCGTACGCTCTTCAGCGACTATAGCCGGTCGTCCTGACGGACTAGGATAGAATTAAGAGAGACGCATTGCCGCCCCGGACACCACTCTACCATTCTCCTGATCAGGGGATGATCGTTGATCAGTTGACGATGTGGGTATAAAAGCCCGAGAGAGTGTAAAGACAATGGCAAAAGAGTCTATAGACGGCACGAGCGATTCAACTCACCCATCGAAGGGAGCCGGACGCTTATTGCTCATAAATTTATGCCGCTGCGAGTCTGAGTCCATCGGCGCCGCTCTAAATCTCGCACAATACACCCAGAAGTTCTCACATGATCACATCGCTCAGTGGTCACAAAATGGAGCTATCTCTTACTAAGGTCAGAGTCCTTCTTGTCGTGGATGATGGACAGATGCGCACATGGTGACACACCTCCAGGGAAGTGCAAGACCATCCGTATCCGGGCGCAGAGCCGATGTGGGAAGGGCTAGACATAGTACAGCCTTGTGTTAGGACAAACCAATATCATTCTGATTACGTCATGTGGTGGAGGGAAATGAACACATTAGAGTGTCTCGAAGTTATGCGCCTCTAGCCAAGGTGAATATACCCCCTCTCATCACAGCTTCCCTCCATTCCGTAGTATGTGAATAGTGTCCTCGTCTGGGTACTGGAGGTGGCACTATCTGATCAGTCCGTCGGAAATACGCACTTTTCGATGGTGAATCGAAATCCTCCGTAGTATAAGCTTCATTGCCTTCTCAACGAGAGTCCTTGCCAGACAGCGATGATCTCTCAAAGGTTCTTCATTGTATTCGCTAGTCATCCTGTCATCCTATCCCTCAACATTCATGCAACTTGATGAAGGCCGGGCCACCTATCCACGACATAGGACTCATAAGGGTGCTTGCGACATACGGTAAGTAATGCTATGCCTGAGGATTCGTATCCTCACTTTACTGTTGCGTGAGTCCAATTGCGTGCAAGACCAGCTATATACCCTGGATATTTTCGTACGACGGAAGCTCATCTTCGAGCCTCACACGGCGAATGATGACAATAGTGGTTACCACATCCTAATCCGGCCAGATCCTCCTTGCACCCTTACGTACGTGCTCGATTATGGGTGTGTGCTATACTAAGAAGTGGAGCACTATTAATGTGAACACACACTCTCTACGTGCAGACTGGGTCTTTGACTCCTGATATAACTAAGTCCTCGTGAACCCGCGTAATACTAACTGGAATATCCACCAGATCGTTTAATATGGATTTGTGGGCAGGCATCATATTGTCTCTGGCGTGCTTCTCGCGCGACAATATGCTCTATATGTAGTCGGTGGTATGGACACAATCTACCTCTACAAGCTCGTGGGCCCGCCATTACGTAAGTGTACTCTCCGGTTACGTTATGGTCTGTGAAGAGAGATCGTCGTCGCACACTACTCCACATATTGCTCACCGTGAGGTGCAGTGGACCACGCATTCCCAGAAGGATTCAAACAGTGACATAGATGATGTCGAGGGAGACCACAGATCGCACTTTGCTGGGTATTTCGTGATATTGTGATGGACTCCTACATCTAATCCTCCCATTATAGCATTTCGTCATCGAGTTTCAGACACTGAGAGATCTCCATTGCCATTAATGGTCATTGACATTATAGCCCCTTGTGCTTAGCGCATATCATAGAACAAGACAATACTCGTAGGAATATGAACCAGGACATATCATAGTTCTGAGTATAAGATTCGCGAATCCACCGTAGACCTGAACAAACTTACATGATATGCAGTAAGAGGGGCTCGAGGAACTCTTATCTCCTCGCGAGTAAATATTCAAACATATTTTGTGGGATGTGGACCTGGACGTCTTACCACTTATAACTCTCTGGAAATAGTTATGACTTGTTTTAACAGATTCATGGTTAATTTAATAGTCCGGGGAAAAAAGAGACCGACCTGGAAGCTTCGTGGAACAGGTTTCTCACCAAGAAGAACCAGATCGGGTCGACTGTACCGGGACGCCAAAGCCTTAGCAGCTTTCAACACAGCGTCCGAGATCAACAGTTCAACCGCATACGGCATCGCACGACCAACTGGTGCATATGAGAAAATTGGCCTCTAAAAGTGAGCATAGCAATGGGGTCAGCTCCTCTCGACATCCTCTGACACTACGCCTTCTTGCAAAAGGAAAGACGCCACACTCGATCGACGACGTGGGTGCAGAATAGCACAGCTAGAGTATAGCAGCTCGCGCTACAGTAGCACCAGCGACCAGAGCACATTCCAAAGATCAGGGATTCGGCAATGCGCGAGACACGACGCAATGAAGAAACAACGTCGGAAATAAGCAAATAGCTAAGATAGAATACGCGAAAGATAAGCCATGCAAGATGCTCGCATCTATGATTGCATGATGGACTCGACACGACTGGGTGTCAGCAGGATAAAGCCTTCGCGGCACAACATCGGCAGTCTCAATTTGAACGGAGAAGCCGTCTGGCAGGACATTCATCATAACACGTGACTTTGGGTACCATACGCTGATGTCCGCAGATCTCTACGGCGCGCGCCCCGTAGACGAGAGCATCGCGTCCAGACGTGCATGGTAGCGCGACCCACCTCACAAGGTTGCATTGTGCTCTGCTCAGCGAGGTGCCGGTAGACGTAGGGGGCCAACATACCCAGGGGGAGACAGCCTAGCGAAGACATAGAGGCCTGTCTGAGCCGGCTCCGCACGCAGAGCACTGGAGGAAGCCAGTCAATAAAATTCTGTTCTTGACGGATCACCCTCCTATAAAGCTTTAGGCGCACAGCTTCTCTCCATGTGAACGAGAGGAGACGAGCACATGCACTCCGAGGACACACGCGCCCATAGAGCCCGTCACCCTAGGTTCAACCACGGTTGGCCTGGCCCGATCACTTTGATCGCGGGGCTTCACGCGAATATGCGTCGGCTCGCCGATGAGGGATTCTGGTGCTCTTGGGTAGGTATGACAGCCGGCGGAGGAATCCCTCAAGGTTGCCGGCGTACGAGTAGTACTAGTCCTTCGCTACGCATCGGCTCGCAGTGGACAGGTCCTCTGAAGACGGAAGCTGGCGAGGAAGCCCGATGCGAGCGGCATGTTGACGAGGAACTCGCGTCGAGCGTTCTGTGCACTACTTCGCGCGGACGAGGCTATATCATTGCTACGTTGCTGCGGAATGGGGAAGACCGGACAAAAATGTCGCGCATAGGTGTCTACGATCAAGCGTGTTCGAAGAGCGACGAGGTAGGCAGGTAAACCGACCTAGAGGACTCTTGCAGCCCGCGTCCCGGCCCCCCGGGCATTTGTGCGCCTTAGTCACTGTCCTGTTGTATTTCTGCGCTTCTGTTCTGATGGGGACTGTCCCGTCCGCGACACGCCTAGTCGCACGCCGAGATATAGGGTATGAACTTGTCTTACATCGCCTCCATTGGTCGTAAGTGGCTTTATCATGCACTACCTCGTGAAGCCACAGGTGTGACGAAGACGAGCGGCTTTCTTCATGTCGGGGTTTTAATGCTGTGTTGCCAGTACCGCATGTCTACGCTTCTCCTATGCTTAAGATGGCCCGTGCCGCTCGGCTCCCACGGTGACGCTGTCACCCAGTGTGAAGGCAGACGATGAGCGCTGTACGGGGAAGCACGACGATGGATATCTACTACGGCAGTAGACGAGGAGCAGTGCGCCAGGTGGAGACGTAGCGGTTGAACGGGCTAGGCATTGAGGCCGCCGATGCAGTTGGCTCGAGGAGCGCGGCGCCAGCCGTCTCTCTCGAAACGACCCCTAGTCAGTCCAGAAACTAGACAGGGTTAGTCCGTCACGGACACGGTCAGACGAGTCTGGCGTGAAGACCCTTACGCCTAATAGCATGGGTATACTCTACGCCGATTGATCGCAGATGCTTACCTTCGTCCCTTAGACAGTGGAGCCTGCCCGACGTGGGCTGTGCCTTGGCGGTCCTCTTTCTTTTCCTTGTTTGCCAGCCGCCGGTCTGGTGCTGGTACGCATGTGTCGCGGTGCTCCCCGTCGTTTCATGACTCTTAAAGCACCATTAAGTGCAGACGGTATCGAGGTAGACTAATTCTCAGATTTGTGAATAGTGTGATCACTATTACGATTCTAGGCTCTCTAACGGAATTCTTGTCATGGCTGTGTTATCACACTACTAATCTATAAAAGTGTTTAGATCCTAGTAAGTGATCTAAACGCTCTTAATTTCTTCTAGGGGTGTACTACAGAGAGACAGAAATGAGGCTAGCGAAGTCAAATCATATATACACCCAGAAGTGCATTATCATTTCTACCTATTTACAGAGTACAAAATATCAACTCAAACCCCGAAGTCCAGGAACCACACGCCAGACAACACATCACGCTCGGCACAAACGTGACGGAGCATGTAGAGTAGCGTACATTCGCGCCGAGAGCTCATAGTCAAACTAGGTGATTCTTTTAGTATTTCGACGCTGCGATAAAGACTCTCTTTTAACTCGTTCTTTCTTTTAGTTCACTACATCCTTTGCGGATTCGTGTGTACTTTCCACTCCTATTACCAACTTGAGAAAGAGTGATGTGTGAACGTATTGGCAGTGGCTTATACGTCAGGAGTTTATGTTGCTTCGTACTTGGAACACCCCCGTGGGTGCTCTCATATGCTACTTAGGTTCTACGTTAATAGGCCTCCGCGGCGATTGTGTCAATTAAGGGGAATATAACAGACCAGCACGAGTCCCGACAGACCCTTAGGAGGTTTGGCTTCGCTCTCAATTCTTCGTCCGGTGACCTGCATCCCAGGCGGCAGTTTGGCTGCCTGGTGACACTAATCTCGCAGATACTATATACTATCTCTCTTCTTGTTGGTTGTGTTGTTGTGCGTTGATTAGTTTGTATGTTGTGTTGTCTCTGTTTGTGTGTTAGTATGTGTGGGTTGGTTTGTTGTGTCGCTCTGTTGGTTCTTCGCTCCTCGTGTATTTGGCGTGACAGGAGTTTTACTCTCGTATCTCTCTTATAAATAGGAGCTTATATATAGGAGTGAGTAGCACTCGCGTATTCGTGAGAACTATATCGTGCTCGATTTGCTTGTGGTTTCATTTAGGCCAGGACAATGATGCGACCCTTCGTACGTGAGCTGCACTCTCTGGAAAAATCTCGGACCTTGTCTAATTTCTGAGGAATAAAACTACTTACGTCGCTCCGAGGTTCATCTCGAGATGCACCTCTACGCTTCCTCGGCAGTGATCACCCTAGCCATAAGGCGGCATCTTACGCGGGGATTCTCATTATCGACTTTAGCGAATTGAGAAACCGGATAGCCTCTCTCCTCAATTCGGATCTATGTATCTTAGCGCGCCCTGGGTAGTCTCCGTTAACTTTGCATTCTGTATGTTTAGAGAGCTAAGCCATCGGAGCGCCTAGCATTCAAGGCAGTATCAGGGTCCCGCCTATTCGGACGAGCGCAGAAGTACCAGGGGCTATATAGTAGCCCCACCGTCAAACTCCTATGGCTAAGTGAAAGTGTTAAAGCAATATAGTCTGATTGCCTCGTTCGCTGCGCTACCACCTCCTTAATGGACCAAGACGTTGGATCAAGTGTGAATACGTGTTTTTTGCGAACACCCCCGCATTATATGCGTGGGGGCGGAAGCCGACGACTGCAAACTTTCAGGTTATATACATATATACATAAACGGCCGCACAAGAGGCATCATAATACTTTTCAGGCAAAAGTATAAACACAGCCTATAACTCAATAAAACATTGTTTTTACAATGGGAGACATGTCACTAGAATCAATTTTTGAGCATGAGTCTTTCGAACTGAGCCTCTATCAAGAACACCTTCTTCAACTAGAGTGTGCACCACTCGATCGCACCTGTCATGCACTCTCTTCCAGAATCCTTAGTGTCTCTTTACGGGCGCATTAGCTTATCGCCGTACAAGGGCTCACACTTTTCGTAAGTTTGACCCCCGAACCCTGTGTTTGCTTATATTATTAGAGGTAGTTGGCCTTTCCATCTAGCTTACTCAATCAAGATATCTAGTCTTAACTAACAATAGTACAATTAAGTGACATTGAAGTCTAGCTTATCAAGTGTTATCGCCACTCGCAGACACTCTTCTGATAATGTGGTGATGTGGGCGACGTTTATGCGTCGAAAGATGTCATATTATGTTTATATATCTAAACTATATAGTCAGTAGCTTATTGTGCTGGCTTGGGATTGACATCTTCGTGGGCCACACAGCCTTGTAATATCGCCAGGAGTACCTCATAAGCAGATTGAGTCGGGGGAGTAGTACCGTGTGGGGAGCTCAGAATCGGAATCTCCCTGTCGGCATTGTGTCTTCTCTCAGGATAAAGTTAGACGCATACAGGACTGCACTGGAAGGCATCAAACTCAAATATTAATGACCGAACAGCTTTTGTCGCGAATGTCTCTCTGCTGGAACTGTGCTCTCTCGATCCTTCAGGAGAGAATGCTCTCCGCTGTTTACGACTGTGCCTCAGCGTGCATGGAGATTGTTGGTAAAATTTCCTCAACTCATTGCGCTACGCACTTGGCCGTCATAGTACGTGCACCTAGGGCAGCGTTCGCCAAGATTGCCCAGTGTGCGCTCATGAATGGTTAGGAGGCCTCCTGCGCCGCTTCATATCCTCTGTACTCACGTACACTGGCTCTAACTAAGCATCACGGCCTTCCCAGCCCCACAGATATCCTGAGTCTTGCATTCTGCCCTGAGTACGTCCTCCATGTGCCAAATCATTGGCTCTTGTTTTAGACGGGCTTCGTCGACGTGGGGTCTGCACAAACGCGTGCCTGTCGCCTCTACTCAGCCATGGGTCACTTCTCCCTTCGCCCGTCGGTTGCTTTCGCTCTTCTTTTCTTCTCTCAGGCGACATTGTCTTTGTTGGCTAGAGATGCTCAAGGCAAAATCTTGGTCGTTTTGGAAGAGGGAGACTGCGATCTTCAATAATCTCGATATTGGCATTCAATTTGTGCCTATCGCTCCTCCTACCGCTGATGGCCCGGTACGTGTGTTCGGCGCTTTGCCAGATGGTCCTTGCTCTGTCGACCGCCTTTAGAGCGGCTCACATCGCCCTGGTCATTACCTTGCTTAGTGTCATCTTACTGCTCAGGCAAGCTATCGTCGCCCCGAGGAGCTCTCCTCTCGCCTAGCAAGGAAAGTCTCATCTGCAGCCACCAACATTATTAAAGCATGAGTGCTATCATGCTCCTTCTTTCTCCCAGTTTCTATGTGCTGTTTGTTTGATTCACAGGATGAGCCTCACTTATGAACCGGTGCTCTCAGCTGGCCTCGTCAAGCCACTTGTTGCAAGCACGAGTCGGTAGGTCTCGACTAAAGTCATATCTCTCAATAGGTGTTGCCGCTTTTAGGTGCTCCTCAGCTCATACATTCAGAGGCGCCTCACTCATTCGCGGAGCTAGCCTCTCACAGGACTCTCTCCATTACTACACCTGCACACCTAGAAAGGTGACCTGATGTTGGCTCTTCTTACTTATTGGCAGTATCCTCCTCTCTGTCCTCGCGATGTTCTCTGCGAACGAAATCATCGTCCAGAGTCTCAGTGGCGAGGCCTTGTTGTTTTCGCTGTAGACTTATCGTGCCATTAGGCCAATTCCAGAATTCAGATGCTTGCGGCACAGGTCTACGGCTTACGGGATCTACTCCTTGCACAAAGGGAGCAGAGGAGGATAAAGATAGGGTAACTAGTCTGCTTCATTGTGCCCTAGCTCACTTCCCTATAAGATATCTTCGGCTCCAGCTCGCCACCCGTCAGTTGACCAGGAATGAATGGCAACCTTTGCTGGATATGGTCAAAAATATGGCTCTGTGCTGGCAAAGAGGCTTCATACAGAGGGCTAGGCGCCTGGTGCTGGTTAAATCGGTTTTATCAGCCAGACCGGTCCACCAACTGCTAATCCTTAATGCGCCTGAATGGGTCTTTGAGGAGATTAACACTTGGATGCGCTCCTTCTTTTGGGCTGGCAAAGAAAAAACCAATGGTGGACAATGTTTGGTGGCTTGGAACACGATTTGCAGACCCACAAGCTTTGGTGGATTGGGAGTGAAATATCTGAAACTGCAAGCTCTGGCGCTAAGAGTTAGATGGGAATGATTAAGTAGAGTGGACAAGGATAGACCATGGAGCAATCTAGCACTGATGGTGGATGATGATGCAAGACAAGTTTTCGATAGTCTAGTTGGCATTGAGGTTGGCAGAGGTGATCGAGTGCTCTTTTGGCGCAACAGATGGATTAATGGATACAGAGCCGAGGATATCGCTCCAAACATTCAAGCGATGGTTCAAACCCGAGTGATTAACTCGCGAACGGTTGAGCAAGCTCTGGTAGGACAGAGGTGGGAGCAAGACATCATTGGGGACATGCCCTTCATGGCCCAGATGCAACTAATGCACCTTAGGCATGCTATAGCCACTATTCGAAGGGACGCCGAGGTGGAAGACAAGTTCTCCTGTCCATGCTCAGGGGAGGAGGGCTCTTATTCGGCTAAGGCCACTTATGCCAGACTTTGCCAAGGATTGATTAGGGCACCGACGGCCACATGCATCTGGAGAAGTTTAGCTCCTCTTAAACTTAAGATATTCATGTGGTTGGCTTCGCAGCACAGGATATGGACTTCGGACCGGAGTGCCCGCCATGGTCTACAAGATCAACCTTCACCTTGTTTCACGTGTCTGCAGAGCGAGGACAACGTGGAGCACATTCTTGCTCAGTGTGTGTATGCGCAAGAAGTGTGGTTCACATGCATGGATGAACTACAACTTACAATCTCGGGGCCGATGGTTGACGATACCATGGTGGAATGGTGGATTCAAAAACGAAGAAGCGTGCATTCGAGTGAGAGGAGAGGTTTTGACAGCTTTGTCATCTGCATGGCTTGGGCGCTCTAGAAGCAACACAACGCACGAGTCTTCAACAGGAGGGAGCAACAAGTGCAAGCTAGAGACCTTGTTCGCCTAATCTTAGATGAACTTAGAGAGTGGAACTTAGCTTTTAACGGTGTTGGAGGCCTACAACGATTTGTGAGACATTAGCTTAGTTTCTTTTTTGTTGGAGTGGGTGCTCCCATGATGATGTTCGCATCATCGTCTGAACTCTTGTAAATTTTGTTCTCCTTCTTCTATAAAAATACGGTATGCGATTGCGTACTCTCAAAAAAAAAAGCAGGCCCGGGCTATCAGGTTAAGACCAACTCCAACGCAGAGACACATTTGGTCCATTCGCATTTGTTTGGGTCCGTGTCAACAAAAATCATGGTCCAACGCGCCGACGTAAATAGATTGTTGTCCATTTTTTTGTTCGCCGTGACCCATTTCCGACCCTAATTTGGGTTTGGTTTGCGTTCACGAGGACACTCGGGGGATGCCCGTGACGCCCGCACCTTGTCCTTCCCTGGCCCGCCCATCTGTAGCACACCGACCCCATTCTCTCCTCTCCTCTCTCTCTCTCTCCCAAAACCCTCCAGCCCTCCCGCCATAGCCAATGTGCCAAATTCCGCCGCCACCATCCTCGCCTCAATGGCCCGCGTCGTGGCGCCAAAAAAGCCAAAGAAGGTGCACACCATGGCGGAGAAGGCTGCCGAGTCGTTGAAGCGAGCCGGCCGAAGAAGTGGAGCGAGGAGAAAGAAGATGTTGCCCTTGTGGTCACCATAGCCGCAACATTTAGGTGCATGCCACTGCTACCTCTTGGGCTTGCGTTGGTTTTCCCCGAAGAGGAAGGGATGATGCAGCAGAGTAGCGTAAGTATTTCCCTCAGTTTTTGAGAACCATGGAATCAATCCAGTAGGAGGCCACGCTCAAGTCCCTCGTACCTGCACAAAACGATAGCTACTCGCAACCAACGCGATTAGGGGTTGTCAATCCCTTCACGGTCACTTATGAGTGTGAGATCTGATAGATATAATATTTTTGGTATAGAGATGTAAAGTAAAAAGTAAAAGGAAAAGCAAGATTAAAGTGATGGAGATTGATATGATGAGAATAGACCCGGGGGCCATAGGTTTCACTAGTGGCTTTCTCTCGAGAGCATAAGTATTCTACGGTGGGTGAACAAATTACTGTTGAGCAATTGACAAAATTGAGCATAGTTATGAGAATATCTAGGCATGATCATGTATATAGGCATCACGTCTGTGACAAGTAGACCGAAACGATTCTGCATCTACTACTATTACTCCACTCATCGACCGCTATCCAGCATGCATCTAGAGTATTAAGTTAAAAACAGAGTAACGCCTTAAGCAAGATGACATGATGTAGAGAGATAAATTCATGCAATATGAAATAAACCCCATCTTGTTATCCTCGATGGCAACGATACAATACGTGCCTTGCTGCCCCTTCTGTCACTGGGAAAGGACATCGCAAGATCGAACCCAAAGCTAAGCACTTCTCCCATGGAAAGAACTACCAATCTAGTTGGCCAAACCAAACGGATAATTCGAAGAGACTTGCAAAGATAACCAATCATACATAAAAGAATTCAGAGAAGATTCAAATATTATTCATAGATAGACTTGATCATAAACCCACAATTCGTCGGTCTCGACAAACACACCGCAAAAAGAAGATTACATCGAATAGATCTCCACAAGAGAGGGGGAGAACTTTGTATTGAGATCCAAAAAGAGAGAAGAAGCCATCTAGCTACTAACTATGGACCCGAAGGTCTGAGGTAAACTACTCACACTTCATCGGAGAAGCTATGATGATGTAGAAGCCCTCTGTGATGACGGCCTTCTCCGGCGGAGCTCCGGAACAGGCTCCAAGATGGGATCTCGTGGATACAGAAAGTTGCGGCGGTGGAATTAGGTTTTTGGCTCCTGTTCTGATCGTTTGGGGGTACGTAGGTATATATAGGAGGAAGGAGTACGTCGGTGGAGCACCGAGGGGCCCACGAGGCAGGGGGCGTGCCCAAGGGGGGGGGGGCGCCCCCCACCCTCGTGACCGCTGTTGGGGAACGTAGTAATTTTAAAAAATTTCCTACGCAGACGCAAGAACATGGTGATGCATAGCAACGAGAGGGGGAGAGTGTGATCTACGTACCCTTGTAGATCGACAACGGAAGCACTAACTTGGTTGATGTAGTCGTACGTCTCCACGGCCCAACCGATCAAGCACCGAAACTACGGCACCTCCGAGTTCTAGCACACGTTCAGCTCGATGACGATCCCCGGACTCCGATCCAGCAAAGTGTCGGGGAAGAGTTCCGTCAGCACGACGGCGTGGTGACGATCTTGATGTACTACCGTCGCAGGGCTTCGCCTAAGCACCGCTACAATATTATCGAGGACTATGGTGGAAGGGGCACCGCACATGGCTAAGAATATGATCACGTGGATCAACTTGTGTGTCTAGGGGTGCCCCCTGCCCCCGTATATAAAGGAGCAAGGGGAGGAGGCCGGCCGGCCCTATAGGCGCGCCAAGGAGGAGTCCTCCTCCTAGTAGGAGTAGGACTCCTACTAGGAGGGGGAAGGAAGTGGGGAGGGAGAGGGAAAGGGGGGCGCCGCCCCCCCCTCTCCTAGTCCAATTTGGACCAGGGGGGAGGAGGCGCGCGGCCCACCTTTGGCTGCCCCTCTCTCTCTCCACTAAGACCCATATGGCCCATTACTTCTCCCGGGGGGGGGGGGGTTCCGGTAACCCTCCGGCTCTCCGGTTTCCTCCGAAATCACCCGGAACACTTCCGGTGTCCGAATATAGCCGTCCAATATATCAATCTTTATGTCTCGACCATTTCGAGACTCCTCGTCATGTCCGTGATCACATCCGGGACTCCGAACTAACTTCGGTACATCAAAACTCATAAACTCATAATATAACTGTCATCGAAACCTTAAGCGTGCGGACCCTACGGGTTCAAGAACAATGTATACATGACCGAGACACGTCTCCGGTCAATAACCAATAGCGGAACCTGGATGCTCATATTGGCTCCTACATATTCTACGAAGATCTTTATCGGTCAGACCGCACAACAACATACGTCGTTCCCTTTGTCATCGGTATGTTACTTGCCCGAGATTCGATCGTTGGTATCTCAATACCTTGTTCAATCTCGTTACCAGCAAGTCTCTTTACTCGTTCTGTAATACATCATCCCGCAACTAACTCATTAGTTGCAATGCTTGCAAGGCTTAAGTTATGTGCATTACCGAGAGGGCCCAGAGATACCTCTCCGACAATCGGAGTGACAAATCCTAATCTCAAAATACGCCAACCCAACATGTACCTTTGGAGACACCTGTAGAGCTCCTTTATAATCACCCAGTTACGTTGTGACGTTTGGTAGCACACAAAGTGTTCCTCTGGCAAACGGGAGTTGCATAATCTCATAGTCATAGGAACATGTATAAGTCATGAAGAAAGCAATAGCAACATACTAAACGATCGGGTGCTAAGCTAATGGAATGGGTCATGTCAATCAGATCATTCAACTAATGATGTGATCCCGTTAATCAAATAACAACTCTTTGTCCATGGTTAGGAAACATAACCATCTTTGATTAACGAGCTAGTCAAGTAGAGGCATACTAGTGACACTCTATTTGTCTATGTATTCACACATGTATTATGTTTCCGGTTAATACAATTCTAGCATGAATAATAAACTTTTATCATGATATAAGGAAATAAATAATAACTTTATTATTGCCTCTAGGGCATATTTCCTTCAGTCTCCCACTTGCATTAGAGTCAATAATCTAGATTACACAGTAATGATTCTAACACCCATGGAGCCTTTGGTGCTGATCATGTTTTGCTCGTGGAAGAGGCTTAGTCAACGGGTCTGCAACATTCAGATCCGTATGTATCTTGCAAATCTCTATGTCTCCCACCTGGACTAGATCCCGGATGGAATTGAAGCGTCTCTTGATGTGCTTGGTTCTCTTGTGAAATCTGGATTCCTTTGCCAAGGCAATTGCACCAGTATTGTCACAAAAGATTTTCATTGGACCCGATGCACTAGGTATGACACCTAGATCGGATATGAACTCCTTCATCCAGACTCCTTCGTTTGCTGCTTCCGAAGCAGCTATGTACTCCGCTTCACATGTAGATCCCCCACGACGCTTTGTTTAGAACTGCACCAACTGACAGCTCCACCGTTTAATGTAAACACGTATCCGGTTTGCGATTTAGAATCGTCCGGATCAGTGTCAAAGCTTGCATCAACGTAACCGTTTACGATGAGCTCTTTGTCACCTCCATATACGAGAAACATATCCTTAGTCCTTTTCAGGTACTTCAGGATGTTCTTGACCGCTGTCCAGTGATCCACTCCTGGATTACTTTGGTACCTCCCTGCTAGACTTATAGCAAGGCACACATCAGGTCTGGTACACACATTGCATACATGATAGAGCCTATGGCTGAAGCATAGGGAACATCTTTCATTTTCTCTCTATCTTCTGCAGTGGTCGGGCATTGAGTCTGACTCAACTTCACACCTTGTAACACAGGCAAGAACCCTTTCTTTGCTTGATCCATTTTGAACTTCTTCAAAATCTTGTCAAGGTATGTGCTTTGTGAAAGTCCAATTAAGCGTCTTGATCTATCTCTATAGATCTTATGCCTAATATGTAAGCAGCTTCACCGAGGTCTTTCATTGAAAAACTCTTATTCAAGTATCCCTTTATGCTATCCAGAAATTCTATATCATTTCCGATCAGTAATATGTCATCCACATATAATATCAGAAATGCTACAGAGCTCCCACTCACTTTCTTGTAAATACAGGCTTCTCCAAAAGTCTGTATAAACCAAATGCTTTGATCACACTATCAAAGCGTTTATTCCAACTCCGAGAGGCTTGCACCAGTCCATAAATGGATCGCTGGAGCTTGCACACTTTGTTAGCTCCCTTTGGATCGACAAAACCTTCGGTTGCATCATATACAACTCTTCTTCCAGAAATCCATTCAGGAATGCAGTTTGACATCCATCTGCCAAATTTCATAATCATAAAATGCGGCAATTGCTAACATGATTCGGACAGACTTAAGCATCGCTACGGGTGAGAAGGTCTCATCGTAGTCAACCTTGAACTTGTCGAAAACCTTTCGGACAAGTCGAGCTTTGTAGACAGTAATATTACCGTCAGCGTCAGTCTTCTTCTTGAAGATCCATTTATTCTCAATTGCTTGCCGATCATTGGGAAGTCAACCAAAGTCCATACTTTGTTCTCATACATGGATCCCATCTCAGATTTCATGGCTTCAAGCCATTTTGCGGAATCTGGGCTCACCATCGCTTCTCATAGTTCGTAGGTTCATCATGATCTAGTAGCATGACTTCCAGAACAAGATTACTGTACCACTCTAGTGCGGATCTCACTCTGGTTGATCTACAAGGTTCAGTAGTATCTTGTTCTGAAGTTTCATGATCATCATCATTAGCTTCCTCACTTATTGGTGTAGGTGTCACAGAAACAGGTTTCTGTGATGCATTACTCTCCAACAAGGGAGCAGGTACAGTTACCTCGTCAAGTTCTACTTTCCTCCCACTCACTTCTTTTGAGAGAAACTCCTTCTCCAGCAAGTTTCTGAACTTAGCAACAAAAGTCTTGCATTCGGATCTGTGATAGAAGGTGTATCCAATAGTCTCCTTTGGATATCCTATGAAGACACATTTCTCCGATTTGGGTTCGAGCTTATCAGGTTGAAGCTTTTTCACATAAGCATCGCAGCCCCAAACTTTCAGATACAACAACTTTGGTTTCTTGCCAAACCATAGTTCATAAGGCGTCGTCTCAACGGATTTTGATGGTGCCCTATTTAACGTGAATGCAGCCATCTCTAAAGCATAACCCCAAAACGATAGCGGTAAATCAGTAAGAGACATCATAGATCGCACCATATCTAGTAAAGTACGATTACGACGTTCGGACACACCATTACGCTGTGGTGTTCCGGGTGGCGTGAGTTGCGAAACTATTCCATTGTTTCAAATGTACACCAAACTCGTAACTCAAATATTCTCCTCCACGATCAGATCGTAGAAACTTTATTTTCTTGTTACGATGATTTTCAACTTCACTCTGAAATTCTTTGAACTTTTCAAACTTCAGACTTATGTTTCATTAAGTAGATATACCCATATCTGCTTAAATCATCTGTGAAGGTGAGAAAATAACGATATCCGCCACGACTCAATATTCATCGGACCACATACATCTGTATGTATGATTTCCAACAAATCTGTTGCTCTCTCCATAGTACCGGAGAACGGCGTGTTTAGTCATCTTGCCCATGAGGCACGGTTCGCAAGTACCAAGTGATTCATAATCAAGTGGTTCCAAAAGTCCATCAGTATGGAGTTTCTTCATGCGCTTTACCACCGATATGACCTAAACGGCAGTGCCGCAAATAAGTTGCACTATCATTATCAACTCTACATCCTTTGGTTTCAACATTATGAATATGTGTGTTACTACTATCGTGATTCAATAAGAATAGACCACTCTTCAAGGGTGCATGACCATAAAAGATATTACTCATATAAATAGAACAACCATTATTCTCTGATTTAAATGAATAACCGTCTCGCATCAAACAAGATCCAGATATAATGTTCATGCTTAACGCTGGCACCAAATAACCATTTTAGGTCTATATTAATCCGAAGGTAGATTGTAGAGTAGCGTGCCGACCGCGATCACATCGACTTTGGAACCGTTTCCCACGCGGCATCGTCACCTCGTCCTTAGCCAATCTTCGGCTTTAAAATTCGTAGTTCCCTGTTTCGAGTTGCAAATATAGGCAACAGAACCAGTATCAAATACCCAGGTGCTACTGCGAGCATTTAGTAAGGTACAATCAATAAACATGTATATCACATATACCTTTGTTCACCTTGCCATCCTCTTTATCCGCCAAATAACTTGGGGGCAGTTCCGGCTTTCCAGTGACCAGTTCTGCCTTGCAGTAAAAGCACTCAGTTTCAGGCTTAGGTCCAGACTTGGGTTTCTTCTCTTGAGCTAGCAACTTGCTTGTTGTCTTCTTGAAGTTCCCCTTCTTCTTCCCTTTGCCCTTTTTCTTGAAACTAGTGGTCTTGTTGACCATCAACACTTGATGCTCCTTTTTGATTTCTACCTCCGCAGCTTTCAGCATTGCGAAGAGCTCGGGAATAGCCTTATTCATCCCTTGCATATTATAGTTCATCACGAAGCTCTTGTAGCTTGGTGGCAGTGATTGGAGAATTCTGTCAATGACGCAATCATCTGGAAGATTAACTCCCATTTGAATCAAGTAATTATTATACCCAGACATTTTGAGTATATGCTCACTGACAGAACTGTTCTCCTCCATCTTGCAGCTATAGAACTTATTGGAGACTTCATATCTCTCAATCCGCGCATTTTCTTGAAATATTAACTTCAACTCCTGAAACATCTCATATGCTCCATGACGTTCAAAACGTCGTTGAAGTCCGGTTCTAAGCCGTAAAGCATGGCACACTGAACTATCGGGCAGTCATCAGCTTTGCTCTGCCAGACGTTCATAACATCTGGCGTTGCTCCTGCAGCAGGCCTGGCACCCAGCGGTGCTTCCAGGATGTAATTCTTCTGTGCAGCAATGAGGATAATCCTCAAGTTACGGACCCAGTCCGTGTAATTGCTACCATCATCTTTCAACTTTGCTTTCTCAAGGAACGCATTAAAATTCAACGGAACAACAGCACGAGCCATCTATCTACAATCAAACATAAACAAGCAAGATACTAATCAGGTACTAAGTTTCATGATAAATTTAAGTTCAGTTAATCAAGTTAATTAAAGAACTCCCACTTAGATAGACATCCCTCTAATCCTCTAAGTGATTACGTGATCCAAATCAACTAAACCATAACCGATCATCACGTGAGATGGAGTAGTTTTCAATGGTGAACATCGTTATGTTGATCATATGTACTATATGATTCACGCTCGACCTTTCGGTCTCCGTGTTCCGAGGCCATATCTGTATATGCTTGGCTCGTCAAGTATAACCTGAGTATTCCGCGTGTGCAACTGTTTTGCACCCGTTGTATTTGAACGTAGAACCTATCACACCCGATCATCACATGGTGTCTCAGCACGAAGAACTTTCGCAACGGTGCATACTCAGGGAGAACACTTCTTGATAATTTAGTGAGAGATCATCTTATAATGCTACCGTCAATCAAAGCAAGATAAGATGCATAAAAAGGATAAACATCACATGCAATCAATATAAGTGATATGATATGGCCATCATCATCTTGTGCTTGTGATCTCCATCTCCGAAGCACCGTCGTGACCACCATCGTCACCGGCGTGACACCTTGACCTCCATCGTAGCATCGTTGTCGTCTCGCCAAGCTTATGCTTCCACGACTATCACTACCGCTTAGTAATAAAGTAAAGCATTACATCACGATTTCATTGCATACAATAAAGCGACAACCATATGGCTCCTGCCAGTTGCCGATAACTCGGTTACAAAACATGATCATCTCATACAATAAAATTCAGCATCATGTCTTGACCATATCACATCACAACATGCCCTGCAAAAACAAGTTAGACGTCCTCTACTTTGTTGTTGCAAGTTTTACATGGCTGCTACGGGCTTAAGCAAGAACCAATCTCACCTACGCATCAAAACCACAACGATAGTTTGTCAAATAGACTCTGTTTTAACCTTCGCAAGGACCGGGCGTAGCCATACTCGGTTCAACTAAAGTTGGAGAGACAGTCGCCCGCAAGCCACCTATGTGCAAAGCACGTCGGGGGAACCGGTCTCGCGTAACGGTACGCGTAAGGTTGGTCCGGGTCGTCTCGTCCAACAATGCCGCCGAACCAAAGTATGACATGCTGGTAGGCAGTATGACTTATATCGCCCACAACTCACTTGTGTTCTACTCGTGCAAATAACATCAACATAAATAACCTAGGCTCGGATGCCACTGTTGGGTTTCGTAGTAATTTCAAAATTTTCCTACGCACACGCAAGATCATGTGATGCATAGCAACGAGAGGGGAGAGTGTTGTCTACGTACCCAACGCAGACCGACTGCAGAAGCGATGACACAACGTAGAGGAAGTAATCGTACGTCTTCACGATCCAACCGATCAAGCACCGAAACTACGGCACCTCCGAGTTCGAGCACACGTTCAGCTCGATGACGATCCCCGGACTCCGATCCAGCAAAGTGTCGGGGAAGAGTTCCGTCAGCACGACGGCGTGGTGACGATCTTGACGCACTATAGCAGCAGGGCTCGCCTAAACTCCGCTACAGTATTATCGAGGAATATGGTGGCTGGGGGCACCGCACACTGCTAAGGAATAGATCACGTGGATCAACTTGTGTGTTCTAGGGTGCCTCCGCCTCAGTATATAAAGGACTAGAGGGGGGAGGCTGGCCGGCCAAGGTGTGGCGCGCCAGGAGAGTCCTACTCCCTCTGGGAGTAGGATTCCCCCCCCCCCCCAATCCTAGTTGGAATAGGATTCGCGGAGGGGGAAAAGAGAGAGAGGGGGCCGGCCACCTCTCCTAGTCCTAATAGGAATAGGGGAAGGGGGTGGCGCACAGCCCATGTAGGGCTGCCTCTTCTCTTTTCCACTAAGGCCCATCATGGCCCATTTAGCTCCCGGGGGGTTCCGGTAACCTTCCCGGTACTCCGGTAAAATCCCGATTTCACCCGGAACACTTCCGATATCCAAACATAGGTTTCCAATATATCAATCTTTATGTCTCGACCATTTCGAGACTCTTCGTCATGTCCGTGATCACATCCGGGACTCCGAACAACCTTCGGTACATCAAAATACATAAACTCATAATATAACCGTCATCGTAACCTTAAGCGTGCGGACCCTACGGGTTCGAGAACAATGTAGACATGACCGAGACACGTCTCCGGTCAATAACCAATAGCGGGAACTGGATGCCCATATTGGCTCCCACATATTCTACGAAGATCTTTATCGGTCAGACCGCATAACAACATACGTTGTTCCCTTTGTCATCGGTATGTTACTTGCCCGAGATTCGATCGTCGGTATTCCAGTACCTAGTTCAATCTCGTTACCGGCAAGTCTCTTTACTCGTTCTGTAATACATCATCCCGCAACTAACTCATTTAGTTGCAATGCTTGCAAGGCTTTAAGTGATGTGCATTACCGAGAGGGCCCAGAGATACCTCTTCGACAATCGGAGTGACAAAACCTAATCTCAAAATACGCCAACCCAACATCTACCTTTGGAGACACCTGTAATGCTCCTTTATAATCACCCATTTACGTTGTGACGTTTGGTAGCACCCAAAGTGTTCCTCCGGCAAACGGGAGTTGCATAATCTCATAGTTATAGGAACATGTATAAGTCATGAAGAAAGCAATAGCAACATACTAAAGATCGGGTGCTAAGCTAATGGAATGGGTCATGTCAATCAGATCATTCAACTAATGATGTGACCTCGTTAATCAAATAACAACCCATTGTTCATGGTTAGGAAACATAACCATCTTTTGATTAACGAGCTAGTCAAGTGGAGGCATACTAGTGACACTTTGTTTGTCTATGTATTCACACATGTATTATGTTTCCAGTTAATACAATTCTAGCATGAATAATAAACATTTATCATGATTATAAGGAAATAAATAATAACTTTATTATTGCCTCTAGGGCATATTTCCTTCAGTCTCCCACTTGCACTAGAGTCAATAATCTAGATTACACCGTAATGATTCTAACACCCATGGAGCCTTGGTGCTGATCATGTTTTGCTCGTGGAAGAGGCTTAGTCAATGGGTCTGCAACATTCAGATCCGTATGTATCTTGCAAATCTCTATGTCTCCCACCTGGACTAGATCCCGGATGGAATTGAAGCGTCTCTTGATGTGCTTGGTCCTTTTGTGAAATCTGGATTCCTTTGCCAAGGCAATTGCACCAGTATTGTCACAAAAGATTTTCATTGGACCCGATGCACTAGGTATGACACCTAGATCGGATATGAACTCCTTCATCCAGACTC
>NC_053026.1:602263807-602391649 GCF_003073215.2 Triticum urartu | reverse complement strand
CGGTACTGCGGCTGAGGCCACCAGCGGTACTACCGCTCCGAGGAGCGGTACTACCGCTTGCTGAGCTTCAGCCGTACTACCGCTATACTGCAGCTAGTGCCGTAAAACCCGACACGAGAAAATGCGCACTCGAGTCGAGGCGGTAGGAACACGGAGCCGCAGCGGTACTACAGCTGAGGCCATAAAGTGGTACTACTGCTCCGAGGAGCGGTACTACCGCTCCGAGGAGCGGTACTGCCGCTTAGTGAGCCTCAGCGGTACTACCGCTGTGGCCCGGTACTACCGCTGGGTCCAGGAAAAACCACAAAGGGAGAAGAGAGAAGCTCCATAGAGACGGAGAGAACACGGTGGGAGAGAGAAGAACGTGTACGTGTTGATTCCACCCAAACCATACCGAAGAAGATCCCCTCTTGATAGTACGGTGACTACTACGAAACTTAGTCCACCAACAAAGTCACGAAGGAAGCTACACCGTCTTGAGTAGAGCGCCGAGGGGAAAAAATCATTGCGTGCCAAAGGATGAATATCTGAAACAAACCAAAGCACCCGATTAGTCCGCAAATGCATTGTCATCAATCACCAAAACACCGTAGGGATAAACATGCCCTTACAATCTCCCCCTTTTTGGTGGATTGATGACAATACGGGATTTGCATAGAAAAGAGTAGACATAGAATGCAAGAGAACCCATGCCTCTAAAAATAGACAGGCTCCCCTAGATGTTGTGCACATTCGATAAGTGCTTTGGACTGCACGGCACACATGCTAGGATCACGGCTCCCCCTATATTTTAGAGACCAACAACCTAAGCAAGATATATGAAAACAATATATATGATAGGATAAGCATGCAAGCTATAAGATACCGAGGTGCATAGCACATAAATAAGATAACACAGGTAGCATATGTCTTACACCATATGTTTGGAACTTAGGTCTCACAAGCACAAAACCAAACAAAACCAAACAACGAGAAAGCAAATGAATGACACAAAGACACACTCGCAAACACAAATCCCTAAACTCTCTCCCCCTTTGGCATCGAGACACCAAAAAGGGAGGGGCAGAGAGGGACACGAAGATTCCAGGTGATGGGCGAGGAAGGTCCTGAACATCACATCTCTGCATCTTCATCGTGGGTTGAACAGTGCTCGGCATCGGAGTCGGTCCAGTGACAGTTCTGATGAATCCAGTCCTCCTCTTCAGTGATCTGTCCCTCAGACCCACTGACAACTGTGGCTCCCAACTGACGCATGATCTCCTTGTGACGCGTCCTGGCATTCTTCTCCGCCACATGAGTCATATACTGACCATGGGACTCCATGCAGAAGAGCTTCTTCATCTTGCGCTTGAGCTTCTGGGCCCAAGATGGTTCTGCACTGGAGTGGCTAGCGTCCTTGTCGTGGGCATCAGGGGCAGCCTCACCCTCAGTTCCCATGGCAGCAGCAGCAGTAGACGGGCCCCCCGTGGCAGCAGTAGCAGAAGGACCCCCTGTGTGAGGCGCTGACCAGTTGTCCTTCTTCCTCAGGCGCTTGATCTCATGTGACACCAACTCTCCAGTTTCTAGCAGCACTCTGGGATAAGTCTGTGCCCAGGCCCTCTCAATGAGCCTCATGATGAAGGGACCATAGATAGGACACTTGTGCTCAGACACGGCAGATACAAGTTCAGACCACATGACATGAGAGATATCCAGGCTTTCTCCAGTGTTTTCTTCCTTCTCATGCTGACAGAAAAGGAGCATGTCCACGAGGTAGGAGTGAACCTGATCCAGATTCCCAATGCGAGGGAAGAGAGTCTCACGGAATATGCGATGAAGAATGTCTAGATACGGACACAGCTCGTAGGTCTTCTTCTCAGTGACAGGGTGAACCTTCACAGTGCAGTAGGGCCAAAGAGCTTGCTTGTGGGTGGAAGTAGCATGGCGGTGAGGACGGAAACCGACAGGAGTCTCAAGCCCGTTATCCACCACGTCAAGTAACTCCATGAACGCCCCCCACTTGACAGAAAGCCGCTTGCCATTGGTCATCCAAGTCAGAGTCCTGTCGCTATCTGTTCCAAGATGGACGGTGGCAAAGAATTGAGCCAACAAATCCGCATCGAAATCCTTGTTGAACTGCATGATCCTGAGAATGTTCAGCTGAGTGCACATCTGAAAGGCTTCTCCAAAGTACTCTGGATCCTTCTCCATAGCATCGGTGTCAATGGAGCGAACATCAACATAGAGATTCTTCTTGGCCTTGATCACATCAAAGTAGATGGCAAACTGAAAGCGGTTCCAGAATGGACGGTTGACCAAAGTGGGTTCTTGGTCCACCGTATAGGGGTTGCGGCGACGCTTCTCCCAAAACTCCTTGCTGGTCATCTCAGTCACAGGCTTCCCTTTTGGCTTGTTGGCGGCTCGCTTCGAGTGCTGAGGAGGTGGAGAAACAGTTGCAGAAGCACTTGCTGGAGGCGGTTGGGTGCTCGAGGAACCACCGGCAGGCTCTGAGGTCCGGTAGCGCTTGGAGGTGGCACGCCCGGGGTTGATGCGGTGACCTTGTTGCTCGGGTAAGTCATCACCTGGAGCCAAACACAAAACGGAGGCAAAACAACCAGAAGAAACGAGCATAAGCCAACAAACACAACAAAAAGATCAAGGGAAGGTAGGAAAATGATGGAAAATGGCATGCAGCGGTAGTACCGTGATCAGCGCGCGGTAGTACAGCCCTAAACGGTAGTACCGCCCCAAAGGGGGCGGTAGTACCGCCCTAGGCCAAGCGGTAGTACCGCTCCAAGGGGAGCGGTAGTACGGCTTGAGGCGGATACACAGCAGTTTCAACGCGCGAGGCGGTGAGACAGTGGTTTCCTACTACCGTGGACAGATCCGGCACTACCGGCCTACCAAATTCAAAAATATTCCCGCCAAACATCAATCTAGATGATCTAGTTGACTTCTCCAACCAACTCAAGCCTAGATTTTAGCCAAAAATCTAGAGATGCAACCACCATTGCCCCTAAGCACAAGATCTAAAAGCAAGACCAAAAGAGAGAAGGAACGTGGGCAATACCGGCATCCATGGCAAGAGGACGAGGTGGGGATTGACTCCACCGAAGGAAATGGGGAGGAACGCCCCGGAGGAGGAGAGCCACCGGAGCCCTTCCGCGGCGGAACGGTGCTGGAGAGAGAGAGGCACGAGGGGGCGAGCGAATGGGTATGGGGGAGAAGAAACCTCCCCCTGCCCCGATAAAAAACCTTCAGCCCCCGTCCCGCAGCGGTAGTACCGTGCTGGGGCGCGGTAGTACCGCTCATAGGCGGTAGTTCCGCTCTGGTGTGGCGGTAGTACCGCTTAAACGGTAGTACCGTCCATCACCAGCAGCAGTACCGCTTATCAGCGGTAGTACCGCTCGCCAGCAGCGGCAGTACCGCCCAGCACACCGCGGCAACTAGACTACATGGCTTAGCTCAAAAAAAAGAAACCCGCAACAAAAAGCAAAGGAACACATCAGCAAGAGGCCAAGAAACCTCTCTTCAAGAGAGGGCGGTGGCCGAAGCCACCTATGTTTGAGTCAAGAGGTATGGTGCCGTGAAGATTTTAACCTTGGGCCCATGACCAAAACTCGTCTTTTGAGCACACGTGCCATCAGCAATGGCTAAAGAGAAAGACTTGATCAATTTATGCATAATGGGGGGAGGGAGAGTTCATCGAGAGAACAACACTCCCCCTATGTCCATGCCTACACCTAAACTAGACACCAAATTGAGCGTGGTAGGGTGTGCACGGGTTCAAGCAACATTGCTCGAATCAATGATATTTAGCTCATGCCTTAACTCGCGAAATCTTGCTTCATCCAAGGGCTTCGTGAAAATATCTGCAAGATTGTCATGAGTGTTGACATAGTTGAGCTCGATCTCTCCTCGCCTAATGTGATCCCGGATGAAGTGATACCGAATCTCAATATGCTTCGTCTTGAAGTGTTGCACCGGGTTGAGAGAAATCTTGATGGCACTTTCATTGTCACACCAAAGAGGCACTTTGTCACAAGTGACACCGTAATCCTTTAAAGTTTGCCTCATCCATAAGAGTTGTGCACAACAACTACCGGCCGCAACATACTCCGCTTCGGTGGACGAGAGAGACACACAACTTTGCTTTTTGGAAGACCAACTTACCAACGAGCAACCAAGGAATTGACATCCTCCGGAAGTGGACTTCCTATCCACTTTGTCTCCCGCCCAATCGGAATCCGAGTACCCTACAAGCTTGAAGTTTGATCCTCTTGGGTACCATAAGCCAAAGTTTGGGGTATGAGCCAAATATCGAAAGATTCGTTTGACAGCCACATAGTGACTTTCCTTAGGTGTGGCTTGAAACCGTGCACAAATTCCCACACTCAACATGATGTCCGGTCTAGATGCACAAAGGTAAAGCAAGGATCCAATCATGGAGCGGTATACCTTTTGATCCACCACTTTACCATTGGGATCTAGATCAAGTTGGCACTTGGTGGGCATTGGGGTGGGAGCCGGCTTGACGTCACTTAGCTTGAATCTCTTGAGCATGTCTTGAGTGTATTTGGATTGATTGATGAAGGTTCCTTCTCTTCTTTGCTTCACTTCAAACCCTAGAAAGAACTTCAACTCCCCCATGGAGGACATCTCGAACTTTGAGGTCATGAGAGCGGGCAAATTCCTCATTGAAAGCTTTGTTAGGAGAACCAAAGATAATATCATCAACATATAATTGGCACACAAACAACTCCCCTTTGACCTTCTTAGTAAAAAGAGTGGGGTCGATTATCCCAACTTCAAACCCACGGTCTTGTAACAACTCGGTAAGGTGGTCATACCACGCACGTGGGGCTTGTTTAAGGCCATAGAGTGCCTTATCGAGTTGATACACATGATCGGGAAAGTAGGGATCCTCGAACCCGGGGGGTTGCTTGACGTAAACCAATTCATTAATGGGACCATTAAGAAAAGCACTCTTCACATCCATTTGTTGTAACTTAAAGTTATGATGAGAAGCATATGCAATCAACATGCGAATGGATTCAAGACGAGCAACGGGAGCAAAGGTTTCACCGTAGTCGATACCCTCGACTTGGGAGTAGCCTTGTGCTACCAAACGAGCCTTGTTGCGAATGATAATCCCATGGGCATCTTGCTTGTTCTTGAATATCCACTTGGTTCCAATGACATTGTGGTTCCCCGTTGGCCTTGGCACCAATCTCCACACTTTGTTGCGCTCGAAGTTGTTGAGTTCTTCATGCATGGCATTGAGCCAATCCGGATCTTCGAGCGCCTCATAGACCTTGTGAGGTTCCACACAAGAGACAAACGCGTGATGCTCACAATAATTTGCTAATTGTCTACGAGTGCTTACCCCCTTTCTTAAGCTTCCAAGCACGTTCGTCATGAGATGATCCTTGGTGGAGAGCTTGGAAGCAACTTTGGCGGCACGACGCTCTAATTCCTCCTCGTCGATGAGTTGAGGAGCGGTTACTTGATCATCTTGAGCATCGTCATGAACTTGTTCTTGGTCTTGAACTTGCTCGAGGGAGAGGACTTGACCTTGGGCATCACTTGGTGTGTCAACACCGTCTTGAGTATGATCTTGCCCTAGGTCTTGTTCATGAGGTTGAGGGCCTTCACTTTGTTCTTCGGAAGTGTGTGGGCCTTGGGTTGGTGATGGCTCCACTTGAGTGGGGCATTGTCCTTCTCCTTTGGCCACAAGGGGTTCCTCAATGGGTAGGATGAAACCAACACCCATTCTTCTTATGGCTTGAGGAGGAATTTCATCACCTACATCACAAGTGCCACTTTGCTCCACTTGGGAGCCGTTATTCCCATCAAACTCCACGTTACACGTCTCCTCAATAAGTCCCGTGGATTTATTGAGGACACGGTAAGCATGAGAGTTTGTAGCATAACCAACAAATATGCCCTCATACGCTCTAGCCTCAAATTTAGACAACACCTTTCTTGAGAATGAAACACTTACACCCGAATACCCGGAAGTACTTGAGGTTGGGCTTGTTACCGGTGAGTATCTCATAAGGAGTCTTGTTCAAACCCTTGCGGAGGTAGAGCCGATTTGATGCATGACACGCGGTGTTGATGGCTTCGGCCCAAAAGTTGTACGGAGACTTGAACTCCGCCATCATGGTCCTTGCCGCATCCATCAACGTCCGGTTCTTCCTCTCCGCAACACCGTTTTGTTGAGGGGTGTATGGTGCGGAATATTGATGCTTGATTCCCTCATCACTAAGAAACTCATCCAAGGTGTAGTTCTTGAACTCGGTGCCGTTGTCACTTCTTATTGTCAAGATCTTTGCATTGTGTTGACGTTGTGCTTCATTGGCGAAGTCAATGACGGTTTGTTGGGTCTCGCTCTTCCTCTTGAAGAAATACACCCACGTGTACCTTGAGTAGTCATCCACAATCACCAAGCAATACTTTCTACCTCCAAGACTATCGAAGGATGGAGGCCCAAAGAGATCCATGTGAAGGAGCTCCAAAGGCCTCTTTGAATAAATGATAGTCGTGGGAGGGTGAGCCTTCTCATGTAGCTTTCCTTTGATACAGGCACTGCAAGCACGATCTTTAGCAAAACTAACATTCGTTAGTCCACGGACATGGTCCCCCTTTAGGAGACTTTGCAAAGATCTCATATTGACATGGGCTAGACGGCGATGCCAAAGCCATCCCACATCAACTTTAGCCATTAGGCATGTCGCGGTCTTAGTGGGTCGCTCCGAAAAGTTAATCACATATAGACCGTTCTCGACATGCCCAACAAAGGCTACTTTAAGAGTCTTGCTCCACAAGAGGGCCACGGTATCGATATCAAAGAAAGTGGCAAAGCCCATGATTGCAAGCTGACGAACGGAAAGTAAATTGTATGCAAGGGACTCAACAAGCATGACCTTCTCGATCGTGAGATCATGAGAGATGACCACCTTGCCAAGTCCCAATACCTTAGAAAATGAGGCGTCACCCCACTCGACATTGGTGGGCATAGATGGAACCTTGTGCACGTCCACCACCAAGTCCTTGCTTCCGGTCATATGATTTGTAGCTCCGCTATCGAGCAACCATGATCCACCACCGGAAGCAAACACCTGCAAGAGATCAATGCTTGGTTTTAGGTACCCATTTTGTAATGGGTCCTTTGATGTTAGTAACAAGGGTCTTAGGAACCCAAATAGACCATTCAACGTGCTCATGAAGAGAACCAACAAATTTGGCATAAACATGCCCATCACTAGCACGGCACAACACATAAGAAGGATTAAAATCGCCGGCTTTGTTGGGTGTGGTGACATTGCCCTTCTTGACTTTGTTCCTCTTCTTCTCCTCGGGGACACTTTCTCCCGCCCTCACAAAGGTTTGCATGAGGGGAGGAGGTCGTTTGGTCTTGTCATTCTTCTTCTTGTTTTTGGAGTCGGAGACGTACCCAACCCCTTCCTTCGCCACACCTCCCTTTTGGTTGATCAAGAGATCATTGAGGTTCTTCTTGCCTTGTATGCAAGTCGCAAGGCCTCTCTCAAGTTTCTCCTTCAACTTAGAATTTTCCTCAACAAGATGTATATGCTCACAACACGGGTTAGTAGCATTTGCGTTATCAATTAAAACCATATGAGGAAAAGTTGCTTTCTCCTTAGTTAGCTTCACTTGGAGTTGATCATGAGACTCCTTGAGACTAGCGTGAATACCCTTCAAGGCCTTGTGGGCCTTGTCAAGTATATCAAACTCCTCTTTGAGTCTAGCAAGATCAACTCCGAGTTTGGCCTTCTCGGAATTTAGCACACGAGAAACAACGAGGGCATGATCATAATCTTTCTCTAACTTAGCATGATCAACGTTGTATGACTCCTCAAGAGCCAAACGAAGACCACGCTCTTCCTCAAGAGCATTGGAAAGGTCCGAAATCTCATCGGCATAGTCACGACTATGCCCTTCCATCTTTGAGATGGTGTCTTTGTGGGCCTCGATCATGTCATTGGCCTCGCCAAGTTGTTCCAAGAGAGCAACAAAGTGCTTCTTGGATTTTCCCTTGAGTTTGCCCATAAAGGCCTCAAACTCGTTAGCCTCCACATTAACTCCCTCAACTTCATTAATGCTCTCCGATGGGGAAGGATGATTAATGATGGTAGTTTTGATGTTGGAGGTTACCTTGTTGGTGGCTTTCGCCATGAGGCACTTGGCGTTGATGCTCTCATTGGGTGAGTCGAAGAGAGACACTCGTGACGTTGTGGCAATGGCGACGGAGGCCATGGCAACCGACTCATCATCTTCATCATCGTCATCATCCTCATTGTACTCTTCTTGCACAACCAAGGCCTTGGGAGGAGTCTTCTTGGTGAAGTTGTTCTTGTTGGGGAACGACTTGGCCTTGTCCTTTCGAATGAGTTTGCCACCATTGTCTTCCCTCTTCTCATACGGGCATTCCGCAATGAAATGACTCACGTTGCCGCAATTGTAGCAAGTCCTTACACGTTGCTTGCCCCTCGTGCCACTCGAGGTGTTTTTGCTAAAGTTGTTCCTCGAGTTTTTCTTGCTCCAAAATTGCCTTGAAGCAAGTGCCATGTGTTCATGATATGCATACTTTGTATCTTCGGGGTTGCTCTCCTCCTCTTCCTCTTCTTCTTCTTCCATGGTGAGCTTGGCCTTCAAAGCAAGGTTAGACTTCTTTCCCCGTTGAGAACGGAGCACCGCATTGTCGGCGGTCTTGTCCAAAATGTTCATGGCCACAAACTCATCCAACACCTCGCTTGAGGTCAAAGTGTGGAAGTCCGGTCTTTGGCGGATGACGGAGGACATGGCCTTGTGGTAGGGCATCATTGCCTTGAGGAATTTGCGCTTGATCCAATTGTCATCCGTGTCCTTGCTCCCGTGATCTCGTAGTGAGACCGCGAGTTTGGTGACTCTCGATAAAGCTCACGAGGTTCTTCATCTTCCTTCATTGCAAACTCATCGGCCTCATCTTGTACCACTTCATAGTTGGAGCGTTGAATGCTTGCGCTTCCCCGGTAGAGAGACACGACACAATGCCATGCATCTTTGGCCAAGGCGAAGGGACGAAGATGAGGTAGGTCTTCGGGTGGAATTGCATCTTGAATGATGAAGAGAGCATTGTCATTGAATTGATTGTCCGCGGCTTCTCGAGGAGTGAAGTTGCTTGGATCATGTGGGTAGAAACCTTCTTCAATGATTCTCCAAAGGTTAGTGTTCACATGATTTAAATGACGTTTAAAGCGGTAAACCCAAGAATCAAAATCCTCATTTTTCACAATCTTAGGAGGAGGACCGGCATGATTCAAATGAGTAGAAGGAACCGGTCCACCATACACAAGTGGTGGTTCCACATGGGCAAAGATGCCGGTGCCATTCTTGCCACTAGAAGAAGGAGCCTTTTCACTACTAGCTTCCCCCTTTTCGGGGATAGCATCCGACACCTTGTTGGTGGGATCCCCCACTTTCAACGGTGCGGTGGATAGTTTGAGCCCCTCAAGAAATTTAGTAAACATGTTTTCAACTTCGGTCGTCATGGAGGTTTTCAATGTCTCCAAGGCTACATTGAACTCCTCACGAGAGACCAAAGTTCCCCCATCGCCCGTAGACGAGATAGGATTCACACCGGAGTGTTCCTCCGCTCCGTCTACGGTATTAACCATACTCTTTGGACGGTGAAGTCCTTAATAAAGAGACGAGGCTCTGATACCAATTGAAAGGATCGATATGGTTGACTAGAGGGGGGGGTGAATAGGCAACTACCAATTTTTAGCTTTTCTTTATCAAATTAAACTTTGCATCAAAGAAGGTTGTCTAGATGTGCAGCTAGGTGAGCAACCTATATGATGCAACAACAACAAGCACACAAGCAAGCAAGGGAACAAACACTAAAGAGCATGCACAAGTGAAGATAAGAGATAACCAAGAGTGGATCCGGTGAAGACGAGGATGTGTTACCGAAGTTCCTTCCTTTTGAAGGGAAGTACGTCTCCATTGGAGCGGTGTGGAGGCACAATGCTCCCCAAGAAGCCACTAGGGCCACCGTATTCTCCTCACGCCCTCACACAATGCGAGATGCCGTGATTCCACTATTCGTTCCCTTGAAGGCGGCGACCGAACCTTTACAAACAAGGTTGGGGCAAACTCCACAACTTTATCGGAGGCTCCCAACAAGACCACGAAGCTTCACCACAATGGAATATGGCTCCGAGGTGACCTCAACCGTCTAGGGTGCTCAAACACCCAAGAGTAACAAGATCCACTAAGGATGAGTGGGGGAATCAAAAATCTCTTGGTGGAAGTGTAGATCGGGGCCTTCTCAGCCACTCCTGAGCAAATCAACAAGTTTGGTTGGCTAGGGAGTGAGATCGGGCAAAAACGGAGCTTGGAGCAATAATGGAGCTTTAATGGTGGAAGAGGTAGGTCAAAGGGGGGAAGAAGACATCCTTTTATAGTGGGGGAACAATCCACCCGTTACCCCCCACTCAGCCCCGCAGAGAGCGGTACTACCGCGGGGGCAGGGCGGTACTACCACTCCAAAGCGGTACTACCGCTCCATCTCAGCGGTACTGCCGCGCTACAGGAGAAGGGGCTGGGGCTGGGACCCAGAGCGGTACTACTGCGGAGGCAGGGCGGTACTACCGCTCGCAAGCAGCACTACCGCCAGTACTACTGCAGCTAGTACCGTAAAACCCGACACGAGAAAATGCGCACTAGAGTCGAGGCGGTAGGAACACGGAGCCACAACGGTACTGCGGCTGAGGCCACCAGCGGTACTACCGCTCCGAGGAGCGGTACTACCGCTTGCTGAGCTTCAGCCGTACTACCGCTATACTGCAGCTAGTGCCGTAAAACCCGACACGAGAAAATGCGCACTCGAGTCGAGGCGGTAGGAACACGGAGCCGCAGCGGTACTACAGCTGAGGCCATAAAGCGGTACTACTGCTCCGAGGAGCGGTACTACCGCTCCTAGGAGCGGTACTGCCGCTTAGTGAGCCTCAGCGGTACTACCGCTGTGGCCCGGTACTACCGCTGGGTCCAGGAAAAACCACAAAGGGAGAAGAGAGAAGCTCCATAGAGACGGAGAGAACACGGTGGGAGAGAGAAGAACGTGTACGTGTTGATTCCACCCAAACCATACCGAAGCAGATCCCCTCTTGATAGTACGGTGACTACTACGAAACTTAGTCCACCAACAAAGTCACGAAGGAAGCTACACCGTCTTTAGTAGAGCGCCGAGGGGAAAAAATCATTGCGTGCCAAAGGATGAATATCTGAAACAAACCAAAGCACCCGATTATTCCGCAAATGCATTGTCATCAATCACCAAAACACCGTAGGGATAAACATGCCCTTACAATTGCGGTGATGATGATGGCCGTGGCAGCGTTCTGGCGCCACTGGAAGAGAAGGGGAGAGGGGGCCCCTTCGTATTATTCTTCCTTGACCTCCTCCCTAGATGGGAGAAGGGTTTCCCCTCTGGTCCTTGGCCTCCATGGTGTGGGAGGGGCGAGAGCCCCTCCGATATTGGATCTGTCTCTCTATCTCTCTCTGTTTCTATGTTCTCTGATTCTACCCTTTTACTGTTTCTTATATTTCCGGAGATCCGTAACTCCGATTGGGCTGAAATTTTAACATGATCTCTATCCGGATATTAGCTTTCTTGCGGCGAAAGAAGGGCATCAACCGCCTTACGGGGTGGCCATGAGGGTCAGGGGCGCGCCCCCTGCCTCGTGGCCCCCTCGGGCATCGTCTCGCGTGGATTTTTCTTCCCCAAAATCAAATATATTTCAAAAAAAATCTCCATCAGTTTTTATCCCGTTTGGACTCCGTTTGATATGGATATTCTACGAAACAAAAACATGCAACAAACAGGAACTGGCACTGGGCACTGGATCAATATGTTAGTCCCAAAAATAGTATAGAAAGTTGCCAAAAGTATATGAAAGTTGTAGAATATTGGCATGGAACAATCAAAAATTATAGATACGACAGAGACGTATCAGACATCGATCTGCAGAAACGTGTCAAGAGTACGATGGCAGGACAGACTCCAGACTTCTCGAAGGATAAATTCGGTACTCTCCGTTTCCGTGGAAGGATTTGTGTACCAAATCAGTCGGACTTAAAGAAGAAAATCATGACGGAAGCACACAAATCCTCATATTCTATTCACCCTGGAGGTACAAAAATGTATGAAGACCTCCGACAAATATTTTGGTGGGATGGTATGAAGAAAGATATTGCCTATTTTGTGGCATGTTGCGACATATGCAACAAAGTAAAGGCAGAGCATCAGAAGCCAGCCGGACTTCTCCAACCATTGCCAGTCTCACAATGGAAATGGGATGATGTCTGCATGGATTTAATAACAGGACTACCTAAGACTCAGCGAGGCAATGATGCAATATGGGTCATAGTGGACACCTTAACCAAGGTTGCTCACTTTATCCCGATCAGAACCACATATCGAGCAGACCAACTCGCACAGCTGTATGTATCCAGGATAGTCAGTCTGCATGGAGTACCACGAACCATCACTTCTGACCGAGGTTCACTTTTTACCTCCGCTTTTTGGTCACGTCTCCATCAAGCCTTGGGGACAGCACTGAAATACAATACCGCTTATCATCCTCAGACTGATGGACAGACAGAGCAGGTAAACCAAATGCTCGAAGATATGTTGCGAGCCTGTGTTTTTTCCCAAGGACCTAAATGGGAAGACTGCTTGCCGTATGCCGAGTTTTCTTATAACAACAACTTCCAAACCAGTCTAAAGATGTCACCGTACGAAGCTTTGTATGGCCTTAAGTGCCGCACTCCATTAAATTGGTCTCAAACTGGAGATAGCCGTATTTTCAGAACAGATCTCATGATGGAGGCTGAAAAACAAGCTAAGGAGATCAGAGACAGATTGCAGTTGGCCAAATCTCGACAAAAGAGTTATTATGATGCAAAGCACTGACAAATCAGTTTTGAACCCGGAGAACATGTATACCTCTGAGTCACTCCTATGAAAGGAGTCAAGAGATTTCAGACTCGTGGGAAGTTGGCACCTAGATTTATTGGTCCATTTCCAGTCATGTCTCGAGTGGGCACTGTTGCATATCAGTTGGAACTACCCCTTGAATTGTCAGACGTGGACAACGTGTTTCATGTTTCCCAGTTGAGGCGATGCATATCGTCGCTTGAGGAAAAGGCTGCTATGACTGAAATAGAGTTGGCAAGGGATTTAACATATGAAGAGAGACCAATTAGAATTTTGGACCAGATGGAAAGAGTCACTCGCAGTAAAGTAAGGAAGTTTTACAAAGTTCAGTGGGAGCATCACACGGAGTCAGAATCAACGTGGGAACGAGAAGAATTTCTAAGGGCACATTATCCAGAATGGTTTTCCCAAACAACCGAATCTCGAGGACGAGATTCATTCTAAGTGGGGGAGGTTTGTGACAGCCTGGTTTTTGCCCTCCTTTATTGGCCTGATTTTCATTTGGTTTGATTTTGAAATTTGGAGATTTTGAATCTTTTCATTTGGACTTAAACACTTGGGTACCCTTGGCTTTCACCCAAGTGCCTCATTCCCCCCTCTAATCATCATTCACTCTCTGGTTCTACCCAAAATAATATTTGGAATATTTTTCTTTAATGAAAAATATTCATTTCCCCCCTCCAAAACCCTAGCTAGTTCAATGAGCTCCAAAGCAACCCCAATTTTTCTTGCCCAAAAAAATCTGAGAAAATTTACAAATATTCTCTGAACCCTAGGGCACCTTCCTAAGTAAAAATATTGTGCCACTTTTTGGAATATTTTTGCTACAGAAAATATTTTCTGTTCTAGACAGAAATGGTGGTTTCTACAGGAACTACCATTTTACTTACTCCATTCTGCCTGAATTTTCTTGTGCATCATCACCTTAGTAGATGATTGCTAACCTCCAAAGCACAACCTCCAACTCCTAGCCATTTAACCTCAGTAACCTCTCAAAGTTACTTATCGGAAAATTACCAAACGCGTGAAATCTTTTCTACTTCACCTGGAGTCAAACCAAAGCATGGTAATCTTCAAAACTACCACGAAAAACAAGCCAGACATGATCTTTGGACATTGGTCGGCCTGAGGGCAGAGTTCAGGCGGTGACCACGCGTGTTCATGATGCCAGCCTGCGTGTTGACGTGCTCTGAGTGCCGCCGAGCGCTCTGTTTCATCCGTGCTCACTTCCCCGACTGCCATGGCATGCCAAATCGCGCCACCATCCTCGTCTCAACTCCCTTAACTCCCCCTGGCACTCGCCGACGCTGGAGCTCGCCGCAGCGAGCACGGGCGCGGTCCGGCAAACATAACAGTGCGGTGCGCACTGTGCTCGTCGCCTTCTCCTCGATCCTGTGCTCGTCTCCGTTCGCCCACAGTCCCCGCGTGAGCTGCGTCGCCTTCTCCTTCTCTCACTGACGCCGCTCGTCGCCGGGCATAGTGTCCAAGTGTCGCTGGCAGAGCTCGATCCACTCCTCGCCGCTCGCCTATAAATGGAGCCACCCCAGCCTCCTCGAGCACCATCCTCCACTCCCACACACTCTACAAACGTATAGATAGCCATAGAACGGCCGGGCAGGCCGCGGGCCGCCGGCCTCGAGCTCGAGCTCCCCGGCGATCCTCTCGGGTCGCCACGGTAGCTCCAGCCTCTCCCAGGCCTGGGCAACCCTTCCAGAGCCTCCGCCGCTCTTCGGTGAAGCCGTTCCGTCCACTTGGAGCCCCTGGAGTCGCCGCAGTTCGCCGTCGTCTTTGTCTCCGGCGACCTCCGCTCTCTGCCTCCGCTTGCGAGGTCGAACCCGACGCCGTCTGGCCACCCCTAGCTACGCTACGGGTACAGGCAGGTGCACCTCGATCCCCTCTCTCGACCCCCTCTCGTTTTGGCCAAGGAGCCCTCATCGCCGGCATGAGCTCTGGCGAAACCGCGGCCCCCTCTGGTTCCTTCTCCCCTCCACCTCACCTGACTAGCGGGGCCCGCTAGTCAGCCACTCAGTACGCGCGTGAAGCGGTACGAGTGGTGGCGCCCCGAGGCTTTACGCCTTCGACGTCACCCCCCTAGTTTGTTTTATCTAAATTCAAATTCAATTAATTTCCAGAGAGCTTCAAACAGCTATAACTCTTCAACCATAAGTCTAAATGAATTGATTCTTTTTGCATTGTGTTCTTTGCAAAGAAATCTAACAGCTCACCAAAAATGAGATTTTTCTGAGCTGTCTAGAATTTCTGGTGATTTTCAGAAGGGTTCTTGATATTTTCTTCTTGTGTTTAAAATTATTTTCAGAGGGTCAGGCTTGTCTTGAGGATCACCAGAAGGCTTGTGAACCTCATCTGCATTAAGGCAAGCCACAACAACATTTTCATGGTGCCATTTCAATATTTATGATCTTCTTACTTGAATGAAAGAGTTAAACTATGCATTTAAATAACTATTATGTTATTGATATTCTGTTGAGTACTTGTTTTAGTTAATATGCTTGATTTACAGAATATTTGAAACTAACTAGTTGGTAAAGAAAATAGGATTAATTTGTGATGATAAAAGAATAATTTTGTTATGCATATGAGTAATTACTTGAAGTTATTTTCTTGAATGAGTAAAATCATAAAAAATTGCTAGAAAATATTCTGTTTAAAGTGAGGATTATGTTAACCAGAAAAGTGGCATGAGTTGTTGATGTTTATGCTTAGTGTGAATATAGTTGACTCAGTCATTTCCGTTAAAATGTGATGCATATGTTAGCGTTGCATTTCATGGCATACTATGACACCGGTTATTTTTACTTTAAGTTGAACCTGAATATAACTCAACTTGAACATATCGTTGGCCGGGTCATGGTGCCACTGAATCGAGTTTTTCCCAGTGCAACCACATTTGCCTTATGGGAGGCCTTGATTCGGTCCGTTGTCATGCCTCTGGTCGGTGCCTGCAACTAGGGAAGGTTGTGGGCGTGCTCACCTTGGCCCGGTAAGCAGACATAACCTTGTGTGCCCGTTGTTGAGATTATGGTACCGGGTCCCCTTGTGGGATCGTTTTGGCCACGACGGTGGTCGTTTGGTCTTTGATAGACATGGGGCCACCTAGGACTAGCCCAGTGGGGATTGTGTCGGAGTGGCTGGGAGAGTGTCATGGCAATGGAGGGGTTTCGTCGGAATGCCGTTGGTCCACCCGAATGGGAGTACGAGGCCATGGATTCCATGGTGTGGGTACAGTGTGCTACCTCTGCAGAGTGTAATAATCTATTGATAGCCGAGTCCACGGTTACGAACACGCTCGTAGTAGGTCACACCATGGGTTAATGTTTAATAAATTTTGCACACTAAGTTATGAACTTTGCACTGTTGATGATGGTGGAAAGCCATCGAGATGTTCGAGACCAAGTATTGTTCGTGGTTGTGATCGCCGTAAGGATCGCGAGATACTTCTAGTCAAGACCACGATGGTGGTATGGTTGTGATCCAAGAATGATCATGATTGGTAAGCCAGTCCCGAGGGACGTTTATCACAAAAGCATGATCACAGCATGTTGAAGTATTATTGCATTATTAATTGGTTAATTATCATGATATTGTTTGTCATTATGATTATGCCTGTTGTGAGCTTGCAAGTACATTCAATGTACTGATCTGACGTGTCATGCCAGCTTTCAGGAAAGTCTCGTTGAAAAGGAGTGCTGCTCGAATCTAGATCGTGTCCACATCGGTGTCCCTGTGCTATGGAGTCTCGGCTACGACGTTGTTCTGCTGCAGCGTAATTCTTATGATCGATGCCCCCTTTATGTTCACTAAATAATGTACATATTGTGCAGGCACACCGTGTGTGCCGCTTGGCCTCGACACCTATTGTAATATAAACTATGATCCGCTAGTATCAATAAAGCGGTTGCTTTCTGTACCAAGATATTGTGTGTTGCCAGAAGACGTGATCTCTGGGCTGGCAATACAGGGTAAACCGGTCGCTCTGAGCCGGGGTGCCACAGTTTCCTTCCACGCGCATCGGTATATATAGGCGAGTGTCGACCCCAAGCCTAATAATGTCAACGAGTAATGCTACACCTATAAAGGTTTACTTAAAGATTTTACGTACAAACTAATGCGGAGAATTGTGATTGGTAATAAGGGGATGAGGGGCCCACCCCCACTTAAAATTATAGGGAAGAAACAGAATTAGTTTGAAAGGTTAAGTAAACCTTTGTAAGTCTTTGTAAGTGTAATGTCCACCGTGGTTGCAAGCCGGTCGTTTTCGATTTGCATGTGTCATTGCGTCTGGGTGTATCGTCTGGAAGGGCCAATGGTAACGATCAGCTCGGCAGGTTCCCTTGCAGTCGCATCGGTCTAGGCGAGTATCAACCCCACACCTAATAACGTCCACCGTGGATGCTCCCGCCGAGCCGGTCATTTTTTTTATTTGCCTGTGTAATTTCGGGTGGGAGTGTCCGTTTGGAAAGGTCAATGGCATGCCACTCGAAGGCATCCAAGGTTCTAGATAGTAGGGTGTTGCGATGACATCTCCCATTATCAAAACTGCAGGTGTAGAGCGGTGGCTTTGGGTTGTTTGATGTATATTTTCGTCCGACCATTGTTGAATGATTTAATAAATATAGTTGTGTGCATCTCTTTCGTTTCGACCTTCTTTTCTAAGAAAACAAGCCAAATGATGTAATTCCGTGAAACTAAAGCTTGACCCGACAAATGACTAGCGATAGCATGCCTTTTTCCAAGATCGTGCCCATTGCTTTGTGGGAGAATCGATACGCACTTGCACGTAGTATACATCCAGCCATGCCCACCCATCAGAGCATCTCCAGCCGTTCAGCCCCCTAGGGCGCTGAAAAAGAGTGGTCTGGGGGCGAACCGGCGGTAGATTGGCCCCTGGGGGCGACCTAGCTCCCAGCCACGTCTCCAGGCGTCGTCCCCTAGTCGCGGTAAATTCAAATGGCGTCTCATTCCCGTTCATAAAATAGACGCCACAAATCCGGCGATCAAACGGCCACAAGTTCGACGTACAAAAAGCAGAAAGGACGCGCGTGCGCATCAGACGGCGAGGTCGGCCTCCGGCGTCGGCGTGCGCGGGCTTGGCGGGGTCTCTGTGCTGGGCGGCGTCGGCGTGACTTCTGTGCTGCGGGGAGTCTCGGCGGCATCATCGCTCGGGCTTGGCGGCGTCGGCGTGGGTGTCGTCGTCGAGGGAAGCTGGTTTAGGATGAGGCTACGCTCCGTCAAGTACCACGCCTTGACCGCCTCGTCGTTGCTCTCGAGCATTTCCACCCCGCCCAGCAGGAAAGCCAGATCGGTGTTTCTCTTCTTCGTGGCGACGTTGGTCCGAAGTAGGTCGAGCTTGACGGCGCTGCTCGACATCAACGCCGACCACCGCGCCTCGGTCTTCTCTTTACGAAGGGCGGCCCGGGCCTGTGCGTCGGCGATGCAGTGCTCAATGGACTCCTGCACACGAGCGGTGGCCGCGTCGGCGTGTTTCCCCTTCTTGGCACATTTGTTGCCGTCCGGCTGCCCTTCTGACGCGTCCGGAGTCGGCGCCTCCGGCTTGTAGGTCTCCTTGGCCTTGTCGAGGGTGCGCCGGACTTCCGCCCACTTCTCGCACTTGTCAATGCACTTGTAAACGTGGAGGTACTTGAATTCGGCGTCGCTGTTGCCCTGCCGATACATGACGAACATGCGCGGCAACTGCGCGGAGGAACAAACAGTTGGCGGGCGCACACGGCGAAGAGAGGCAGGAGACCGGCGTGCCATACCCGATCCTCAACGCTGGCGCCGCTCTTCGGGCGAGCCGCGACCTCCTCTATGATCCCATGCCATTTGTTGCACGCCCCCTGGATACGCCCCCAATGGTTCGCCATCGCCTTCGCCTCGCGCTAAATGTAGACGCCATTAAAGTAGGGGTCGACGAGCTTGCGCTCGTCGAACTCGGCCTTGATGCGCTCCCAGTACGTCTCGATGATGCTCTGATTCATGCCGGTGGTTGTGTCGAGGCAGACGACTTTCCATACTTCGGCGAGGCATTCCTCCTCCTTGGACGCCCACTTGATGCGCGGCTCGCCGGACCTAGCCGCCCGCTTCTTCTTCTTGCGCCTCCTCGCTGGAACAGTCGCCGGCTCCTCCTCCTCCTCCTCCTCCTCCTCTTCGTCCTCCTCCTCCTCCTCCTCCTCGCCGTAGACGTAGCCGAGCTCGCCGTCCATGTCGCCGCTGAGATCCACCGTGTCGTCCGGGGTGACGAACCCGGGAGTCGCGGCGGCCGCAACCAAGCCTGTCGCGATGATGTCGTCCATGTCGGCCTCGGTCTCGTCGGTGTCGCCGAGGTGCGAGAAGGGCGGCACGCCACGACGGAGAGGGGTGTCGGGGAGGACGCGTAGGCGGGCGGCGAGTAGTTGTATGGAGGGTACTGCACGCCGACGAAGGCGGGCGAGGGAGTGCGCTGGGCTGGATGTCCATGGAGGAAGGTGACGTTGGGGTTGAACTGTTGGAAATATGCCCTAGAGGCAATAATAAAAGGATTATTATTATATTTCCTTGTTCATGATAATTGTCTTTTATTCATGCTATAATTGTGTTATCCGGAAATCGTAATACATGTGTGAATACATAGACACCAACATGTCCCTAGTAAGCCTCTAGTTGACTAGCTCGTTGATCAATAGATAGTCATGGTTTCCTGACTATGGACATTGGATGTCATTGATAACGAGATCACATCATTAGGAGAATGATGTGATGGACAAGACCCAATCCTAAACATAGCACAAGATCGTATAGTTCGTTTGCTAGAGTTTTTCCAATGTCAAGTATCTTTTCCTTAGACCATGAGATCGTGTAACTCCCGGATACCGTAGGAGTGCTTTGGGTGTACCAAACGTCACAACGTAACTGGATGACTATAAAGGTATACTACGGGTATCTCTGAAAGTGTCTGTTGGGTTGATACGGATCAAGACTGGGATTTGTCACTCCGTATGACGAAGAGGTATCTCTGGGCCCACTCGGTAATGCATCATCATAATGAGCTCAAAGTGACCAAGTGTCTGGTCACGGGATCATGCATTACGGTAGAGTAAAGTGACTTGCCGGTAATGAGACTAAACAAGGTATTGGGATACCGACGATCGAATCTCGGGCAAGTAACGTACCGATTGACAAAGGGAATTGTATACGGGGTTGCTTGAATCCTCGACATCGTGGTTCATCCGATGAGATCATCGAGGAGCATGTGGGAGCCAACATGGGTATCCAGATCCCGCTGTTGGTTATTGACCGGAGAGCCATCTCGGTCATGTCTACATGTCTCCCGAACCCGTAGGGTCTACACACTTAAGGTTCAGTGACGCTAGGGTTGTAGAGATATGAATATGCAGTAACCCGAAAGTTGTTCGGAGTCCTGGATGAGATCCCGGACGTCACGAGGAGTTCCGGAATGGTCCGGAGGTGAAGAATTATATATAGGAAGTGCAGTTTCGGCCATCGGAAGAGTTTCGAGGGTCACCGGTATTGTACCGGGACCACCGGATGGGTCCCAGGGGTCCACTGGGTGGGACCACCCATCCCGGAGGGCCCCATGGGCTGAAGTGGGGAGGGGAACCAGCCCATAGTGGGCTGGTGCGCCCCCCTTGGCCCACCCCCTGCGCCTAGGGTTGGAAACCCTAGGGTGGGGGGGGGGGCGCCCCACTTGCTTTGGGGTCCACTCCACCCTTGGCCGCCGCCCCCCCCCCTAGGAGATCCCATCTCCTAGGGCCGGCGCCCCCCCCCCCCTTTTGGGAGCCTATATAAAGGGGGGGAGGGAGGGGCAGCCGCATCCTTGAGTCTTGGCGCCTCCCTCTCCCCTGCTACACCTCTCCCTCTCGCAGTAGAACGGCGAAGCCCTGCTGCGGTGACCCCTGCATCCACCACCACGCCGTCGTGCTGCTGGATCTTTATCAACCTCTCCTTCCCCCTTGCTGGATTAAGAAGGAGGAGACGTCACGCTGACCGTACGTGTGTTGAACGCGGAGGTGCCGTCCGTTCGGCGCTAGGATCTCCGGTGATTTGGATTACGTTGAGTACGACTTCCTCATCCCCATTCTTTGAATGCTTCCGCGCGTGATCTACAAAGGTATGTAGATGCAATCCGATCACTCGTTGCTAGATGAACTCATAGATGGATCTTGGTGAAACCGTAGGAAAATTTTTGTTTCCTGCAACGTTCCCCAACATGAACCCACCGTGCGCGTCCTCGTCGGCGTAGCCCGGCAAGGGCACGCATCCCCATGGCTGTGGCGACGGAGAGCCGACGCCTTGCTGGCCCAGGGCGCGTACTGGGCGTGGCTGCCGGGTGGATTCATCATCCCCGCGCGAGTCGCCTTGGCCTCGGCTTGGTCCGCTGAAGCCGCAACTGCACGCGCCACGTTGTCACAGGCCTTCTTGGTGATTGCCCTGTTCTGTTGGTCGGCGGTGACAACCTCCCGTCGCTGAACTTCCGCCCTCCACTCGGCGTTTGTCATGCCCGGTGGCTTGGACGGCGGCGCCCTCGGCTTCCTCTGCTTCGGTTGCGTGACGGAGGCGGTCGCGGTTGCCGCGGCGCGGGGGGCGACGTACTTCTTCGGTGGCATGGCGGCCGGCTGGGAGGCGAGCGGGAGGGAGAAGCGGAAGGAAATGGAGAGAATGAGAGGGAAGTGGGGGAAAAACGGGAAGAAACGGCGGGAAGATGCGCTCGAGTCGCCGACGGGATGGACCCACACACCCTTTTCGCTTGTGCCGGCGCCCCAGGCGCCCCCAGGGCGCCGGGTTCGGACAGGGTCCGCCAGCACCAGTTTCGACCCGAGCCGGCGAAAAACGGGTTTCTGGGGACGCGACTGGGCCGTTTTTTCGGCGCAGACGCGACAAAAACGTCTTAAAAGAACCTGTTGGGGACGCGGCTGGAGATGCTCTCAAACCCAAGGACCAAACACACCTAAAACCTCAATCCGAGCCCCTTACACTTGGTTCGTAAGTTTGACACCACCTTCGTGGAGCTTCACCAATGTTAGACCAACCATTGTGTATCCAAACAACCACGTGATGGAGTAATCGGCTACGTACGTACGTACTGCTTGCCCTGCTTTTCTGTCCTACTTGCCACCAAAAAGGAAGGCGGAGAGGGTGATATCGCCCACATCGCAGAGGAGGATGCTGGCGGTGTAGGTGATCCTCAAGAACAGGTCGCCTGGGTCGGCGACGAGGCAGAGGCGGGCTTTAGCGGCGAGCATGCAGTGGCCGGCGATGGTGAGCGCGAGGGCGAGGTAGGCCAAGGCGCAGCGGACCCTGACGTGGCGGCACGGGAGCCGCAGAGCCAGCACGGCCGCGGCCGCCTGGAGAGCGGCGAAGCACAGAATCCCGATGTCTAGGACGCTGACCTCCGTCTGCGGGAAGAACAGGGACAACAGAGGACACCAACTTCATACGATCGGAAGATTCGGGATGTAAATGCACAAACACGGGTCGATCGTGGTTAATTACCACTTACCAGCACGCATGTGTTGCCCAAATGGTGTATTGATGAGATGAACTCATCATTTCTGAATCTCGCAATGCCCACACCCGATGATGTCTGTCACTGTCTACCGCGTACGTCTTGTCGCTACTTGCCAAAAGCCGAGCTGCGCTACCATGGCCCTGTTTGGATCATCGGGTTAGAGCTAGTTTGGGTTAGTTGGAGGCTAAAATAACCCAAAAGTATCCAAACAGGGAGGGTTAGAGTGAGTTAGTTTCATCTAACCCAACTATCCCGGTGGAGAGGTGCTTATTTGGGTTAGAGTGGGTTAGAAACTAACTCTAACTCTAACTGTGTTAGAGTATCCAAACAGGGCCCATGCCCACTACACTGCACCTCGAGCAAACAACAACACCAATGGCCAAGCCATGTGCCGCCGCCACCGGCATATCATGCTCCACCATGGCCACATCGTGGGTGACCCTACTGGTTAACGCACTTGCCGCTACACCCCTAATATGCCAGGACATGTCCTCTAGGGGACATCAACATTAGGGGATGGTATATTTTTAGCGTAGCATCATAAAAACCTTCATGGATGCTATCCATGACATGCGTATAAAGGTTGGGCTACCTCTCCCTAGGCCAAGCATTGTAGAGCAACTCTTTGGCATAGTCAAAATTTATGCCTGACTAGCAATCCATTCCATACATACAACCAACCATGCCCACTGCATTATGGGAGAATTGATCTACACTGCACATTCTATGCAGACAACCATGCTCACCCACCAAAACTAAAGTCCAAACCCACCCGAAACACCAGAAGCATCCGTACATACGTGATCTAGAACAATCAGAGCTCCTTGCACTTGGTCCGTAAGCTTGACATCACCTTCCTGAACAGTGGCGGAGCTTCATGTAGACCAACGGGGGCAATGGCCCCCTCTTAACTTTTACAACCATAGAAGAATATGCTCTATTTTAGGCCTAACTAATGTTTAAACTAGAGATTAGCCCCTTCTTCTCTATTATTTTGCCTCCCTTCAGCTAATGGCCCTGTCTTGGATTATGGGCAACCTCTGCCACTGTTCCTGAAGCTTCAACAATATCGGACCAGACCAGCCATCGTGTATCCAAGCCATGTCATGACAAAGTGGTGGAGCTATAAACGTCCGGAGTAGAATGTTTGGATGATAATTTGGATAACATGGCGAGTTTGGTTCTATCCAGGTCAGATTCTATGACTTATGTCGTCAAGTCTCAACATTATTTTCGTCTATGAAACTAACAATTAATATATTATGTATTACGCCCTTCGATCCATAATAAGTGTTATGGTTTTGGTTTAAATTTGAACTAACACAACGACACTTAACTCCAAGTGTCATGGTTTTAGTTCAAAATTTGAACCAAGACCATGACACTTATTATGGATCAAGAGAGTAGTTAACTTTAAAAATTACATTTGTATGATTAATTACTTTGGTTATATTTTTGGTAAATTATTAATGTGGATTTTTGGTTCGAAAGTTTGGTGTTAATTTTATATGTTGTGTATCCAAACACTCGATTTCGATTTCTACATTAGACACTTGGGTTCAAACTTGCCTAGGCTTCACAAAAGTTCTGACTTCGCCACTGTTGAGTGCTCATATAAGTAGCCAGCATGTGGAAACAAGACATCAAAACTAAGAAGGGCCTCAATGAAAAGAACGACACTCCAAGACGTACATCCACTCCTCACCGAAAAATCCGAACCAAAACGAGAAAGCCGAACCCGATGAACGAGGTGGAGGGGGCCGAACGAGAGGGATCTGGAGGGGAGAGGAGGGGAGGAGCGGCCCCACCTGAAACCCCCGAAGCATCAGTACTTACTCCCTCCGTTTCTTTTTTAGTCCGCATATAAGGTTTGGTCAAAGTCAAGCTTTGTAGAGTTGGACTAATTTTATATTAAAAAATATAAGCATTCATAATATGAAATCAATATTATCAGATGCACCATGAAACGTATGTTCATACTATATAATTTTAGTATTGTAGATGTTCATATTTTTTATATAAATTTGGTCAATCTTTGTGCAATTTGACTTTGATCAAATCTTATATGCGGAGTAAAAAGAAACGGAGGGAGTACGTGATCATAGACCAATGGGAGCCCCTTGCACTTGGTCCGTATGCTTGACACCACATTCCTGAAGCTTCACCAATACCGGGTCAGCCATATTGTGTCCAAGCCATGACAAATTGGAGGAGCTATATAAATGCGACACGCGTATAAAAGTTGAGTGAACCAAATCATCGTAGAGTAGCTCCTCCATGTAGTGGAACGATGCAATCGGACCTATGATTGAGAAAACCATACATGTTTGGAGTTTTGGACAGCCACTAGCTAGCTCTAATGGTTCATGGCGGAGGATTGCGTCTCTTTTCATAATAAAACAACGAGCAGGGCTGAACTTATACAAGTGCCCTGCACTGCTTCAAGGCATACATCCACATTTGAACAAGACATCCAAATTACTCCTCACCGATGGACTGCATTATTGATACGCCAGCGGCTGGGTTGCCAGAAAAATTGAGAAATAATTCTCAACACGAAAAACAACATATGTGTACACGAATATGAACTGCATGCAGTACCAATTTCAACAGCATCAATTATCCGGAAACTAGATAATACCATATGATATAACTGACGTCTGGTAACAGGCCAAATTCATCAAAGACAAATTAACCACAATTATCTAGGGTGATTATACGACGTATCACACAGTCTAGGGAGTAGTACTAACTACGTAGTACTGAGATTAGTAGATTCAGACAGATCGCACTGAGATGAACTAATCGGCAACGTACTCGATCTTCGGTCCTACTCCGTCCTTCTCCAGTCCACAACAACTCCCAGGAGGGGGCCAAGGAGGAGGGCCAGGAAGCAGATGATATCGCCCGCAGCGCACTCGTAGATGCCGACGGTGCAGGTGATTCTGGAGAAGCAGTCTCCTTTGGCGAAGTACATCCAATGGCCGGCGATGGTGAGCGCGAGGGCGAGGTAGGCCAAGGCGTAGCGGACCCAGACGCGGCGGCACGGGAACCGCACAGCCAGCACCGCCGCGGCCGCCTGGAGCACGGCGCAGCACACGATCCCGATGTCCAGGGCGCTCGCCTCCGCGTCCGCGTCCGTCTGCCGAAAGAACATGGACTGCAGTGCAGAGGACGGTGCGCATGATCATCCGATCAGAAACCTGCATGGCTCGCAGTCCTAGTTACCACTTACCAGTGCGGAGTTGAGGAGCGCCCAAACGCCGTAGAAGAGGAACAAGGCGAAGGGGGTGACGAGCGCCCAAATGCTGACAAATCCGACAGCGACCGGAAGAGCGGCCACCGTCGCGCTCACAGGAACCACACCAGGCATCTCCACCTCCATGGATCCAACCTTCTTGTTCTGCGCGGACTCCATGGATCCAAGCTAGATCTGTCACCAAAGAAACTGTCCAATTTTCAACCGGGGAAGAAGCTTGGACTCAAGACCAGTGAAGCATCAGATGAACATGAAAAATAAACAGGAGAAGAATTGAGGCTAGATCTGTCGCCAAAGAAGCTAGATCTGTCGCGAAACAAGAAGAAGAAGAAGGTCGGCACGGGATGGGAGGGGGGACTCACCGTCGGTGATGGATCGGTGTGCGAGGTGCTTTCCTGCTGCTCCGCTACTCCCTAGCTAGCCTTAGCCTGCTATGCGAGCGTGGTGCTAGTGATGATCTTGTCTCGTGACAGTGATGGTGGACAGAACAAAACCATGGGGAAGGAGCGGGCATATATACCATCTTCGGCGATGCATACTTTCCTTTCAGATGTACGGAAATGGAGTGAAAGCTCACCACACGCAGATAGCACGCTCATCTTAGGGCATCTCCAGCCGCACCCCCAACGGGACCCCCCAGGCTACTTTTCCGGCGCCGGCGCCGAAAAAACGGCCCAGTCGCGCCCCAGGACGCCGAAAATCGCCGGTTCGGACCTTTTTTTCGCCCGGCGGTCACAGGCCGAACCCGGCGCGCTGGGGAGCAGTTGGGGACTCCGGTGCTAGGGAAAAGCACGTCTGGCCCACACTGACAGCGGAAAAGTCAAGGTTTTCTTCCCCCGACTCGCCTCGCACCCCCCGCGCCCTCGGCCACCACTAACTATATCCCGGCCACGGCCGCCGCCCTACTCCGCTAAATAGCCATTCCCCGCCGGAAAATAGCAGCACTTCGCCGCGGCAGCTCCTCCCACAGCAGCTGGGCGTTTCCGGCCGCCGTTTCCGGCCGCGGAGGCGCGGTTTAGCGGCGGGTACACGCCCACCGAGCGCAAGGTGTTCGGCGTTTTGCCTGCCTCGGCAATGGACTCGGATGAGGAGGAAGAGTTCGCCGTGCTGCTGGAGGACGAAGCCGCGGCCGACGTCCAGGAAGAAGAGCATCTCATGGTGCTCGCCGCCCTCGGCCAGCTGCTGGCAAGCAATGAAAAGCCGCGGCGAGGTGGCTCGGCGCCGGGGCGGATGAAAGCAAAGAACCGGCATCGTCTCCAAGGCTACTGCATGCTCTACTCCGACTACTTCACCGATGCTCCACTTCATGGCGAGAGAACATTTCGGCGCCGTTATCGGATGAGCCGAAAGCTCTTCCTCAGGATTGTGAATTCCATCCGGGAGTTCGACAACTACTTCAAGTGTAAGATGGATTGCACTGGCGCTCTTGGATTCACCTCCATCCAGAAGTGCACGACAGCGATGAGGATGCTTGCATATGGAGCTCCTAGTGATTCACTCGACGACTATGGGCGCATGGCCGAGTCCACCAGCATAGAGTGTTTCTACAAGTTTTGTCGGACAGTGGTGGTAGTGTTTGGGCCACAATACTTGAGAACACCCAATGCGGAAGACACTGCTCGGATCCTAGCCCAGAATGCATCAAGAGGATTTCCTGGGATGCTTGGAAGCATCGACTGCATGCATTGGAAATGAAAGAATTGCCCATTTGGTTGGCAGGGGATGTACAAAGGCGCCAAAGGCGGTTGCAGTGTGGTGCTTGAGGCGGTAGCCACACAGGACTTTTGGATTTGGCACTCCTTCTTTGGTATGCCAGGAACTCACAATGACATCAACGTGCTGCAGTGCTCTCCTGTTTTTGCCAAGCTTGTTGAGGGCCATTCTCCTCCGGTGAACTTCGAGATCAATGGGCACCAATACAACAAGGGGTACTACCTAGCAGATGGCATCTATCCGAGATGGTCGACATTTGTGAAGACGATCTCAAACCCTGCGACAGGAGGCAAGAACGCCTGGTTTGCGAAAGTTCAGGAGGTTTGCAGGAAGGATGTCGAGCGGGCATTTGGTGTGCTCCAATATCGATTCGCTGTTGTTCGGTACCCCGCTCAGACCTGGTCCAAAGATCAAATGTGGGAGATTATGACTTGCTGTGTCATCTTGCACAACATGATCATCGAGAGCGAGCAAGAAGACCCAGTGTTTGACACTGAACCATACTACAGGCAGGGTCCTCTAGCCGAAGTTGATCACCAGCTACCGGCAATTTGGACTGCCTATCTCAGTATGCGTCAGGAGATCCGAGACCCATAGGTGCGTCATCAACTGTAGAAAGATCTGATTGAGCACCTATGGAGGCTCAAGGGGGACGCCGTGTGATGAAATACGAGTTTTTATTTGTTGAACTATATAATTTGTATTGAACTATTTGTTGTTGTACTATTTTGTTGAAGTATTTGATTTTTCTGTGATGAAATATGTGATAAGAAATAATTGTATTGATAATTGAACGCCGAGACACGGCGAAACCACGCCGAATATGGGCCTATTCTCGCCCATATGGGCCCTTTATTCACCGAAATTGGGCTGTAAAGTGGGCCAATTTCGGCGCCTGTGGGCGAGCTGGGGGCGACAACTGGGCGCAAAACCGCCCCCAGCGCCGATTGTATCGCCGGCTCGCCCCCAGGGGGCGATTTTTATGCGTCCTGGGGGGGGCCAACGGCTGGAGATGCCCTTAGTGTAGTGCTAGCTAGCTGCCCGCTCATTTTCAACTAGTATTTTGAATTTTTGATTTCTAGTAGCATACGTATGCAAACCCACGGATGAGTCAGGGCACTGCTACCTCTGTGTGGGTCCGGATTTATCAGTCCCCTTTTCATTTTGTGTCAATTTTTTTATCATGTTTTTATTTTTTTTGAGATTTATCAGTCCTCCATGTGAACATATATGGATGTATATAGATAAATATTTTTTTTGAGATTTATCAGTCCTCCGTGTGAACATGTACTCCATCCGTTTCTAAATATTTGTCTTTTTAGAGATTTCAAATAGACTAGCATATATGGATGTATATAGACATATTTTAGAATGTAGATTTATTCATTTTACTCCGTATATAGTCACTTGTTGAAATCTTTAGAAAGATAAATATTTAGGAACGAAGGGAGTATTTAACTACTCCCTCCGTTCCTAAATACAAGTCTTTTTAGATATTTCAATATAAACTACATATGAATGTATATAGACATATTTTAGAGTGTAGAATCACTCGTTTTGCTCTGTATGTAATCTTTTATTGGAATTTCTGAGAAGACTTATATTTAGGAACAGAGGGAGTACCAAAATATAAGTGATACGTCACGAATATTATGTTGTTAGATTTTTATTTGAAAGTAGTGTTTTATGGTACTATTTTTTTACTACATATTAATTATATTTTGCTGGCCAAATATATGGTCCAAGTTTGACACATACTATGAAGGGGGCTAATAAACCCGGATGGAGGTAGTACTAGGGTATAACCTCAACTTTGAGTTACACTGTAGGGTATTACTACGTGATGCGGATCATCCATAGGAGTCTTTACTAGCACATTCTTAAGTTTATTTCTCTTAAATGAGAAGGCATGGTGGGGTTCCAAAGGTTCACATGGTTTAGGCGTCTAGATGAAAAGCATGTGAAAAAAAGGCTTAGAAAGAGACCAGATACCTCCATGAAAATTAGCTTTACTCTAAAAGCAACAGTTAGATGTTGTTAAACATTTGTTTTCTTGTATTTTTAACAAATGTAAGAACTGATTGTGATGTTCTTTCCCCTTCCACAAGGCGACTAAGGGAAAGCCTTCCTCCCATCAATTTTCACCGGCAAGCCAATGATTCACCTCCTCACCGTCAGCCGCTCTGGCAGTCGGTGGCGGGGGTGCATCGGCTCCAGCTAGTAGATAGGTAGGATTTTAGTGCTTGTAGAGGCTGCACTCGGACGGATAGCGGCACTTCTTCTTTGAGCTACTTTACCAATTGGACTGAGCTCTGGCGTAGACTCCCGCCAGCTCCACGGGGTGGTAAGGCTAGGATTTCTCACCTTACTTACGTCATGACAAGATTTGGTGTCAGCTTCTTTAGATGGATTCAAGGATTCAATGGTCATGATTGCGGCTCTGAGACACTGGTCCTCAGGGGCACGTGCACGAAGAATTATCGGCTGCCATTGACAAGGTCAGGCTGGCTCCGATATGGTAGAGGTGACATCGGCTCGTTCTGACGGTAGCAGTGGTTGTTCGGTGGTGCATAGACCTTGATGTAATTATTACTATGTTTGAGGCACTATGTACTTCCGGTGAATCTTTATAATAGATCTGATCATTTTCATAAAATATACATAGTTCATATATTGTTGGACCATAGGAGTCTACATTACCATCTAGTTGCCTGAAGAAACTGAGACGAACATTATTGGAAAACATGGAAAAACGATGGATTAAAAGTTCAGACCTCTCATCACATGAAACATTTCGGCATCTAGCATACAAATGAAGATCCTAGTGAATTTGTTCCTCACATGGTACCAAAAGTCCATACCTCTAAACAATTTTTCTATGACCCATAATTTTGTTTATTTTCAACTATACCTCTAAACGGTTTTTGCTACGACCCATAATTTCGTGTAATGTCAACCGATGTTCAGAGAACGTACGACATACCAAGTTTATCAAGGTAAGTTTAAACATTAAATTAAACTAGGTTGCATAAGATTTTAGATGGGAATCCATGTGTACTTCAAGTTTTAAATATGTTGTGGAATTGTTTAATTATTTCATAGGAAATCAAGTGATCATTGACTCTTAAAGGGATGACAAACTTAACCATCATGATACAATGGATGTGCACGCATCCTCGCAACGCATGTGTTGCTGAGATGGTAGATAGGCGAGACGAACTCATCATTCCTGAATCTCGCAATGCCCACACCACGATGATTTGTGTCGTGGTGTACCATGTACGTCTCGTCGCCACTTACCACATGCCGAGATGCGCTACCATGCCCACTACACCGCACCTTGACCAAGCGGCATTGCCAATGGACAAGCCATGTGATGCTATCGGGCTATCATGCTCCACCATGACCACATTGTGGGCAACCCTACTGGTTCTTGCACTTGCCACTGCAATGCCAGAAGAGAGCATGGTATTTTTTAGTGTAGCATCATAAAAACCTTTGTGTATGCTATCCATGGCATGCATATAAAGGTTGAGTAATCTGCTGAAATTTTGTCTATTTTGGGCCTAGCCCAATAGCAGTTTCAGAAATTCCTAATAAATTCTAGAGGCCCACGCAGCCCATTCGTGCAAGGCAAGAGGTGGAACTAAAGTTTAGTCCCACATTGCTAGTTTAGTGGGAGTTGGACCTCCTTATAAGGAGGTTCTTTCCTCACTTGTATGAGCATGAGAACAAGAGGGATATCCACGCGCGCTCCTCCTCCGCCGCCCGCCGCGCCGCGCCGCGCCGCGGGTTGCGGGAATGAGCCGAGCCGATATCTAAATTTTTGCCACGCACTACGGGTATACGGAAGCTGAAAAGATTTTTGCGAAAATGGAGTTCGAATGCGAACGGTCCAGCCCTTCGGCTGCTGGCTGTTCGTTTCGCCTCCGTCTCTTTGTTTTGCCTCCCGTCGCTGCCCTCTCGCCTCCTTCTCTTGCGCCTATAAAAGAGAGGTCGCTCCTCCCAGAGAGACGCACCAGAACTACTCCTTTCCTCGCCATCGGTTCCATCTCTGAGCTGCTGCTGTCTTCCTCATCCCAGCTTGCGGCGTGCACCGCACGTCGGGACAGTAGGCCTCCGAGGCCACACCTTTTGAGTCCTGTACGGGAGAAGGGTGATAAGGTTTTTGGGGAGCGCTCTGCGCGACTACTGGCTTCTTCATCACGGACTCCGACGACTACTTCCCCGACGACGACTTCTTCCCCGACGTCGACTACCTCAGTAACGGCATGGCTGGAGAGGATGTCGACCCCAAGTCCAGTGCTTCTGCTGCTGCTATCCCGTATGTGTTCTTCTTCTTTCTGTCAGAGGTCCTGCCACAGTTTCTCGTACTAGTACTTGCCCTACATGTGTTAGGTTCTACTCCATATATGCAACATGATCTACTGTCTGTCCTAGATGTGTTCAGTTCAAGTTCATATATGCAAATGCTATTTACTTTTTCTCCGTCAGGTTGCATGACTTGCTTTATCGCAGCTATATTAGTCATGCTTTATCTAATAATTCTGTTAATAAAATCATTTGGTAAATTGCTCATATTTCCAACAATCCAAAAACCTTATTATAGGCAATTTACCCCAAGTGGTTTTTCTGCTTCCATGAGACCTCCTATGTTTGAGGGTATCCACTATAAGAGATGGCGCATGAGAGCAGTCTTATGGTTTCAAACCATGAGTTGCTATGACGCCACTCTCGGCAAACCTGAAGGGGAGCTTGATGCTCAACAGGCACAAGCCTTTCAGAAAATGGATACTCTGTTTAAGGCTGCTCTCTTGAGTGTTCTTGGTGAGAACATTGTTGATGCTTATGCGTCAATTGATAATGGAAAATATATGTGGGATGCACTCGAGGCCAAGTTTGGGGTCTCGGATGTTGGCGCTGAGCTGTACATCATGGAGCAATTCTATGATTACAGGATGACTAAAGAGCGCTCCGTGGTTGAGCAAGCTCATGAGATATAGTCATTTGCTAGAGAACTTGAGCACTTCGGTTGTATGCTAACGGACAAGTTTGTTGCCGGAGGTATCATCACTAAGCTTCCTCCTTCATGGAGGAACTTTGCTACCTTGCTGAAGCATAAGAGGCAGGAGTTTTCCGTCCCGGATCTCATTGGCACTCTTGATGTGGAAGAAAAGGCGAGAGCAAAGGACACACGTGCTCGATGTATTGAGGGAGGATCTAGTGCTAATGTGGTACAGAAGCAGAACTTCCAGCCCCACAAGTTCAAAAACAAGGGCAGGTTTGATGGTAAAGCAAAGTTTTATGGGAAGAACAAGGTTGTCCAGCACAAGAACTTCAAGAAGAAGAATGACAAGAAGAAAGGTGTCTGTCATGTGTGTGGGGATCCTGATCATTGGGCTCCTAGTTGCCCTAATCGCTATGACAAGCGTCACCCTGGGAAAGGCGGCAAGACTGCTAATGTTGTCATTGGAGGCACTGACATGAAGGATGCTGGGTATGGTATATTTCCCACTATTCTTTCAGTATGTCATTCTCCTGATTGGTTGATTGACACGGGTGCTAATGTGCATGTATGCGGTGATATTTCCATGTTTTCGTCTTATCAGACCGCAGGGACTTCAACCGTGCTGATGGGCAAAGGTTCAAGTGCTTATGTTCGTGGTGTTGGCACGGTCGATCTGAAGTTTACTTCGGGGAAGATCGTGCGACTGAAGAACGTGCATTATGTCCCCTCCGTCAATAAAAATCTTGTTAGCGGATCCCTTTGAAGGAAATATGCCCTAGAGGCAATAATAAAGTTATTATTTATTTCCTTATATCATGATAAATGTTTATTATTCATGCTAGAATTGTATTAACCGGATACATAATACATGTGTGAATACATAGACAAACAGTATGTCATTAGTATGCCTCTACTTGACTAGCTCGTTGAATCAAAGATGGTTAAGTTTCCTAGCCATAGACATGAGTTATCATTTGATTAACGGGGTCACATCATTAGATAATGATGTGATTGACTTGACCCATTCCGTTAGCTTAGCACTTGATCGTTTAGTTTGTTTCTATTACTTTCTTCATGACTTATACATGTTCCTATGACTATGAGATTATGCAACTCCCGTTCACCGGAGGAACACTTTGTGTGCCACCAAACGTCACAACGTAACTGGGTGATTATAAAGGTGCTCTACAGGTGTCTTCGAAGGTACTTGTTGGGTTGGCGTATTTCTAGATTAGGATTTGTCACTCCGATTGTCGGAGAGGTATCTCTGGGCCCACTCGGTAATGCACATCACTATAAGCCTTGCAAGCATTGCAACTAATGAGTTAGTTGTGGGATGATGTGTTACAGAACGAGTAAAGAGACTTGCCGGTAACGAGATTGAACTAGGTATTGAGATACCGATGATCGAATCTCGGGCAAGTAACATACCGATGACAAAGGGAACAATGTATATTGTTATGCGGTCTGACCGATAAAGATCTTCGTAGAATATGTAGGAGCCAATATGAGCATCCAGGTTCCGCTATTGGTTATTGACCGGAGACGTGTCTCGGTCATGTCTACATAGTTCTCGAACCCGTAGGGTCCGCATGCTTAAAGTTCGGTAACAATCGTAATTAGGGTTTTTGTGTTTTGATGTACCAAAGGTTCTTCGGAGTCCTAGATGTGATCACGGACATGACGAGGAGTCTCGAAATGGTCGAGACATAAAGATTGATATATTGGAAGCCTATATTTGGATATCGGAAACGTTCCGGGTGAAATCGGGATTTTAGGGCCGGCCAGGGCAGGCCGCGCGCCCCCTTCCCCCTAGTCCGAATAGGACAAGGAAGGGGGGGGGGCGGCGCCCCCCTTTCCTCTTCCCCCTTCCCCTTTCCTTCTCCAACAAGGCAAGAGGGGGGAGTCCTACTCCCGGTGGGAGTAGTACTCCTCCAGGCGCACCCCTAGGGCCGGCCGCACCTCCCCCTCTCCCTCCTTTATATATGGGGGCAAGGGGTCACCCCATGACACACAAGTTGATCTTCGTGATCGTTCCTTAGCCATGTGCGGTGCCCCCTTCCACCATATTCCACCTCGGTCATATCGTAGCGGTGCTTAGGCGAAGCCCTGCGTCGGTAGAACATCATCACTGTCTTCACGTCGTCGTGTTGACGAAACTCTCCCTTAACACTTTGTTGGATCGGAGCTCGAGGGACGTCACCGAGTTGAACGTGTGCAGAACTCGGAGGTGCCATACATTCGGTACTTGGATCGATCGGATCGGGAAGACGCATGACTACTTCCTCTACGTTGTGTCAACGCTTCCGTTGCCGGTCTACGAGGGTACGTAGACAACACTCTCCCCTCTCGTTGCTATGCATCACCATGATCTTGCATGTGCATAGGAATTTTTTTGAAATTACTACGTTCCCCAACAGTGGCATCCGAGCCTGGTTTTATGCGTTGATGTTATATGCACGAGTAGAACACAAGTGAGTTGTGGGCGATATAAGTCATACTGCTTACCAGCATGTCATACTTTGGTTCAGTGGTATTGTTGGATGAAGCGGCCCGGACCGACATTACGCGTACGCTTACACGAGACTGGTTCTACCGATGTGCTTTGCACACAGGTGGCTGGCGGGTGTCAGTTTCTCCAACTTTAGTTGAACCAAGTGTGGCTATGCCCGGTCCTTGAGAAGGTTAAAACATCATCAACTTGACAAACTGTCGTTGTGGTTTTGATGCGTAGGTAAGAACGGTTCTTGCTAAGCCCGTAGCAGCCACGTAAAACTTGCAACAACAAAGTAGATGACGTCTAACTTGTTTTTGCAGGGCATGTTGTGATGTGATATGGTCAAGACATGATGCTAAATTTTATTGTATGAGATGATCATGTTTTGTAACCGAGTTATCGGCAACTGGTAGGAGCCATATGGTTGTCGCTTTATTGTATGCAATGCAATCACCCTGTAATGCTTTACTTTATCACTAAGCGGTAGCGATAGTCGTGGAAGCATAAGATTGGCGAGACGACAACGATGCTACGATGGAGATCAAGGTGTCGCGCCGGTGACGATGGTGATCATGAAGGTGCTTCAGAGATGGAGATCACAAGCACAAGATGATGATGGCCATATCATATCACTTATATTGATTGCAGTGATGTTTATCTTTTATGCATCTTATCTTGCTTTGATTGACGGTAGCATTATAAGATGATCTCTCACTAAATTTCAAGATAAAAGTGTTCTCCCTGAGTATGCACCGTTGCCAAAGTTCATCGTGCCCAGACACCATGTGATGATCGGGTGTGATAAGCTCTACGTCCATCTACAACGGGTGCAAGCCAGTTTTTGCACACGCAGAATACTCAGGTTAAACTTGACGAGCCTACCATAAGCAGATATGGCCTCGGAACACTGAGACCGAAAGGTCGAGCGTGAATCATATAGTAGATATGATCAACATAATGATGTTCACCATTGAAAGCTACTCCATTTCACGTGATGATCGGTTATGGTTTAGTTGATTTGGATCACGTGATCACTTAGATGATTAGAGGGATGTCTATCTAAGTGGGAGTTCTTAAGTAATATGATTAATTGAACTTAAATTTACCATGAACTTAGTCCTGGTAGTATTAGCATATCTATGTTGTAGATCAATAGCTCGCGTTTAGTTCCCATGTTTTATTTTTGATATGTTCCTAGAGAAAACTAAGTTGAAAGATGTTAGTAGCAATGATGCGGATTGGATCCGTGATATGAGGTTTATCCTCATTGCTGCACAGAAGAATTATGTGCTTGATGCACCGCTAGGTGACAAACCTATTGCAGGAGCAGATGCAGATGCTATGAACGTTTGGCTAGCTCAATATGATGACTACTTGATAGTTTAGTGCACCATGCTTAAACGGCTTAGAATCGGGACTACAAAGACGTTTTGAACGTCATGGACCATATGAGATGTTCCAGGAGTTGAAGTTAATATTTCAAGCAAATACCCGAGTTGAGAGATATGAAGTCTCCAACAAGTTCTATAGCTAAAAGATGGAGGAGAATAGCTCAAGCAGTGAGCATGTGAAACGATTCTCAAGCTCTTCGTGATGCTGAAATCGATGAAGGTAGAAATCAAGAAAAGCATCAAGTGTTGATGGTAAACAAAACCACCAGTTTCAAGTAAAGGGACAAAGGGAAGAAAGGGGAACTTCAAGAAGAACGGCAAGCAAGTTGCTGCTCAAGTGAAAAAACCCAAGTCTGGGCCTAAGCCTGAAACTGAGTGCTTCTACTGCAAAGGGACTGGTCACTGGAAGCGGAACTACTCCAAGTAATTGGCGGTTAAGAAGGATGGCAAAGTGAACATAGGTATATTTGATATACATGTTATTGATGTGTACTTTACTAGTGTTTATAGCAACCCCTCAGTATTTGATAATAGTTCAGTTGCTAAGAATAGTAACTCGAAACAGGAGTTGCAGAATGAACAGAGACTAGTTAAGGGTGAAGTGGCGTTGTGTATTGGAAATGGTTCCAAGATTGATATGATCATCATTGCACACTCCCTATACTTTCGGGATTAGTGTTAAACCTAAAATAAATGTTATTTAGTGTTTGCGTTGAGCATGAATATGATTGGATCATGTTTATTGCAATACAGTTATTCATGTAAGTTAGAGAATAATTGTTGTTTTGTTTACATGAATAATTCTATGGCCATACACCCAATGAAAATGGTTTGTTGGATCTCGATCGTGGTGATACACATTTTCATAATATTGAAGCCAAAAGATGCAAAGTTAATAATGATAGTGCAACTTATTTGTGGCACTGCCGTTTAGGTTATATTGGTGTAAAGCGCATGAAGAAAATCCATGCTGATGGGATTTTGGAATCACTTGATTATGAATTAGTTGATGCTTGCGAACCATGCCTCATGGGCAAGATGACTAAGACTCCGTTCTCCGGAACAATGGAGCGAGCAACAGATTTGTTGGAAATCATACATACTGATGTATGTGGTCCGATGAATATTGAGGCTCGCGGCGGGTATCATTATTTTCCGATCTTCACAGATGATTTGAGCAGATATGAGTATATCTACTTGATGAAGCACAAGTCTGAAACATTTGAAAAGTTCAAAGAATTTTAGAGTGAAGTGGAGAATCATCGTAACAAAAATATCTACGATATGATCGCAGAAGTAAAATATTTGAGTTATGAGTTTGGCCTTCAGTTAAAACAATGTGAAATAGTTTCACTACTCACGCCACCTGGAACACCACAGTGTAATGGTGTGTTCGAACGTCGTAATCGTACTTTATTAGATATGGTGCGATCTATGATGTCTCTTACCAATTTACCACTATTGTTTTGGGGTTATGCATTAGAGACAGCTACATTCACGTTAAATAGGGCACCATCTAAATCCGTTGAGATGACATCGTATGAACTATGGTTTGGCAAAGAAACCTAAGCTGTCGTTTCTTAAAGTTTGAGGTTGCAATACTTATGTGAAAAAGTTTCAACCTGATAAGCTCAAACCCAAATCGGAGAAGTGCGTCTTCATAGGATACCCAAAAGAAAATGTTGGGTACACCTTCTATCACAGATCCGAAGGCAAGATATTCATTGCTGAGAATGGATCCTTTCTAGAGAAGGAGTTTCTCTCGAAACAAGTGAGTGGGAGGAAAGTAGAACTTGATGAGGTAACTGTACCTGCTCCCTTATTGGAAAGTAGTTCATCACAGAAATCTGTTCCTGTGACTACTACACCAATTAGTGAGGAAGCTAATGATGATGATCATGTAACTTCAGATCAAGTTACTACCAAAACCTCATAGGTAAACCAGAGTGAGATCTGCACCAGAGTGGTACGGTAATCCTGTTATGGAGGTCATGTTACTTGACCATGACGAACCTACGAACTATGAGGAAGCGATGATGAGCCCAGATTCCGCGAAATGGCTTGAGGCCATGAAATCCGAGATGAGATCCATTGTAAGAACAAAGTATGGACTTTGATTGACTTGCCCAAAGATCGGCGAGCCATTGAGATTAAATGGATCTTCAAGAGGAAGACAGACGCTGATAGTAGTGTTACTATCTACAAAGCTAGAATTGTCGCAAAAAGGTTTTCGACAAGTTCAAGGTGTTGACTACGATGAGAGTTTCTCACTCGTATCTATGCTTAAGTCTGTCCGAATCATGTTAGCAATTGCCGCATTTTATGAAATCTGGCAAATGGATAAACAAAACTGCATTCCTTAATGGATTTATTAAAGAAGAGTTGTATATGATGCAACCAGAAAGTTTTGTCCATCCTAAAGGTGCTAACAAAATATGCAAGCTCCAGCGATCCATCTATGGACTGGTGCAAGCATCTCAGAGTTGGAATATACGCTTTGATAAGTTGATCAAAGCATATAGTTTTATACAGACTTGAGGTGAAGCCTGTATTTACAAGAAAGTGAGTGGGAGCACTACAACATTTCTGATAAGTATATGTATGACATATTGTTGATCGGAGATGATATAGAATTATTCCGCAAAGCATAAAGGAATGTTTGAAAGGAGTTTTTTCAAAGAAAGACCTCGGTGAAGCTGCTTACATATTGAGCATCAAGATCTATAGAGATAGATCAAGATGCTTGATAAGTTTTTCAATGAGTACATACCTTGACAAGATTTTGAAGTAGTTCAAAATGGAACAGTCAAAAAGGAGTTCTTGCCTGTGTTACAAGGTGTGAAGTTGAGTAAGACTCAAAACCCGACCACGGCAGAAGATAGAGAGAGAATGGAAGTCATTCCCTATGCCTCAGCCATAGGTTCTATAAAGTATGCCATGCTGTGTACCAGATCTATTGTATACCCTACACTGTTTTTGGCAAGGGGTACAATAGTGATCTAGGAGTAGATCACTGGACAGCGGTCAAAAATTATCCTTAGTGGAATAAGGATATGTTTCTCGATTATGGAGGTGACAAAAAGGTTCGTCGTAAAGGATTACGTCGATGCAAATTTTGACACTGATCCAGATGACTCTAAATCTCAATCTGGATACATATTGAAAGTGGGAGCAATTAGCTAGAGCAGATCCGTGCAGAGCATTGTTGACATAGAAATTTGCAAAATACGTACGGATCTGAATGTGGCAGACCCGTTGACTAAACTTCCCTCACAAGCAAAACATGATCACACTTTAGTACTCTTTGGGTATTAATCACATAGCGATGTGAACTAGATTATTGACTCTAGTAAACCCTTTGGGTGTTGGTCACATGACGATGTGAACTATGGGTGTTAATCACATGGTAATGTGAACTATTGATGTTAAATCACATGGCGATGTGAACTAGATTATTGACTCTAGTGCAAGTGGGAGACTGAAGGAAATATGCCCTAGAGGCAATAATAAAGTTATTATTTATTTCCTTATATCATGATAAATGTTTATTATTCATGCTAGAATTGTATTAACCGGAAACATAATACATGTGTGAATACATAGACAAACAGTATGTCACTAGTATGCCTCTACTTGACTAGCTCGTTGAATCAAAGATGGTTAAGCTTCCTAGCCATAGACATGAGTTGTCATTTGATTAACGGGGTCACATCATTAGAGAATGATGTGATTGACTTGACCCATTCCGTTAGCTTAGCACTTGGTCGTTTAGTTTGTTGCTATTGCTTTCTTCATGACTTATACATGTTCCTATGACTATGAGATTATGCAACTCCCATTTACCGGAGGAACACTTTGTGTGCCACCAAACGTCACAACGTAACTGGGTGATTATAAAGGTGCTCTACAGGTGTCTCCGAAGGTACTTGTTGGGTTGGCGTATTTCGAGATTAGGATTTGTCACTCCGATTGTGGGAGAGGTATCTCTGGGCCCACTCGGTAATGCACATCACTATAAGCCTTGCAAGCATTGCAACTAATGAGTTAGTTGCAGGATGATGTGTTACGGAACGAGTAAAGAGACTTGCCGGTAAAGAGATTGAACTAGGTATTGAGATACCGACGATCGAATCTCGGGCAAGTAACATACCGATGACAAAGGGAACAACGTATGTTGTTATGCGGTCTGACCGATAAAGATCTTCGTAGAATATGTAGGAGCCAATATGAGCATCCAGGTTCCTCTATTGGTTATTGACCGGAGACGTGTCTCGGTCATGTCTACATAGTTCTCGAACCCATAGGGTCCGCATGCTTAAAGTTCGGTGACGATCGTAATTAGGGTTTTTGTGTTTTGATGTACCGAAGGTTGTTCAGAGTCCCGGATGTGATCACGGACATGACGAGGAGTCTCGAAATGGTCGAGACATAAAGATTGATATATTGGAAGCCTATATTTGGATATCGGAAACATTCCGGGTGAAATCGGGATTTTACTGGAGTACCGGGGGTAACCGGAACCCCCACGGGGGTTAATGGGCCCTAAGGGAGAAGAGGCGGGCCGGCCAGGGCAGGCCACGCGCCCCCTCTCCCTAGACCGAATAGGACAAGGAGGGGGGGCGCCCCCCTTTCCTCTTTCCCCTTCCCCTTTCCTTCTCCAACAAGGCAAGAGGGGGGAGTCCTACTCCCGGTGGGAGTAGGACTCCTCCAGGCGCACCCCTAGGGCCGGCCGCACCCCTAGGGCTGGCCGCACCTCCCCCTCTCCCTCCTTTATATACGGGGGCAAGGGGGCACCCCATGACACACAAGTTGATCTTCGTGATCGTTCCTTAGCCGTGTGCGGTGCCCCCTTCCACCATATTCCACCTCAGTCATATCGTAGCGGTGCTTAGGCGAAGACCTGCGTCGGTAGAACATCATCACCGTCTTCACGCCGTCGTGTTGACGAAACTCTCCCTCAACAATCTGCTGGATCGGAGCTCGAGGGACGTCACCGAGTTGAACGTGTGCAGAACTCGGAGGTGCCGTACGTTCGGTACTTGGATCGATCGGATCGGGAAGATGTACGACTACTTCCTCTACGTTGTGTCAACGCTTCCGTTGCCAGTCTATGAGGGTACATAGACAACACTCTCCCCTCTCGTTGCTATGCATCACCATGATCTTGCGTGTGCGTAGGAATTTTTTTGAAATTACTACGTTCCCCAACACCCTTCTGTGTAGAGATGGGTACAAGCTTGTCTTTGAGTCGAATAAATTTGTAATATCCAAGTATGGAACCCTTGTTGGTAAAGGCTATGAGTCAGGAGGCCTGTTTTGTTTATCCTTATCAGACATTTGCAATAAAGTTGTTAATCATGTTTGCAACAATAGTGAATCAAATGTGTGGCATTCACATCTTTGTCATGTTAACTTTGGTTGCATGTCGCGACTAGCAAAGTTGAACTTAATCCCTAGTTTCACCACTGTCAAGGGATCTAAGTGTCAAGTGTGTGTGCAAGCTAAGCAACCTCGTAAGTCTCACACGACTGCAGAAACGAGAAATCTTGCACCACTAGAGCTCATACATTCAGATCTATGTGAAATGAATGGTGTTTTGACAAAAGGTGGAAAGAAATATTTCATGACGTTAATTGACGACTCCACTAGATACTATCGTGTGTATCTTCTGAAATCTAAGGATGAGGCTTTGAACTTTTTCAAGATCTATAAAGCTGAAGTGGAAAACCAACTTGATCGAAAAATCAAGAGGCTTAGGTCCGACCATGGCGGAGAGTATTTTTCCAATGAATTTGATGCTTTTTGTGTGGAACATGGTATAATCCATGAGAGGACGCCTCCCTATTCACCTCAGTCAAATGGGGTGGCCGAAAGAAAGAACCGTACTCGAACTGATTTGGTTAACGCCATGTTAGACACATCGGGTCTCTCCAAGGCATGGTGGGGGGAGGCGATATTGACGACATGTCATGTCCTAAACCGAGTTCCCACAAAGAACAAAGAGATAACTCCATTCAAGGAATGGGAGAAGAAAAGGTTAAAACTCTCTTATCTACGAACATGGGGTTGTTTGGCGAAAGTCAATGTTCCAATTGCAAAGAAGCGGAAGCTTGGACCAAAGACCGTGGATTGTGTTTTCCTGGGATATGCTTTTCATAGCATTGGCTATAGATTCTTGGTTGTAAAATCTGAGGTACCTGACATGTATGTCGGTACGTTCATGGAGTCGAATGATGCGACTTTCTTTGAAGATATCTTTCCCATGAAGGATATGGCTACCTCATCTAATCAGTTGATGCCTAGTTCATCGAATCAGGAACAATTTACAATTACCAAACCTACAATTTTGATGGAGCACTTTGAAAGTCCTGTGGAGGAGAACGATGAAGTTCCTATTAGGAGCAAGAGACAGAGGACTGCAAAGTCCTTGGTGATGATTTTCTTGTGTACCTCATAGATGATGCTGACTACTGGAAGGAAGCAGTTCGTAGCGAGATGGATTCCATCTTGGTGAATGAAACTTGGGAGATAACTGATCGTCCTTATGGGTGCAAACCTATAGGATGCAAATTGGTATTCAAGAAGAAGCTTAGGCCTGATGGTACTATTGAAAAGTACAAGGCTCGGCTCGTGGCTAAGGGATATACCCAAAAGGAAGGTGAAGACTTCTTTGATACTTACTCACCTATGGCTTGACTGACCACTATTCGAGTTCTACTTTCACTAGCTGCCTCGCATGGTCTTCTCGTTCATCGAATGGATGTTATGACTGATTTCCTAAATGGAGAGTTGGACGAGGAAATCTATATGGAACAACCAGATGGGTTTGTACTAGATGGTCAGGAAGGAAAAGTGTGCAAGTTGCTGAAGTCTTTGTATGGACTCAAGCAAGCACCTAAACAGTGGCATGCGTAGTTTGAAAGAACTTTAACAGCCGCAGGCTTTGTTGTAAATGAAGCTGACAAATGTGTGTACTATCGCCATGGTGGGGGCGAGGGAGTTATCCTTTGCTTGTATGTTGACGACATGCTAATTTTTGGAACAAATCTGAATGTTATTAAGGAGGTCAAGAATTTCCTATCTCGCTGTTTTGAGATGAAGGATTTATGAGTGGCTGATGTCATTCTGAACATCAAGTTGTTGAGAGACGATGATGGTGGGATTACATTGCTTCAATCTCACTATGTGGAAAAGATCTTGAGTCGCTTTGGCTATAGTGACTGCAAGCCCTCTCCAACACCATATGATGCAAGTGTGTTACTTCGAAAGAATCGAAGAATTGCTAGAGACCAATTGAAGTATTCTCAAATTATTGGCTCACTTATGTACTTAGCCAGTGCTACAAGACCTGACATCTCTTTTGCTGTTAGCAAACTGAGTCGGTTTATCTCAAAACCAGGAGATGTGCATTGGAAAGCTCTAGGAAGAGTTTTGCGTTATTTGAAAGGCACTGTGAATTATGGAATTCACTACATCGGGCACCCAAAGGTGCTTGAAGGGTATAGTGACTCAAATTGGATCTCAGATGCTGATGAGATAAAGGCCACGAGCGGATATGTATTCACTCATGGAGGTGGCGCTGTTTCTTGGAAGTCTTGCAAGCAGACCATCTTAACGAGGTCAACAATGGAAGCAGAACTCACATCACTAGATACAGCTATGGTCGAAGCAGATTGGCTTCGTCGGCTCTTGAATGACTTGCCGGTTGTTGAGAAACCTGTACCGGGTATCCTTATGAACTGCGACAATCAAACTGTGATCACGAAAGTGAGCAGCTCAAAGGATAACATGAATTCATCAAGACATGTTCAGAGAAGGTTAAAGTCTGTCAGGAAAATGAAAAACTCCAGAGTTATTGCATTGGATTATATCCAAACGTCTAAAAATCTGGTAGATCCTTTTACTAAGGGTCTATCATGTAATGTGATAGATAATGCATCTAGGGAGATGGGTATGAGACCCACAATATGAGTTGTTCACAGTGGTAACCTATTCTTTGTGATCGGAGATCCTGTGAATTAGATGTGGAAGACAAGATGTTGGTCAACTGAGAGGAGAGTATCCTTACTATTCACAATACCACTCCATGAAGATGCAATACTCTCCTAATCTGCATGGCAGGTTGATGTATATCTTAATGTGTTCTAATTGGCTTATTGAAGCAGAGATGTTATCTTGCAGAACATCTTTTGAAGAACGCACCTATATGAGTCTGATTGTCAAACGTCGCAATCTATGAGAGTAGGGTTCTCTCTAGTAAACTCATGAAAGGTCACGGAGTATGACACATAAGCTCCACCCGCGGGGAAGACCCACGGTAGCCACGTATCGGTCAAGGCTTTCTGTGAAGCTAGATTCGCAGAAAACTTGCAGTTCAAGGCCCAGTCCACTGTTCAAGTTGCTTACTAGTGTAGCATAGAGTTCTAGGTGGAAGTTCAACTTAACAGTCTCCACTGCAGTACCGGTATATAAAACAGTGTTTTGGAACCAAAGGCAAATTTTGTGTGCCTCTGGGATCTGGTGGGGGATTGCTGGAATTTTGTCTATTTTGGGCCTAGCCCAATAGCAGTTTCAGAAATTCCTAATAAATCCTAGAGGCCCACGCAGCCCATTCATGCAAGGCAAGAGGTAGAACTAAAGTTTAGTCCCACATTGCTAGTTTAGTGGGAGTTGGACCTCCTTATAAGGGAGGTTCTTTCCCCACTTGTACGAGCATGAGAACAAGAGGGATATCCACGCGCGCTCCTCCTCCGTCGCCCGCCTCGTCACGACGCGCCGCGGGTTGCAGGAATGAGCCGAGCCGATATCTAAATTTTTGCCACGCACTACGGGTATATGAAAGGCCACACGGAAGCTGAAAAGATTTTTGCAAAAGTGGAGTTCGAATGCGAACGGTGCAGCCCTTCAGCTGCTGGCTGTTCGCTTCGCCTCCGTCTCTTCGTTTCACCTCCCGTCGCTGCCCTCGCGCCTCCTTCTCTTGTGCCTATAAAAGGGAGTGTCGGTGTCAAAACCGGCGGATCTCGGGTAGGGGGGCCCGAACTGTGCATCTAGGCCGGATGGTAACAGGAGGCAGGGGACACGAAGTTTTACCCAGGTTCAGGCCCTCTTGATGGAGGTAAAACCCTACGTCCTGCTCGATTAATATTGATGATATGGGTAGTACAAGAGTAGATCTACCACGAGATCAGAGAGGCTAAACCCTAGAAGCTAGCCTATGGTACGATTGTTGTTCTGTATGTTGTCCTACGGACCTAAACCCTCCGGTTTATATAGACACCGGAGAGGGCTAGGGTTACACAAAGTCGGTTACAATGGTAGGAGATCTATATATCCATATCGCCAAGCTTGCCTTCCACGCCAAGGAAAGTCCCTCCCAGACACGGGACGAAGTCTTCAATCTTGTATCTTCATAGTCCAGGAGTCTGGCTGAAGGTATAGTCCGGCCATCCGGACACACCCCCTAATCCAGGACTCCCTCAGTAGCCCCCGAACCAGGCTTCAATGACGATGAGTCCGGCGCGCAGATTGTCTTCGACATTGCAAGGCGGGTTCTCCTTAAAATTCCGTGTACCTGTTGAATAAAGTTCGGTTTCTTGTAAATGTTGCGCTCCTTGGCTTCTACGCCCAATAATGGCCGTCTCCCACGTGTCAAACGAATATGAAAAGTTTGAGTGTTTTTACATCCACACCCCTAGCCGCGCAAATGAGCCGCCCATTTAAGGGGACGAGGATTTAGATCCAAACCACACCTTCTCCCATTCACGAGTGTTCATCGGAGCGCATCCGACAAAGGTCCATACCACCATGGCCAGCCGTCGCAACTCCTCCTCTCGCCCTTCCAGCCCTCAGCCTGGATATTGGGAGAGATGTTCCATCCCGCATAGCGAGCTAGTGACGCTCCAGACCAAGGGATTTCTCCCCCCGGCCTATATGGTCCCGGTTCGAGCCGGTCTTGCCATCTATAATGGCGGAGAGCAAGCGGAGAGTGCCCCTAATCCCTCCAAAGGAGAGCGGGTGTGCCTCGTCCCTTACTTAATAAGGGGGCTCGGATTTCCAATCCATCCATTTCTCCGGGGGCTCCCGGTGTTCTATGGCCTCCAGCTACACAATCTCACGCCTGCCTCCGTATTGCATATCGCAGGCTTCGTAGCCCTCTGCGAGCTATTCTTGGGTGTTGAGGCTCATTTCGGGCTGTGGAAAGAGCTATTCTGCCTCGTGCCCCGTTCTAAGAAGGGGTCAATATATCAAGTGGGCGGAGCCGAAGTGTGGTGCATTGCCGGGACCGGATATCTATCCCGAACCCCAAAGAAGGCGTCCGAGGACTGGCCTTCGGAATGGTTTTACATAGAGGACGTCCCGCTGCCGGATCCTATCCAGACTGGTCTCCCTGAGTTCGATAGTGCTCTACTAAAGAAGCGCCTAAGTTGGCGTCCACGGAGCCCTCAGAGGGAAAGTGACAAGGACGTCCGTTACCTGATGGGCCGGATAAGATTGTTAGCTCATTCCGGACTGACCATGATCGGGGTCATGGCCGCATGCATTATGCGAGGGGTGCAGCCGCTACAGTATAGAGCCACCCCATGTGGGACTTCAACGGGGAGGACGACGCCACCCGCTACGGCCGTAAGGGGTCGGATTCGGCTGCGGGTCTAACAAAGACCTTGTCCACTTTGTACATGGGAGAAGAGGAGGAATTTCTCCGCGTCGACCCAAAGGGTGGATTTTCTATGTACAATCTCCCAAGCTGGGTAAGTGGCCACATTTACCTGCCCATTCGTTTTATATTCCCATTGTTAAATATTCAGTCTAACGACTTCAACACAGGAACTGCGCCAAGCTGTTAAGGAAATAAACAGCCCTCCTCCACAACCCGAGGACCCAGGGCGGTCCCTCGACCCGGCCTCTCAAGAGGATCCAGACTTATCTATGGAGCTGATTGATGGAGTGTTCCATCAATTGAGCAAGGACAACGCCTTGGTGGCCATTACGGCCGATTACCCAGGGCTAATCCCGGCCTCCCAGGTAACTGAGATTGAAATCCCAGTACCCCGAATAGGGGTCCGCCCTCTCGCATTTTCAGTTTCCTGATTACAACCAAACTTTGGAGGGGAGGTTTTTGAGAGGGGAGGCCGAACCTGCGGCGACAAGCCAACGAAGGGCCGCAGGGCCCCATGGGCAGAAAAGAGGTGCAGTCGGGACCGAGGCGTCAGCGCAAAGGTATGGCGCGCCCCCTTATCCCAGGTGTTATACCTTCAAGGTATATTAACACTCGTGCTTTCTTCAGGACAAAGAGACCTCGCCGGACTATATCCGGAGAGGCTGCCAATCGCGCCTCCACCAGCCAGGCTCCAAAGCCTGGTCCGGAGGCGGAGGCGAACACAAGGCGCGCACCGGATGCTTGTTTCTCCCGAGAGGCATTAGACGCCTTCAATTCGGGAGATGCGTACCTCCGTGCCGCTCAAAATGGTCTAGCCAGAGCCACGGAGCAATATGTAAAAGACATACGGGTAAGAAAATTTTCATAATTATATATATATATATACCAGTAGCCCCCGAGACTTGAAACAGTTAGAATAACTGATTTAAGGATCATATGTTATGCAGGTTCTTACAGAAAAGACTTCCCTACTGTCCCAGGAGCTGGAAGAGTGCAAAGCCCAACTTGAGGCCGCACTAGCCGCGGCAGGGGAGCCCAAGGAGACCCCCTATGGTAATATACACTTGGAAAGATAAGTATTTTGCGAAGCACGGCATGGGTGCGAATCTGACAAATGAAATTGCAGATGGCGCCGGATTGAATCCGGAAAGGAAACACCTCCTACGCCAGCTGAAGGCTGGTGAGAAGGTGCTGACAAAGGTGAGGCGGGAGAAGAACGATCTCCAAGATGACAACACCAAGCTGGGCATCGAGCTGAAAGATGTTCGTGCCCAGCTGTCAGACTCCGTTAAGGAGAATCAGCGGCTTCGGCGCGGCATATTTAGTAAGTGCTTGAACGATCCTTTGGAGAAAAAAAAGTTCGGCGGGGAAGTCGACTAACAGAGTAATGTCTGTAGGTGTGCTAACAGGTCGTCCTGCAGAGGAGATTCCCGGTTCTACGGGTGACCTTCTTCCCGAGCTCTCGCAACTGCTCGAGCGAGTTCTGAAGGCGATGCGAGGCGTTGCCCAGGCCCTGTGGCCATCCATCTCTGTGCCCGAAGGTCTTGGAGAGCTTGCGGAGAAGCTAAAGGGAGCACGGTGGCGCTTCCGATTGTGGAAGGTATCGGCCTGCCGTCAAGGCGCTAGGGAGGCCTGGGCCATGGTGAAGACGCGGTACACAAAGGCTGACCCCAACCACATGGCCAAGGTCAGTCCTGTGGGGCCCGACGGGAAGGAGATCCTTATAAGCTTAGTATACGACCAAGTAGAATTGGCCGCAAAGTATTCCCAGCAGGACTGTAAATTAGACAGCCTGTTGGATGGTATTGAAGAGGAATACAATCAGTCAGAATGACTATGTAATTTAATTGACATTTATAATGCCTTCTAGCCGGATTGTAGATCGTTTGTCATGGCCGACCTTTTCGCTTCAGCCTCGGGACCTGATGGTCCGGAGTGTGTCCGAATTCCCATGCGGTTATATAAGAACCGGGGAATGCATGGAGACCAGGCGTAGGGGTCATTAGTGCGTGAACAGACAAGTGCCCGACTAGTTATGTTATATTACAAGGTTAGTAAGAAACATCTTCCAGGGAGAATAGTTCCGTTAGGGGTTCCTTTCCCTGGGAGGCATGCCCTAAAGTGCATGCCCATTCTGCGAAAAAGACGCAGGAAAAAGCATCAGGGGGCGCATAAATAAATAAGTGAAAAGATCATCTTTTAGGTCACCGACCGAATATTCCCTTAAGAACGCTAGCTTTCGGCTTCACCCAGTTTGAGGTACACATCCGGCTGATCCGGCAGTAACAATCACAGAGGTGCTCCCTTTACCGCCTAGCCGAATAATCGGGAACGTAGGGGTAAGCACAGGAGCCAGGCAACCCAGCTTGGACAAAACTTAAGTCATATCGATGCATATAATGGTGAAATAAAAGGTACATGCGGAAGTGTAACACATGTGTTGGGCATGAAGCCCGTACAAATAAGCTTCTGTTAAAAGAAGCCCCCAGGTTTAATGAGTGCGAATAGCACGTCATTTGATGAGCCTTTAAAGGTTATAAGAGAAAGGAAGGGGTGAAGGAGAGAAATGTAAGACAGACATTATATATAAAAAATGGACAGAGGAAGGAGACGAACACAGAGTCCGGCGCTAGGCATAGAATCTTCGGAGACGGGCTGCGTTCCATGGGTTCGGCTCGAGTCGGTTATCCGATGCATCTCGCAGGCGGTACGCTCCACCAGTCAGGACTTGGTCAATTATGAAGGGACCTTCCCACTTGGGCTTGAGTTTGTCCTTTTTCTTGTCCGGCAGGCGTAGAACTAATTCGCCAACGTTGTAATTTTTGGCCCGTACTTCTCTCTTTGGTATCTTCGAGCCTGCTGTTGATAGAATGCGGAACGGGCTTTTGCCACGTCGCGCTCCTCCTCCAATGCGTCCAAACTGTCCTGCCGATCGAGCTCGGCTTCTCTTTCTTCGTACATGCGCACTCGAGGTGAGTCATGAATTATGTCGCAAGGCAAAACTGCCTCTGCACCGTACACCATAAAGAATGGTGTGTATACGGTGGTGCGATTCGGCGTGGTGCGTAGCCCCCAGAGTATGGAGTCGAGCTCCTCTACCCAGTGCGTGTTAGATTCCTTGAGGGACCGCACTAATCTGGGTTTGATGCCGCTCATGATAAGACCATTTGCACGTTCGATGTGGCCGTTAGTTCGTGGGTGATAGACGGAAGCATAATCGAGCTTGATGCCCATGTTTTTGCACCAGATTTTTACCTCGTCGGCCATAAAGTTCATGCCGTTATCAGTGATGTTGTTGTGGGGGACGCCGTAACGGTGTACAACCCCGGATATAAAGTCTATCACCGGTCCGGATTTGGCCGTCTTAACAGGCTTGGCTTCTATCCATTTGGTGAACTTATCCACCATGACCAGTAAGTATTTTTGCTTGTAGGTTTGCCTTTAAGGGGTCCAACCATGTCAAGCCCCCAGACCGCGAAGGGCCAAGTAATGGGGATAGTTTGAAGGGCGGTGGGTGGCATATGGCTCTGGTTTGCAAAGAGCTGGCAACCAGTGCATCGTTGGACTAAGTCCTGGGCGTCTGCCCGGGCCGTCGGCCAATAAAAGCATGTACGGAAGGCCTTGCTTACAAGGGACCGAGCTGTAGCGTGATGACCACCGAGTCTGGCATGAATTTCAGCCAGGAGATTCCGCCCTTCCTCTTCGGAGATGCGCCTTTGAAGGACTCCGGTAGTGCTTTTCTTATAAAGCTCACTCTCGTGGACTCTATAGGCTTTGGATCGCCGCACTATGCAGCGTGCCTCATTTTGGTCCTCGGGGAGTTCCTGCCTAGTAAGGTAGGCGAGGAATGGTTCTGTCCATGGGGCGATGACGGCCATTATTACGTGGGCTGAAGATGTTATTTCATTGGCAGAGCCTCCAATTGTGTCAGAATGTTCGGTGTCGGGCAGTGCGGTTGGGTCCGGGCTGTTATTGTTCGGCTCCCCTTCTCATACTACGGATGGCTTGAACAACCTTCCCAAGAAGATGTTGGGGGGGGGGACTACATCGCATTTTGCTCCGATGCGTGCCAGGACATCTGCTGCCTGATTATTTTCCCGGGCTATATGGTGAAATTCAAGCCCTTCGAACCGAGCTGACATTTTTAGGACGGCGTTGCGGTAAGCTGCCATTTTTGGATCCTTGGCATCGAAGTCTCCATTTATTTGGGATAATGCGAGGTTCGAGTCCCCGCGCACCTATAGGCGTTGAATGCCCATGCATACTGCCATCCGGAGACCATGTAAAAGGGCCTCATATTCAGCTGCATTGTTGGAGTCTTTGTACATAATCTGGAGTATGTATTGAACTGTGTCTCCTGTGGGGGACGTCAAAACGATGCCAGCCCCTAGTCCGGCCAATATCTTGGAGCCGTCGAAATGCATGATCCAATTTGAATATGTGCCGTACTCTTTAGGGAGTTCGGCCTCCGTCCATTCTGCGATGAAGTCGGCCAAAACTTACGACTTGATGGCTCGCCGTGGCTTATAAGTTATGTCAAACGGGAGGAGCTCAATGGCCCATTTTGCAATCCGGCCTGTTGTGTCACGGTTGTTTATAATATCGTTAAGTGGTACTTCCGAGGCTACTGTTATTGAACACTCTTGAAAGTAGTGTCGTAGCTTCCGGGATGCCATGAATACCGCGTAAGCAATCTTTTGATAATGCGGGTACCGTGATTTGCACGGAGTGAGGATAGTGGACACATAATAGACCGGCTTTTGAAGGGGGAATTTGTGTCTGTCCGTTTCTCGTTCGACGACGAGCACTGCGCTTACCACCTGATGTGTTGCTGCAATGTACAATAGCATTGGCTCGCCAATGTTTGGCGCGGCCAGGACTGGGTTTGTTGCCAATATGGCTTTTATTTCGTCGAGTCCGGCCGTGGCTGCATCTGTCCATTCGAAGTGTTCGGTGCGCCGAAGGAGGCGGTAAAGGGGTAGGGCCTTTTCTCCCAAGCGGGAGATAAAGCGGCTTAGAGCCGCCACGCATCCGGTTAACTTTCGTATTTGTTTGAGGTCCTTTGGGATATCCAATTGTTACAGAGCTCGGATCTTGGCTGGATTTGCTTCAATTCCTCTACCGGATACAATGAAGCCCAAGAGCTTTCCGACTGGAACGCCGAAAACGCATTTTTTCGGGTTGAGCTTGATGTCGTATGTTCGGAGGTTACCGAATGTTAGCCTCAAGTTGTCTACTAGAGATTCGACATGTCTTGTTTTAACGACCACATCATCTATGTATGCCTCCACTGTTTTGCCGATCTGATTTGCCAGACATGTCTGAATCATGCGCTGATATGTTGTGCCGGCTTTTTGAGCCCGAAGGGCATTGTGTTGAAGCAGAATGGGCCGTATGGTGTGATAAATGCCGTTGCGGCTTGGTCTGATTCTGCCATCTTGATTTGATGGTAGCCGAAATATGCGTCGAGGAAACACAAGGAATCGTGTCCTGCGGTAGCATCGATAATTTGATTGATGCGGGGGAGGGGGAAGGGATCCTTTGGGCAAGCCTTGTTAAGGTCTTTAAAATCAACGCACAGGCGCCAGGATTTGTCCTTCTTTGGTACCATCACCAGGTTTGCTAGCCAGTCCGGATGTTTTATATCTCTGATGAATCCGGCCTCCAATAGCTTTGCTAGCTCCTCTCCCATGGCCTGTCTCTTAGGTTCAGAAAAACGCCGAAGAGCTTGCTTGACAGGTTTGAATTCTTTTAGGATATTTAAGCTGTGCTCGGCCAGCCTGCATGGGATTCCTGGCATGTCTGAAGGGTGCCAGGCGAAAATGTCCCAGTTCTCTCGTAGGAACTCTCGCAGTGCGGCATCTACATCAGGGTTTAACTGTGCCCCGATGGAAGCTGTTTTATTGGGGTCCATTGGATGGACCTGGAATTTGACTATTTCGTCCGCCGATTTAAAGGAGGTGGACTTGGATCTTTTGTCGAGTACCACATCGTCTTTATTCACCGTGGAGCGCAGCGCAGTCAGTTCCTCAGCCGCTAGGGCTTCGGATAGTGCCTCGAGGGCCAGTGCGGCTGTCTTGTTTTCGGCGTGGAGTGCTATGTCCGGATCACTAGCGAGAGTGATGATCCCGTTGGGCCCGGGCATCTTAAGCTTCATGTACCCGTAATGGGGTATTGCTTGGAAGATTGTAAACGCTTCCCGCCCTAGCAGAGCGTAATAACCGCTGCTGAAGGGAGCCACATGGAACATGACCTCTTCAGACCTGTAATTATCTGGCGTGCCGAACACCACATCTAGTGTGATTTTTCATGTACAGCGCGCTTCCCGACTGGGGATTATTCCTCTAAAGGTTGTGCTGCTTCGCTCAATGCGGTTCCAGTCTATTTCCATTTTTTGAAGGGTTTCTTCATAAATGATGTTCAATCCGCTGCCGCCGTCCATGAGTACCTTGGTAAGACGAAAGCCGTCCACTATTGGACTGAGGACCAATGCAGCTGGTACTCGGGCTGTTCGGAATTTAGGTTCATCACTGGCGTTAAAGGTAATAGCCGTGTCACTCCATGGGTTTATTGTCGCCACTTGGTAGATTTCGGCAAGGCTGCGGAGTGTCCTTTTTCACATGTTATTTGATGCGAAAGTCTCGAAGACTGTTAATACCGTATTGGTGTCTCTGGGGTGGCTTTCTGTGGCCTCCGGAATTAGGAGATCTTCGCCAATTTTGGCCACCTGCCGGAGTATCCAACATGCTCTAAGGCTGTGAGTTGGTGTGGCGTCCTCTGTACTGTGAATTTTACAGGGTCCATTAAGCCATCCTTCCAATACGGTTCCATGCCCTGTAGAGGGTTTTTGCTTTTTGGTGTTTGACCTGGGTGTTTGGCGATGATGCACCCTTTTATTTCGGACTGGGTTTGTATTCAGGGCCGGATTGTCCCAAAATTTTATTTCGGTTTTCCAGGCGCTTTCCATCGCACAGTACTTTCGTACTATGAACGCCGAGTCAGCGAAGCGTGTAATATCACGGCGACTTATGGCGTTGAGGATTCCCTTGTCCGTGCAATTATTGCAGAAGAATGAAATTGTGTCTTCCTCACGACAGTCCTTTATCCTTTTCATAACCAGGAGGAATATGGCCCAGTAATGATGTACTGTTTTTTTGGGCTCTTGCCTAATTTGGGATAGATCGCTTATGTTCGGGTGGGTGGGTGGAATTAAATCCGAAGCCTCACCCCATCTGAGGCTCAGAGGCCGAGGAATTTCCGAACTCGAAAATTTGGATTCCTGGATGTTGTCCAATGAATCCAGTCCGTCGCCTGACTCTAAGTCCAGGTCTTGAGTGATATCCTCCCCTCCGCGGGTATCCTGCTTGGAGGGATCGGGAATCCGGACGTAGCTAGTCCTTAAGATAGAGGAGGGGTCGCCGCACTGTCCCTCTACCACGGCAACGTGATGGGTGACTTGGGGAGAGTTAATCTCTCTCAGATCAGGCTTAGGCCCAATCTGGTCGTAATCCGTAGCGACTCCCAAGGCGGCGATGCGATCCAAGAGCTCGTTTATGGAGGAGAGCTCCATTGGATCTAACTGCTCGGCGAGTTCCGAGCTGACATGAAGATTGTTTTCGATGGCTCGAGAGGTCATCGTCGGCGCAGAAGCCGAACAGGCGGTCATAAGAAAACCACCTAGCCGGAGGGTTTGGCCGACAGCCAAAGCTCCCTTAGCAATAGTGCCGTCTTTAAAAACGGGGCGAGGCATCCTTCCTGATGGCGACGACACAGAGGAACTCTCAATGAAAGCACCAATGTCGATGTCAAAACCGGCGGATCTCGGGTAGGGGGTCCCGAACTGTGCGTCTGGGCCGGATGGTAACAGGAGGCAGGGGACACGAAGTTTTACCCAGGTTCGGGCCCTCTTGATGGAGGTAAAACCCTACATCCTGCTCGATTAATATTGATGATATGGGTAGTACAAGAGTAGATCTACCACGAGATCAGAGAGGCTAAACCCTAGAAGCTAGCCTATGGTATGATTGTTGTTCTGTATGTTGTCCTACGGACCTAAACCCTCCGGTTTATATAGACACCGGAGAGGGATAGGGTTACACAAAGTCGGTTACAATGGTAGGAGATCTATATATCCGTATCGCCAAGCTTGCCTTCCACGCCAAGGAAAGTCCCTCCCGGACACAGGACAAAGTCTTCAATCTTGTATCTTCATAGTCCAGGAGTCCGGCTGAAGGTATAGTCCGGCCATCCGGACACCCCCTAATCCAGGACTCCCTCAGGGAGGTCGCTCCTCCCAGAGAGACGCACCAGAACTACCCCTTTCCTCGCCATCGGTTCCGTCTCTGAGCTGCTGCTGTCTTCTTCATCCCGGCTTGCGGCGTGCACCGCACGTCGGGACAGTAGGCCTCCGAGACCGCATCTTTTGAGTCCTGTAAGGGAGAAGGGTGATAAGGTTTTTGGGGAGCGCTCTGCGCGACTACTGGCTTCTTCATCACGGACTCCGACGACTACTTCCCCGACGAGGACTTCTTCCCCGACATCGACTACCTCAGTAACGACATGGCTGGAGAGGATGTCGACCCCAAGTCCAGTGCTTCTGCTGCTGCTATCCCGTATGTGTTCTTTTTCTTTCTGTCAGATGTCCTGCCACAGTTTCTCGTACTAGTACTTGCCCTACATGTGTTAGGTTCTACTCCATATATGCAACATGATCTACTGTCTGTCCTAGATGTGTTCAGTTCAAGTTCATATATGCAAATGCTATTTACTTTTTCTCCGTCAGGTTACATGACTTGCTTTATCGCAGCTATATTAGTCATGCTTTATCTAATATTTCTGTTAATAAAATCATTTGGTAAATTGCTCATATTTCCAACATAATCTCTCCATGGGCCAAGCATTGTAGAGCAACCCTTCGACACAGTCATAATGTATGCTTGGGCGTATGACCCAGACTCGACAACCACTCAAATCCAAAGTCTTAGGAAGGGTGTTTCTTTATAGAGGTAATATCACCGAGGGTCATAAAACTTGCGTCGCATGTTCAGTTTAGTGCTAGAACTTTAAAAATACAGAGTTGCAGTCACTTAACTTGACTTGAGCGTGCATATACGGTCACTTCTCCCGTATCCGACGTATCATGTGCTTACGTGGCGTGACAGAGCTTGGCGGGACCCACTGTCAGTGACTGAAACTGCATGCGTCATTTTTATTCAAGCTAGCGACCTCGAACATGTACACGTATCACATAACCACTCCACCCAATATGAGTTGATGTCCATACAGAGACACTTCTTTTTATTCCTTTACGTAGCGGATCTCTAAAATAAAATTAAAACGATGCAGCAGGAGCGGCTTGAACCCACTATATCAAGCACAAAATTATACTCCTAGGAGCCAACCACGGCACCAGACACAAATTCACGTCAAAGAAGAGATACACTTGATTTTATACTGAAAATGCCCGAGATTATCATACAATATGCATGAAAATTTGCACGGTATCAATCTTGAACTTTACGTTGCATACTTGACAAAATTCAAAATAAAATAAATTGGGCTGATTTAATCTTGAGACATATTATGAAACCACAACATTTTATGATCCAGTTGTTTTTACGGGGAAGTTATTATTAAAGTTAGGTACCGTGTGCAAATTTGCAACAAAAAGAAAAGTTAGGACGGCGCCTGTTGGAGCGGCTCATGCGTGCAATATTTTGCAGCGGCCGCTGGAGCCAGCGCCCTGCCGCGTGCAAAAAACTGGTATTTCCGTGTTGTAAAAATTGTTTTAGCGCATCTGTTGGATATGCTCTAAGAAGTAGATCATGGTTTAAATCCCACCCGCTACAACATTTTTCCAATTTTTTAGAGATCCTGTACGTAAAGAAATAAAATCAAGTGTGTCTCCTTATAGACACCAACTTGTATTCTGTGTCTCTCTATGCTCGAGATCACTGCCCCGGGGACATTTACCCTTTCACATTTCTCCCACCCGTGCTGACAAGTAGGACCCAACATGGGTCTTCTGCGTAATTAAATATAAAGTGAGCGATATTTTTCCAAAAACATGCACACGTCACACCAAGTGCTTCCAGTCACTGACAGCGGGCCCCCGCCATGCTATCACGCCACGTAAGCGCGGGATACATTGAATATGGGCGAAGTGACCGTATCTGCACGTTCGAGACAAGTTGTGTGACTGTAATTCCGTATTTTTAAAGTTCTAGCACCAAACTGAACGTGTAATGCAAGTTCTATGACTATTGGTAATATTACCTCTTCTTTATATATAACATGGGGCCCAAGAAAACCTACGTGATTACACTCAACCTTTCACTGGAACAAGTGAGTGTATCCCAAATTCGACCAAACCGTGGTCACCGATATGTTGAATCATGTAATCACATATCCCCAGGGAGACATGCCAAGATTTATTCGATTGTGTCCACGGTCATCTGGCTCAAAAATCTTTGGCCGAGAGGCACGAGCACAATTGATGAAATTGACAGTCTGACATGAGAAAGTGCTCACCAAACAATGTACGGGTGCTTTGAACATTTAAGAGTTTGAGTGCTCCTAGAGTGTCGTGGTTTTGTTACAGCAGATGTCCTCGTGAAAGGACTTAGTCGTGGAGCCATCGCAACGGGTTAGCTTGAAGAGATTAAAGCGGACACAGGGACGCAAGAGAGTTTATACTAGTTCGGCCCCTTCGATGAAGGTAAAAGCCTACGTCTAGTTGTGATGAAATTGATGGGGTTTCGATGATTAGGGAGCAAACAAGCTTCGCCTAAGTCTCGAGTTGTTGTCTGTCGTCCTGAACCGCCGCCGGGTCGTCCTCTTATATCCATGGGTGACGCCTGTCGGTTCACAGAGTCCTAACACCGGTTCATATTCATATCCGGATTAGTCTCTCCTTATTCCTATCTTACACTACAAGTTTACATACAGATGCCGGTTTACGGCTACAAGTCTTAAACCGACTACGGGCCTCAGGCCCTCATCTATCTTCTTGGGCTTTAACACTCTTGAGTTACTGATGAAGTTAACCCGGCCCACATAGGCCGATTTACGCCCAATAGTAATATTCCCAACATTAGGCCCCAGATTGATTTGAACGGGTTCATATCAATCCTTAGCAAAATCTTCATCTTCAACATCTTCTCGTAGTTGCTGAACCGCCATGATGTCATCCTCTCCAATTGCCGTAAACCGAGGTGACGTCATCTGTCATAAAGAAAACATCCATGATATCTCTTTGTTTAATAAACTCACAACAACCGAGGCGACAGCTTCGCTTCCGAAATTTTCGGTTCCTGGATTCACGCGCCTGACACATGTCTTTTTGCCTTATAAATAGGGCCGAAGGGTCATTTCTTTTCTCCCCTTCGTGCCATTCCACTTCGTCTTCCTCGCGTTGCCAGTCTCAGAGCTCCGCCGCCGCCGTTGTCTTCTGCATCGACTTTGGCCGCTGCATCAACCTGAGCGTACCAGAAAACTGCGGCGACCTTCCGCATCTTCCTTAGCTCTGGTAGGTCTTCTGCTCTTCTCAACATAGATCTGTTCTAGGGTTTCGTGTTCTTGCTGCGTTCATCACCTGTTCATGTTCGTATGCTAGCTCCTGGATGCATCTGTGAACCCCTTCTCTGTGTAGTGATAACTTTTAGTATCCGCCTTTAGTTTCATGCCTAAAACCATAGATCTCACATATATTTCCGCCCATTGATTCAATACTGTTCTGCTTTGAGCTTTTGAATATTTTCCTTCTTTTCTGAACTTGCTTCAGATCCATCGCTGTAGAGAAATCTTGTGAAATCTGTTTCTGTACACTTACCCATCGGCAATCTCAACTGTTTCAATGCTTAGATCCGGCGGTTTATCTTGGTGTAGAAAAATTAACAAACCGGTATATACCATTAGTCCCCTTGTTGAACCGTCAGATGTTGTTGCTTCATAAAACTCCGGTTTAGATAGAGCTGTCTCCGGTTTAACATTGCACATACCAGTGTACTTTAATCAATGCATTCTTGAACCGGAATCACCTATCTTGTAGATTTCATCATGGCCAAGCAAGTATATGAGTGCAACTAGGTTCCTTCTCGCGTCACAGAGACTCAACTGAACAATTTAGTCCTGATCGGCGCCTTAGGCAGCAAAGATACCATCCATTGGAGGGTCCCTGGCAAAGAATGCCCTCCCACACCTCAAGAAGGAGAGGTCGTCGTTTTCGTAGATCACTTAGCCCGGGGCTTTAAGCCGCCCGGTTCTAAATTTTACCGGGATGTTTTAGCCAATTTTCAACTCCGCCCTCAAGACACTGGCCCCAACTCTGTTACAAACACGTGTCACTTCCAAGTGCTCTGTGAGGTGTTCTTTCAAGAGGAGCCCACAGTTGAGTTGTTCAGAGACTGCTTCCATCTAAACCGCCACACTGAGTTTACTGACGGTTCCAATACGGAATTGGGTGGTGTGGCGATTCAGAAAAGGAAAGAGGTTACATACCCTCACGCCAAACTGCACAGCCACCCCAAAGAGTGGAATCAAACATGGTTCTATTGCAAAGACACCTTCCCTGCTGATGAAAATCCTTTGCCTGGCTTTCGTCCGGAGCGGCTTAGCAATACACACCCCTTTCTACAAAGGTTGACTGCCAAAGAGAGAAGCAAATACGCTCCTCAACTGTCCAAGCTCAGAGCCTTCATGGCTAATGGTTTAACAGGGGTTGATCTCGCTCGCTATTGGATATCGTGGAGCATACTGCCCCTTAGTCAGCGCTCCGGTTTGATGTGCGAGTATACTGGCAGTGTTGATGACCCACTGCGACATGCTAACATCCAGCTCACCGACGAAGAAATCACAGAGGCTGTGAATAAAATGCTGAATGAACCGGAACACGTCTGTGCTCGAACCGGCCTGCTTCCCTTCTGTGCCACCAACAAACCGCCAGCTGTAAGAGTTTGATTTTCTTTTTACTGAACCTGTTATTGATATATCTGGTCATTGTTTAATATCAATGTCTGTTTAAACAGGGCAATGATCCGTTTTGGAGCAAGAAGCTTCCCCTGGACAAGCCAGAAAAAACAGACAAACCGGAAAGACCAACCCGGCCAAAGACTAAAGTCGTGAAACGGCCTGCTCATAAGAAGAAAACTACTGCATCTTCTGATCCGGCCGCTGATGATGATGTGGGTAATCCGGACCTTGAGGTAGAGCTTGACTCACTTGGCTTATTTTTCACACGCCTTATTGATGATGACATTTGTCAGGATGATGCCGAAACCAGCCATGCTGATGCTGCAGAGGTAATTACTCTCTCTTCCGATTCAAATCCTTTGCCTTCGCTAAAAATCCATCAGGCAAACCGGAAGGTTAAATTTTCTCATCCTCTTGCTTACTTGGATCCCAAATTTCTTATGAAGGCCCAAAAGCATGAAGCTCGCCGCACAACCCGACACAACGGCCAGGTAGTTACCTCCGCCGGTTTACCGAACAGTCTGGTTCGGAAACGCCGTTCAGAGGTCTCTAATTTGCTTGTCAGTGCTTGTCCTAAAGGGGGCTGTTTTCGTCAACCTCTTAATCCATCTGACTCCGATTATCAGGTTACTTCCCACTCATCCTCTGGCGAGTCATCGACTACTCAGCTGCCACCGCTCAAAACGGTGCTTGGGTAAGCTATACTTATCATAATATTTCTAGTACATCACCTTGGAACATATGCTGTATTTGACTTTGTTATTCCTTTCAGGGCCAAGCCTAGGCCGAGCAAGAAGGCTCGCCTGGATAAAGCGGCCGAGGAGGACGCCGTCCCTGAACCGGGTAAAACACCAGATCTTGAAGCGGCTATTCATGAAGATATACCCAATGATCCACCACAGCAGGATGATGATTTTATTGCTGAAGAAAGGCCTATTGACACCTCAGGCCCTGTCAACCAGCCCACAAGCCCCATCCGGATTGAGAAATCCACCAGTCCATCAAAGCCTACTGATAAACCAACGGCCCCAGTGCAAACCAGCGATGCCAAGGATGATGGGGTTGTCATTACTAGCATTGGTCGCACAGAGCCAGGAAATCCCGTTGCTTTATCCAGACACACTGCCAAGGAAGAATTTGCTGCCATTGGTAAGGGAAAATGGAATGCTGATCTGACAACTTATGCCGCTCTAAACGCCCAAGATCTCCATTCCGGCTATCTGAACCGGCTATACACCAGCCGTGACTATGAAGCTGGTCTGGTTAATATGATGAAAGAGAAATATGAGGTAACTTCCATATGCTTATCTGCGTATGTACTTCAATCGGTCAACTCTCCTAGCCCCCAAGGGCCGGTTTAGAATCTTCATTCAAACCAGGACTTGCTAATATAAATCCCAATGCTTCGGAATTCGCTGATGTAGCCCCCAAGGGCCGGTTCAACATAGTGTAGTTAAACCGGGACTTTAAGTAATTGAGATCGCAGCATTAGAATTTATTCGAGCAAATAGCCATTAGCCCCCAAGTGCCAAGTTGAATACTTGTATTGATCTTGGGACTTTATAATCAAGTGAAAGATAAAGATCAAATAGGCATTAGCCCCCAAGGGCCAAGTGCATAACTTGTTATGTGGTTGGTACTTCAATTCTTGCACTGCTTGCTGAATCATATAACTGTCTGTATGCAGGCTGAGCTGAAGACAAAAGAAAACCAAGTCGCCGATCTCCAAGAAAATTTGAAGTCCCAACAGACCGAAACCTCAAAAGCAAAAGAGAAGTTGACCAGCGCCTTAAGCGTCATGGAACGGCTTAAGGAAGACTTCAAGAAAGAGCGGGCGGGCTGGGCTAATGAGAAGGCCGCTTTGACTAAGCGAGTTGAAAAGGCCGAAGCCGCACTTAAACCGGTGGTAGATGAACTGACCGGCGTAAAGCGTCAAGTGCATGCCATGACTGCCACCATCTTTGGTAAGCTTTCTTGACTTTTGTAGTAACTTGGCCTTCTTATGATGTGTCCGGTTTGTGAATCCTTTGTAATGTTGTAGGGACACGCATTGGTCACTTGGGGTCAGATGTGCAGAAGAAGTTGAAGGCTGCCTACACATTGACAGAGCAATTGTATACTGGCGTGCAGCGGATCATCTCAACTGCGTCCCACAATAGCCCGGCGCCCACCTTGATTCAAGACACCCTGAAAAGACTGTCTATGCTTCCTGCCTGGGTTGAAGAGCTGAAAAAATCTGCTGCTCGAACCGGTGCTATCAATGCCTTAATCCGGGCAAAAGCGTGGGTGCCGGATTTTGATCCTATTGAAGCGGCTCAAGGCTACCCCCACTTGAAGGAAGATGGCTCAGAATTCAATGAGGAGGACCTGAGAGCGATAAACCGGGAGGTGCGCCCTCTAGCTTGCCAATTGGTGGAAGAGGCAGACTTGTCTCATTATCAAGCCCAATATGACAACCAGAACAAACGAGTGGCTGCACCAATTCCTGAAGCGGAGAATCTGATCCCTCCAATCCGTAAGCATACTTACGCTCCTGATATTGAACCGTCGTTGCTGATCCATGATGAAGCTGTCTTTCAAGCCTTAATGGGAATCGACTGGACAACTGTTGATTTCCAGCCACTGGGTAGGAAAGCTGAAGTTGAAGCGGCGCGGGATGACCCACAACCATCAGGCCAGGCTGGTGACCAAGCTTGAACCGGAAGCCGGTTTAAACTGCTTCTCCTTTGCGAAAAAACAATGATCTTATTTTGGGCACCGTGTTGCCTTGTAATAGGCTAGCCGATACTCTTGATTTTGATATGCCTTCATGCATAATTACTGCAACTTGTTCTTCCTTTGGGTGATGAATTTTCCAAAGTATTTTCTGCCATCGTTGGGCATGAAGTTGGCTTGGCCAATCTTGAAGCGGAGGTTTATAAACCCACACTGTTGGAGGAGATAGCTCCTCCTGTATATATATAATGCCGGTTTCCCATGTAAACCATGTCGGGTTATAATAAAACACCGTGTTACTCCGTAATAAGATGTTAATAAAAAATCAAACCAGGCAAATAGTCTCCGGATTAAAAATGGACCGTGTTCTGTCAATTGATAGTTTGAACCGGTTTAAAACTTTTTCGGTTTAAAAACGCAACAAAAAGAAAGAAATATCTATCAAAGAAAATTGTGAAGCAAAGGCAATGATAAAACCGTTTGCAAAAAGAGGCTTATTTGAGCCGATCAGATGGCGTTACCATGGTCGGACACGACCAAGCTCCCGATAGGTGTAGCTATGGTTCAAGTCAGCCAGGTCCCCAAATGAAACCGTGGCATTTATGCCGATCAAGAGGCGTGGCAATGGTTCGGGTTCGACCAAGCCCCCAAGTGATTCTGTGGCCTTAGGCCGATCAAGAGGCGTGACTGGTTCAGACTTGACCATGTCCCCAAGTGATCTGATGGCTTTCGCCTATCAAAAGGTGTTGCATTGGTTCGGATACGACCAAGCCCCCAAGTGATATTACATGATGCTTTGAAAAGCTAACTCAAGGGGTAAACCGGAGGCCGTTTTAGAACAACTCCGTGTAACCACACATGATGTAAAAGAACAGATACCCCGCTTTAGCTGAGGTTCTGGTTTATTGTATTAATCATAATATATACATCGTCGTAATATGTACATAAGTAGAGCCAATGGCTCAGGTATAGTAAGGCCGAAGATGAGCTATGTTCCACGGCCTGTTGGTCTCCTCCTCTGATGTACGTGAGTCTTTATGCTCTTGAATATTGATCAGATAGTATGACCCGTTGTGCAGATTCTTGCTGATCACGAAAGGTCCCTCCCAAGGTGGGGATAACTTATGCATATCAGTCTGATCTTGGATGAGCCAAAGCACCAAATCTCCCTCTTGAAAGGTTCTGGTTCTAACTCGGCGACTGTGATAACGACGAAGATCCTGTTGGTAAATCGCCGAGCGAGCAACTGCTATGTCACGCTCTTCATCCAACCGGTCCAAAGCATCTTGCCGTGCTGTCTCGTTGTCCGCTTCAACATAAGCTGCCACACGAGGTGAATCATGACGGATATCACTAGGGAGAACCGCCTCCGCTCCATAGACCATGAAGAATGGTGTGTATCCTGTTGATCTGTTGGCTGTGGTATTGATGCTCCATAACACAGATGGTAACTCTTCTACCCAACAACTCGGTGTTCTCTGCAAAGGAACCATAAGCCGGGGCTTGATGCCTCTCAAGATCTCTTGATTAGCCCTTTCTGCTTGACCATTGGACTGTGGGTGCACTACGGATGAAACGTCAAGCCGGATGTGCTCCCGTTCGCAGAACTCCTTCATGGCACCCTTGGACAAATTGGTACCATTATCTGTGATGATACTGTGTGGAAAGCCAAACCGGAAAATCACTTTTTTGATGAACTGAACCGCCGTGGCCGCATCACACTTGCTAATAGGTTCTGCCTCCACCCACTTTGTAAACTTGTCAACCGCCACCAGGAGGTGGGTCTTCTTATCTTTGGACTTTTTGAAAGGCCCAACCATATCCAGCCCCCAAGTCGCAAACGGCCAAGTAATTGGAATCATTCTCAATTCTTGAGCCGGCACATGAGCACGTCTCGAAAACTTTTGGCAACCGTCACATCGTCTGACCAGATCCTCCACATCAGCATGAGCAGTTAACCAATAGAAGCCATGGCGGAAAACTTTAGCCATCAAAGATTTTGAATCGGCGTGGTGACCACAATCTCCTTCGTGGATCTCACGCAAAATTTCACAGCCTTCTTCAGGAGACACACAGCGTTGAAACACCCCTGATACACTGCAATGATGCAACTTGCCATTGACAATAGTCATGGACTTGGACCACCGGATTATCTGTCGGGCCAGAGTCTCATCCTCTGGTAACTCGCCCCGGTTTATGTACGCCAGGTAAGGAAGCGTCCAATTCGGAATGACATGAAGAGCTGCCACCAATTGAGCCTCCGGATCAGGAATAACCAAATCCGCTTCACCAGGGAGCTTGACCGACGGATTGTGCAGCACATTCAGAAAAACATTGGGCGGGACCGGTTTGCGCTGAGAGCCCAGCCGGCTTAAAGCGTCCGCCGCTTCATTCTTCCGTCGGTCCACGTGGTCCACCTGATAGCCTTTAAAGTGACCTGCAACAATATCCACCTCACGACGATATGCTGCCATGAGTGGGTCCTTGGAATCCCAAGTGCCAGACACTTGTTGAGCCACGAGGTCCGAGTCACCAAAGCACTTAACTCGACTTAGATTCATCTCCTTAGCCATATGGAGACCATGGAGCAAGGCTTCATACTCAGCTGCATTGTTAGTACAAGGGAACATTAAGCGGAGAATGTAACAAAACGTATCACCTCGTGGGGAAGTTAATACGACTCCAGCCCCCGAGCCTTCCAATTGCCTGGATCCGTCAAAATGGATGGTCCAATATGTGTGATCCAGCTTTTCTTCAAGTGCTTACAGTTCCGTCCAATCATTGATGAAATCAACAAGTGCTTGAGACTTAATCGCCGTCCGAGGCACATACTTCAACCCGTGCGGCCCAAGCTCTATAGCCCACTTGGCAATCCGGCCAGTCACTTCCCGGTTCTGGATGATATCCCCCAAGGGAGCAGAACTGACCACCGTAATGGGGTGCCCTTGGAAGTATTGCTTAAGCTTCCGGCTTGCCATAAAAACTCCATATACCAGCTTCTGCCAATGTGGATACCTTTGCTTGGACTCAATGAGTACCTCGCTGATATAATAGACCGGATGTTGAACCGGATGCTCCTTGCCTGCCTCTTTTCGCTCCACCACAATAGCCACACTGACCACACGAGCATTAGCAGCAACATATAGCAGCAACGACTCCTTGTCAATGGGAGCGGCGAGCACAGGCGGATTGGCCAATTGCCGCTTTAAGTCCTCAAATGCTTTATCAGCAGCAGAACTCCAGACGAATTGATCCGTGTTCTTCAACATCTGATACAAAGGGATTGCCTTCTCACCAAGGCGGCTGATAAACCGGCTTAACGCGGCAATCCGGCTTGCCAGGCGTTGACCATCATTGATACACTTCGGCTTAGCCAGGGAGGTGATGGCTGTGATCTTCTCCGGATTAGCCTCGATTCCCCTGTTGGACACCAAAAAACCCAATAACTTGCCTGCCGGTACACCAAAGACACACTTGGCCGGATTAAGCATCATCTTGTACGTCCTCAGGTTATCAAAGGTTTCCTTCAAGTCATCAACCAGAGTCTCCTTCTCCCTTGACTTAACCACGATATCATCCACGTAAGCATGTACATTACGGCCAATCTGCTTGTGAAGACAATTTTGTACACATCGTTGATAAGTTGCCTGGGCACTCTTGAGCCCAAAGGGCATAGACACATAGCAGAAGGCTCCAAAGGGAGTTATGAATGCCGTCTTCTCCTGGTCCTTAACTGCCATTTTAATCTGATGATAGTCAGAATATGCATCCAAAAAACTCAAACGCTCACAACCCGCCATAGCATCAATAATTTGATCAATACGGGGGAGGGAAAAAGGATCTGCTGGACAAGTCTTATTAAGATCTATGTAATCCACACACATGCGCCAGGTGCCGTTTTTCTTAAGGACCAACACCGGATTGGCAAGCCACTCAGGGTGGAAAACTTCAATAATAAAGCCATCTGCTAAGAGCCTGGCTACCTCTTCTCCAATCGCATTGCGTCTTTCTTCGTTAAACCGGCGGAGGAACTGTTTCACCGGTTTGTATTTAGGATCCATATTAAGGGTGTGCTCAGCGAGTTGCCTCGGTACACCTGGCATGTCAGAGGGCTTCCATGCAAAAATGTCCCGATTCTCACGGATGAACTCGATGAGCGCGCTTTCCTATTTCGGATCCAAGTTGGCACTGATGCTGAACTGCTTGGACGGATTGCCAAGCACGAAGTCAACAAGCTTAGTTTCAGCTGCCGATTTGAACTTCAGGGCCGGATCATGCTCCGTAGTTGGCTTCTTTAATGGAGTCATGTCCGCCGGATCAACATTGTCCTTATAATACTTCAGCTCCTCGGTGGCACAAACCGACTCTGCGTAGGCCGCATCTCCTTCCTCGCACTCCAAAGCGATTTTACGGCTTCCGTGAACCGTTATTGTCCCCTTGTGACCCAGCATCTTGAGCTGCAAATACACATAACAGGGCCGTGCCATAAACTTGGCGTAGGCTGGTCGCCCAAACAGGGCGTGATATGGACTTTGGATTTTCACCACTTCAAACGTCAATGTTTCCGACCTGGAATCATGATCATCTCCAAAGGCCACTTCCAGAGCTATCTTACCAACAGGATATGCTGACTTGCCAGGTACCACACCGTGGAACACCGTATTGGACGGTTTGAGATTTTTATCTGTTAGTCCCATACGATGGAAGGTCTCATAGTACAAGATATTAATGCTGCTCCCTCCATCCATGAGCACCTTGGTGAACTTGTAACCTCCCACCTGAGGCGCCACCACCAGAGCCAACTGACCCGGATTATCAACCTGGGGAGGGTGATCCTCTCTGCTCCATATGATTGGCTGTTCAGACCAGCGTAGATAACGAGGCACGGCTGGTTCAACAGAGTTGACTGCCCGTCTCTGAACCTTCCGGTTTCGCTTGTCCAAGCTAGTGGTGAAGACATGGTACTGCCCACTATTCAAATGCTTTGGGTTGCTCTGGTAACCCGATTGTTACTGCTGCTGGTTGTAACCACCCTGGTTGTTCTTATTATTTTGATTGTTATGTCCGCCCGGATTACCATTAAATCCTGAACCGGAATTTCCTCCACCGTATCCCGGCCCGGATCCTGAGCCACCGCCGGAGCCGTGATCATACCGGAAAGCGTTAGAATTCTTGAACTCTTGCATAATGTAGCAATCCTTCCAAAGGTGGTTTGCTGGCACCTCCTTCATCCCATGTCTTGGACAGGGCTGGTTCAGTAGATAATTTAGGCGGTCCGGGTTAGGGTTGGGTGCCCCATTGCGATTTGGCGGTTTATCCTTGCGTCGCTGGCCCTTGTCCTGCGCGTTGGTATTAGCTACAAAGTCCATATTACCATCCACTTTACGCTTGCCTCCGCTACCATTGCCTGCCGAGTGATGCTGCTGACCTTTGGAGTTGTGGTTCCTCTTTCCCTTCCCTACCTTGTCATCATCAGATTCGGGATCCTTGGTACTATCAGAATCAGCATACTTTACCAAAGCAGCCATGAGGGTCCCCATGTCAGTGCAATGGCGCTTCATCCGTCCCAACTTCAGCTTTAGGGGCCCAAACCGGCAGTTGCCTTCTAGTTTTATGACTGCAGTGTCAGCGTTGATGCGGTCTGATGAATGCAACACTTGTGAGACCCGGCGCACCCAATGAGTCGTCGATTCTCCTTCCTCCTGGACGCAGGCAGCTAAGTCCACTATCGACATAGGCTGCTTACATGTATCCTTGAAATTACTGATAAACCGGGCTCGTAATTGGGCCCATGAACTGATAGAATTGGCCGGTAAGCTTTTTAGCCAAGTACGGGCCGTTCCTTCGAGCATCATGGTGAAGTATTTCGCACATGCTGCATCATCCACATCAAGCATCTCCATGGCCATCTCATAGCTCTCCACCCATGTCTCTGGAGGTTGATCCGCCGTGTAATTTGGTACCTTGTGCGGGCCTTTGAAATCCTTGGGTAGGCGCACATTGCGTAAAGCGGGGACAAGGCAAGGCACCCCCAAAGAACTAGAAGTAACACCAGATTCGACCGAGATAGTTGGACGAACCGGCGTAAGCTACCGAGCCTGATACTGTGCGGCTAACTCGGCCTCCTTGCGCGCTCGGGCCCGGTCCACCACTTCCTGGGCATTATCAGCACCACCCGCCGGGTTGTTGCCGCGGGGTGCTCCACGTCGCTCATTACTTGACACTGCCGGTTCATCCATATGCCTGCTATAGCTCCGGCTTGGACGAGGGGTCGAGTGGATCTGGTCGCGGCTGTACGAGTATGCTTCCTGTTGGACCAAAGCTGTCCTAAGAAGCTCCTTGACCCGTCGCGTCTCTACCGCCTGCGGCAAGTTACCTTCAATTGGAATGGCCTCCAGTCGTGCAGCAGCGGCAACGAGATTGTCCATCGGGTTGGAGTAGTGACCCGGAGGTGTTGAAACAGCCTGAGGTATAACAGTGTTTTGACGAGGCAGATCCATCAGACGGGGCTGAACCGGCGCGCCGGTCCCAGGAGCTTCCGCCCGGTTTACCTCCAGCGGATTACTGGTTCCTGCTCCTGGGGTGTTGAAAAGGTCTCTGGCCTCGAAAACTGAAGGCAAACGGGATCGGTACTTCCTCTTCATGACTTCATGCGACGCGTTCTGGTCCAACATGAGCCTATAGGCTTGTGCGTCTAAAGCGGCCCGCTCTGCGGTCATCCTGGCATCCTCAGCTACCAAGTCTGCCTTGGCCTGGGTGATCTATTCCCTCACCTTTGCAATCTCCGCGTTGTGGACGTCCTGATCCGCCGGGTTAGCTTTTGCCATAAGCACAGCCAATGCATCAAATAGATCTGATAGAGCTTGAGCCGGCGGGCGTACAGAGCCTCCTGCCCCGGCAGCCGTCGCCGCTACTGAACCGGAGGTTATTGGCGCAGCGGTCGAAGAATGAAGCGCTGCTTGTATGCCGGCCATGAATATTCCAACTCGGTTGGGTAGATCAGAGGGGTCCGGAATACTGTCGCCATCGGAACAGCCCCCAATCCGGCCATCTTGTAGCGGATATAGAGATCCGGTTTCTCCGGTTGATGACTCGTCGCCGGAATAAACGACGGTCTCGCCGCGAGATTCCGATCCATCCTCATAACTTCCTCCATGGACGACTCCCACGAAGGCACGCTTCACGGCCGGTTTAACCCGGGCGGATCGCGCACGCTGAGCCGTTTCGACGGGGTCGGTGCAGATGTCCGGCTCAGGGCCCGGTTCACTGATCTTGCCGATGAAAACGTGTATGCCACCAAAGGGGACCCGGTACCCGTACTCAACTGAGCCGGCCTCGGGGCCCCAGCCTACATCGTCGATGTAGAGCTTGCCGCGACGACTCTTAGTCATCCGGCCCACAGCATAGCCCTCGAGTCCTTCAAAGCGGCCCTCCAAGAACTTGAAATCATCGTGCGATAGCCCCACGGTGGGCGCCAACTATCGTAGTTTTGTCACGGCAGATGTCCTCGTGAAAGGACTTAGTCGTGGAGCCATCGCAACGGGTTAGCTTGAAGAGGTTAAAGCGGACACAGGGACGCAAGAGAGTTTATACTAGTTTGGCCCCTTCGATGAAGGTAAAAGGCTACGTCTAGTTGTGATGGAATTGATGGGGTTTCGATGACTAGGGAGCAAACAAGCTTCGCCTAAGTCTCGAGTTGTTGTCTGTCGTCCTGAACCACCGCCGGGTCGTCCCCTTATATCCACGGGTGACGCCCGTCGGTTCACAGAGTCCTAACACCGGTTCATATTCGTATCCGGGTTAGTCTCTCCTTATTCCTATCTTACACTACAAGTTTACATACAGATGCCGGTTTACGGCTACAAGTCTTAAACCGACTACGGGCCTCAGGCCCTCATCTATCTTCTTGGGCTTTAACACTCTTGAGTTACTGATGAAGTTAACCCGGCCCACATAGACCGGTTTACGCCCAATAGTAATATTCCCAACATAGAGTGGGTGGCATGTGGATAAACATGGCAATTTAGCTCCCCAAAGAAAAGGGCATGAATAAAGGACCTCCAGTGTACCATGTCTTCGATTGGAAGGTATTCCAATCCTATTCGCGGTCCCGGTCACACAATCTTAAAAGAGGGCCCGTAACGCCCTATCGCAAAGTTCGTGAGGGTCAGGTCACTCAATACCAAAAAGTATGGACCAAAACCCAGGATTTGCATTTCGGTGCACCCTCTCCCACTTTAAAATATATATAATTTATTTTTTTCACCATTGTTGTAGCAAATCCTCCCTAAGTTTACATGTAAAACCAAGGAACACCAAATCTGAGACAAAGAAAACCGAATCACCACCCGATTTGTCGGATTGATTGAGGAGACACGGCAACTAAATAGGGCGACCGTGGATGGCGGTACCTCAACCTTTCACCGTGCAGTCATTGGTTTCATTTTTTTTGTTGATAGCTAACCAAGGGCCGTTTGGTACAGTGCACTCATTGAGTGCACATGCTTACATACATTTGTAGTACTACATGCAATGGCACGCAGAATAATATTGGCTTGAAAAATAGGCAAGGTGATGCTGTAACATACTACTAATAACGTTTTCATCAGCTATAAGTTGCAAGTAACCACCACTCTTAACTACCATACAAGTAGTTTACCACTGCACGTACAGGAGTAAGACCAAAAATAAGCTGATGAATGGGTTCTTATGAAAAGAGGCGCTGTCCAAAATACAAGGTAACAAGAGCGTCAATTTGTAGACAACACATTACAAGAACTTTTTTTTAAAACGGAGGCAAAACCTTTGCCTCATCTAATTATAAAGAAGAGGGGGGGGGGGGGGGGGAAAAAAAAATAATTGAAAGGTCCATTACTCTTCAATAAACGGCACCATAACACAACAAGCCTATTCTCGCGGCATGATAGAACTCATTTTTAGCTTCATTCTTAATCATTGCCAAGGTCCTCGAAGGCAAGCTGGATTTGTCTTGGAAGACCCTCGCGTTCCTCTACTTTCAGAGTTATCATACCATCAACATTAGAAGTGTGGCCGTCGCCGTGGAACTTTTTCTAATATAACTTTTTTATAACAAATTTCGAAAATAACTGACTTAATTTGTTAATTACAAATATATGACCCCGTTGAGGCACTCTTCCGCCTCAGTTAGGCCATAGAGAATGTCTTCCGGCATAGGCTGAAGAGCTAGGGCCGGAGAGTACTACTTCGCGTAAACAAATGACCCAAATAACTGAACTCTTCAGCTTTGCCAAGGCCAAGAAGTGTGTGTAGTGTCTCATCTCGCTGTTGTCATGCATGCATGAGAGTAAATGGCACTGGCGGTCTAAGAACTTGTTCTGCGAGTGCACTTTAGTCACACAAATTGCATCGGAAAAATCCGTCACAGAACTTGCGTTGCGGGTGCATTTAAGTCACACACGCGAGCTGAACCGGTTCGGACACCTGGTTTTCTCTGTTCTGAGGTCATGTGGTGGATGTGGAGGGCTGTATTTTTACAGATAGCCCCCTGAACTCTCATGTAATGCCGCATTGATACTCCCTCCATTCTCATGGAGCAGCTAGACGGTGTCACCCATTAGCACATTGTGTGCACAGTTTCAGGAACTCTGTGTGACGGAATTTAGACCGATGCTAGAGAGGTAGCAGCATAATTCAGACTGAATGTTGGAGAGTGATGTGCATCCACCCACCTGGTTCTATGGGGACTATGTCCGACACGACATTGCTCGCCGCGGCGGTGGCGGCGGGGGCTCACGGCGTGGAGGGGACGACGCGGTACACGCCGTCGAGCGAGTTCATCCTCTTGATGCTCTTGGCCGAGCTCAACTTCATGTTCATCGGGAGGGACTGCGACCGGTGCATGCCCGTCTTCTCCTGCCACCAAATTAGTTCAGATAAGTTCACGGTCGTCATAATCCAAACAAAGAAAAATAAAACTAGATCAAAATGCTTACAGCGGTGGCAGGAACACTCGGCGGCGTCTTGTTGGCGGTGTGCACGGAGGCCGAGAGCACGCCATCGTCCGCCGCCAGGAGCGACGAGGTCCTAGTGATCCTTCCACTGAAGAGCCTGGAGAGGGACGCCTCATAGCCTCTGACCGACGACTTGAAGCTGCCCCCTCCCGGCAGGACGGCGTGCGCTGCGGCGCCGGCGGCTTGCCGGAACGGAACCTGAGCCGGACTTTGTGCTGGCGTTGGAGCCCGGTGTTGCTGCTACAGCTTCTGGTGCCTCTGATGCCGCCGTCGGTGTGAGGGGCGCACTGTTCTCCGCCGGGATGTCGATGGAGTGGTGCGGCGGTCTCTTGGGCTACTGATCATGAGGCGCAGTGCCTCCTCCTCCTCCTTGCATTGGATTTGTTATTATAGTACTACTACTCTCCTGCAAATCGAAGAGGAGGAAGAAGAAGAAGCAGCAGAGGAAAGCTTCAGCTCAATTGAAAACAGGGTGAATCCACATGAATCATTTGGCGGACGCGCAAGTGAGTGACCAACTAAGATCAGCACATATGCATGTACCAGTACCGGCGTCGGTGAAGCGAGGTCTTTGGCGCCCGCCGTGCATGGCCTCGCATCCGGGACTCGAATGTCTTTCCTCAAGAGATGTGGCAGCGCGCCGAGCCAAAGATGCGGCCGGAGCGCGGGCGGGTTGCCATCGCCCGCACGGCTGCCATGCCGGCCATCAAGCAGGATTTCCACGGGCGTGTCTTGTACGCCACCACACCGTCGGCGATGACGGCCTGGCCGCGGACGAGCTCGATGAGGCAGCAGTGCTGCCTGTCTCCTCTCCCATCGGCAGCGAACAGAGGTAGTAACAATGCGGCGTTACGTGAGAGTTCAGGGGGCTATCTACAAAAATCCAGCCCTCCACAGCTGCCACGTGCGCCGCATGTGACCTCGGAACAGAGAAAACCGGGCGTCCGACCGGTTCAGCTTGCGTATGTGATTTAAATGCACCCGCAACACAAGTTCTGTGACGGGTTTTTCCAATTTGCAAGTTGTGTGACTAAAGTGCACCCGCGGAACAAGTTCTTAGACCGCGAGTGCCATTTACTCCATGCATGAGCAGTGCTAGCTCTCGAGCAGTAGACGAGACACTCCATAAATTTGTTTGGTCGACGGCCATGAACATGTACAAGCTAGCTATCCATGGCTGATCGATGAGCCTGTCTACTTTTAGTGCAGTGTGGTACGATTCCAGCTAGCTACTAGTAGTACTTGCATGTAAAAGTGACCTGATATAAATTCATGCACCATATTCCTGCTGGTACTACTAGAAATATAGGTACCTAGTGTTTTTTTGTTGAAACGCAAAACCGTGTACATGCTGACATGCATTTGTAGTCATGAGCACAACAAACAGGCAGTGCCAACCAGCACGCTACTGGCATGCAAAACGATAATGATACATTTACGAAGGCTAACGTAAATTTTTAAGTAACCTTCCCACAATAATTCTACCCCCCTGATTTTAAGTGGGGTGAGCCTCACCTTTCTCGGACTCCAATCACAAATTGCCATCTGGCCTATTACGTTAACTATGTAAGAAAGATTACGTAGATGCAGCATTGTCGCATGGGCAAAGTGATGATGTAACATACTCAATAGCATATTCATCGGTTACAAGTTGCTAGTAACTAGTACCACTCTAGCTATCAGGCAAGTAGTTTGCCACTATGTGATAACACCAAAAATAAGATGATGAATGGGTTCTCATGAAAAAGGCAGTGTCCCAAAATACAGGGTAACAAGGGCATCAATTTGTAGACAACACATTAACAAGCACTTGGATAGTTGAAAAAAGAACAAAACATTTCACAGAGCTGACAAGCTCGTATGGCAACATAACTGAGAGAGCCGAACTCTGCTTCTCCCCCTCCCACTCCATTCTTATGGGTGTTGCATATTCTTTTGTCTCTTACTTATGATGATCTCTACACATTTGCTCGTCTAGGTAGGACATCATGCCGGCCTACAACAAGAAGTCAACCACCAGCTCCACCTGCGGAGAGTAACTCCGCGTCTCCGCCGCATTCAGTGAGCCGTTCATCATCGTTCACAAGCCCTTGTGATTTGTAACTACTAGTCATCTGCGCTCCAAACCTCTATCCCTATGTGATTTTGTATACTCTGCACTTGTGGCTCCTGAACAGCGGTGTATGTGTGCTAAACAATGCCCCGTGGCTCCTGAACACTTGGTCGAGAGTTCTTCTAAATTTCTGAATATTGATGTGACAAGATGGATCGATGAATCAACGTGAACAATAGGTTCAGTAGCATCGGCGCATTGCCAAGAACCACACGCTATAAGTTGCTGAGAAGAAACGGAGGGATGCAAACAGTTGCTTGTGGACATAGGCAGTGGATTACTGGATTTGCTTTAACTACATGCGGAGGATGATCTCTGCAGGATGCCCTGACACTGTAGCACGAACGGCAGCGGCTGAAGCAGGCAAATGGGTTCAGAAACTGGGAGATGATGTTTAGTCAAGTAAATGTTCAGATTCTACTGTCTTCAGTGTTAGGCCCATCATCGGTCTATGACCAGAACACATGAAACGACTATGATCTCACCTGTATCCCTCTTTTTACACGGTTTTGGCCAAAACGTACAGGGCATGTATGTTTTCAGTTGATGGAAAATAGTACGAGCATCGGAGCATGTTTGGTTGATACCCAAAATTAACTACATTTTCCTTGCTAAATCGTGGCACGGTCAATAAAAGCAACTCCAAAGGGCCAACCCATTTCGTCCGCCTGCATCCGTTTGGATCGGCGTGGATAAAAGTGGCGGCCCAACACGTTGACCCAAACCCAAATCACGTCCGCGTCGCGTCCGTGCCGACGCATTTGCGGCCCAAATTTGCGCCTCAAATGTGTCAGCGCGGACATCGAACGGACGCTTCGCGCGCCTTCTAGCTATCCGCCGCGTCCTCACATGACAGCCGTCCAACTACCCGCTGCCCATGCGGTCAGCTTAATTTATGACGACGGGCCCACCGTGCGGCGGGGCCGTCCTCATCCAAACTCGCCGTCCCCGTCTGCCCACCTTGCTCCCTCGTCACCGGCAAACCCTAGCCAGCACAACTACAGCGACGATGAGCCTCTTCTCTGGCGCCAGCGGCAGCAAGGTCAAGGGCAAGTCCCCCGCCACCCCTTTCCCCTCCGAGTTCCTCCCACCCCCGCCGGCGCCTCGCCGGCAGAGGCAGCACGTCAGCGTGCCAGTGCACCAGGCGGAGTGGCACTGGCAGAACCGCCGGCCTTCTTATCCGGACGTGACGCTGCCGCACGACTGGCATCTGGATCCAGATAGGATCCCAGTGTCGGCGGCGCCGCGGTCGGCTCGTGCTCACGCGAAGGAGGTGCGGCGCCGGCGGGCGCTGCTGACGCCGGAGCAGCGCCTCGACAATGCCTACTCAACCGACTCGCCCAACTGGGCGAGGTGGTTCGCCTTCGAGCACGAGGAGGCGAGGCGATGGGGCGTGCGCGAGGTCGACCGGAGGGAAACGCCGCTGGTCGTCCGCGAAGAGGACCAGGCGGCGGAGGACGCCTACCAGGCGGCCCTTGCGGCCGTCTACCGGGAGAGCGAGAAGGACGAGCGGCGCAGAGCGGAGGCGGCGGAGGCGGATGCGGAAGAGGAGGCCCGCTACGAGACGGCAATGGCGCAGGCCCTTGCCCTCTCCGCGGTGGGCGACAGCGTGGTGCCGCCGTTGGCCCCGCCGTCCCTCAACAAGCCGGAGCCGCAGCCGGAGCCCGAGCCCGAGCCCATCGCGCGCTTCTTCTAGAATGGAGTGGTGCGCGAGTGAGTGTCTGCGCCACCGGTTTGGCTGGGGGTTACGCCGCCGCAGGAGCAGGCCTACCTCGAGATGTGGCGCCAGCGCCGGCTGGCAGAGGAGCGCCGTCAAGGCGAGTACGAGAAGATGCTCGAGCGCGACCTCGAGGAGGAGGCGCGCGAGGCTGAGGAGGAGGCGCGCCAGGCTGCGGCTGCACAGGCGGCCGCACAGCCCCCCGCCCGGCACTGCCTGCACCGGCACTGCCCGACATTGCGGCGCTCTGGAACACGGCGTTCGCCTGGGCCGGGCCGGCGCCGATGCTCATCGACCTCACGGACCCCGAAGACGACGACGACGCCTAGGGCAGCGCGCCGCCTTGTAGTTTAGGCTGTTTTTATTTTTTTAATGCAAATGTGGACGTGTGGACTCTCGCCGGCCTTCGTGGCCGGCTTTAATGTTTAATTAATGTTGTTTCTCTTTTTTTAAATATGCATGTGTTTATATTTTTGACGCCGTCAAAATGGGCCTCAGGCCAGCGTTGGGCGCAGACGCTGACCCAAATGCGGAAGCGGACATCCGTGTCCATCTGGCTGACCGAAACAGATAAAAAACGAACGAAATCGCTGTCCATTTGTGTCGGCCCGTTAGGATTGCTCTAAAAAACTGAGCTTCGGATGCGTACAAACATACTAGGGTTGTACGCATCCGAAGCAAGCAAGTGACATTTCAGCATGACACCTGAAAGTCTACCCTCGAACTTCTTGTATGCACCAAGTAATGCGTGGCGGTTCCATGTTCGATTAATTAACCAGAACCTGCAGCAATTAGTTCCGAGGTTAGACAACCTAACGACCGGTAGTTTGGTTCAGCAGTGACCTCATCACCTGTACCATCAGGGAAGACGAGGTGACGGGAGCAGGCAAGTAATATAATTCAGCGCCAAACAAAACCTGGTCTGTGTAGTTAGCTTCAGTCCATCTGTTTATTATTTGGTCGAGGGTTGGTGCATATTGGCTTCAGTTTGTACGTTGGGCGATGCGATTCATCCATCCCCTTTCGTCCATCGTTTTAAGGTCGATCTCATCGCGCCATTTTACTGCCGTTTAGGTGAGGCAGCACTGTCAGAAAGGAAGAAGACTTCACATAGAAACCAATTTAAACTGACCCTCGGGGTCGGGACGCGCACCCTTATCAACGTATTGATCTCTCACTAAAATAAGGTTAAGCTTCTCATCAACTATACATACAGACGGTAATACAGTGAGAGATCTTGGGATGGAGAGTGAGAGAAAGATTGCAGATGAGGATTGGCTTCGGTATGGAGGTGAGGACCCGTTAGGGCTGAGAGAATCATGGATCAAGGCAAGAAAAGCAGTGAGTACGTATGTGGTGAAAAGGAAGGCGACTCTGGCGAATCAAAAAATCCCCCGAGGTGGGGATCAGGATCACGGGCTAAGGAAAATGAGAGATAAGATGGAGCAGATGAGAGAGGATTGGGGGAGCAAATTTGTGGAAAGAGATCATGATCTCAAGGAAAGGGTCTACGGGGAATCAAAATATGCTGATCCACCAGACAAAGGAGGCGGCCTATATCCAATTCGTAGCGAAATACAAGAGCAACCAGTTGCAGGAAATCAGAGTGAATCACCCCTCGTGGATGGATTGCCAGTTGAAGAGCCAAGTATTGGGGGTATAAATTTCCACAGCGCGGGGGTGGAAGAACCCCAGATCCAATCACACGCTTTCTTCAGAGAGAGAACCCTAACCATGGCGTCCCAGGAGCTTCGCAAGAACAAGGAGCCGATGAACCAGGGCGAAGAGGTGGCCTCGAACGGCAAGCTTGGGCAGGGCGCGAGGCCCATGGAGCGCGGCGGGCCTTCTCATGGCCGTGGCGATCCTGCACGGGCAAGGCGAGGTGACGTCCCAGGGAGCGAGGTATGGAGGATCCGGTGCTGGTGTGGCTCCTGTTTTCCCTGTCAGTATGGATGTGCAGGCCCCGAATGTTGTATCCCTGGACCTGTCAAAGGAGAGGGCTGCCATGAGATCGCGGTGGCTTGCCATTGGCTTGTTATTCTCGGTTCAGCTCTTCAGCGTCGGGGGGGCTCTTCCAGGAGTTGAGGAACAAGTGGGGGTTGAGGGGGCGCCTCAACTACTCGCCGCTAAAAAACAACCGCTTCCTGCTTGAGTTCGAGCGCGAGGGAGATCGTCGCTTCATCCTCAACAATGGGCCCTGGACACACCGCGGCGATCCGTTCCTGATGGTGGCGGTGGACGGAACTGCCAGGCCGGGCGATGTGGAGGTCGCCCACATGCGAGTAAATTGCTGAAAACCACCACATTTGTGGCAAGGATACTGCAAAACCACCACTTTTGTCAAAAATTTCAAAAAACCATCACTTCCTCGGCAAGTGAGTAACAAAAACCACTAAACGTGCTGTGAGCCGCAACTAACTGAGAATCTGACTTATCGGGCCCACCTGTCGGAGCCACGTGGCAAAGGGCAAACGGCAAAGCAGAAACAGCCATTAGGACCCCGCTAGTTAAGCCCAGCGCGTGCACGTTAGGGCATTCCTCCCCAACCGCTCTCTTCTCTGCTCTGCTCCTTCCTTCCTCGCGTCACACCTCCCGCCGTCGCCGCCGCCGTCGCGAGCAGCTTCGCACCGCTGACGGGAGGGGAGACATGGTTTCTTGGTCTGAGCCTTCCGACTGTTCCGACTCTTCCTATGACGATGTGAGCTGGGTAAGATTCTGCTCTTGTGCATCTAGGGTTAGGGTTAGGGAGAAAGGGAAATTTCTTCCCGATAGCAATTGACTTCATTTTCCCTCTGCCTAGGTACCTGCCAAAATGGAGTGCACGGAATGGAGCGGCATTGCTTTGAATCATCCTGCACGTTGTGAGCATCGTGCGCCCTGTGAGAAGTTTGTTGCTTTTGAATGGACTGACAGTGGCAGGAGGTTCCTGGGGTGTGGAAAAAGGTGATTTTTTGACCAGTTCAATTACTTCTTGAAGTGTTGAAGTGATTTTGTGAAACATGTGAATTCATTACTGATAGAATTGGTCCGAAATATGTGAATCCACTGAAGTGCTGAGTTGACTGATACAATAAGTCTGAAATTAGGCAGTAAAGTATATATTTCTGGCCATAAATCTTGATACAATAGCAGTAGGCAGTGGAGTACTTTTGTACATTAAGTCTGAGATTAGGCAGTTTCCAATTTCTTATAGGTTGTGGCCATTCTGTTTTTAAATCATTTTAGCTGTATATTTGCTATCTAGGAGTAGGCAATGCAGTACTAGAAACATGGATAATTAATGGATTGTTGTTTTTTATTTTTATCACTAATGTTTTTAGAAATTGGTTTAATTATATTTCCTTTGTTCATACATTCATAGGATGTACCCAAGTGCAACTTTGTGGACTGGATTGACCCAGAGTGGCCAGTCCAATTGAAGCAAGCTTTAAATACCATCTGGACTATGCATGAGGAGGAGTTGACCAATAGGTTGAGGCAGAATGTTGTTAATGCTGAAGAAGTAGTGAAGGTAATGGAAGAGAAGAGGAAGATGGAAAATGACCTGAGGTTTTTTAAAGTTGACTTTGCCAAAATGGTGGCTGACAAGGAGGATGCAATTACCCAGTTAGGCAATGCAAGGTTGGTTATTAGTGACCTGAAGGAACAGATCGAGAGAAAGAACTTGGCTGACAAATCAGACACTAACATTCATCAAGTGCTGAGCGCCAAAGCAGAGGAAGAGAGAGACCAAGAGAAGGAAGAGAAGTTGAAGCTTGTGCAGGAGATGGACAAGATCAAGCAGGAGAGGGCCATGCTGTTGGAGGAGAAGGAGAAGTGGAAGCAAGAGAAAAGGCACCTGGAGTACACTATAGGTGATCTGTTCAAAGAGAAGGAGGCCACCAAGGGGAAGATCAGGAAGATCAAAGAGATAGTTGATGAATGATTCAATGTTATCGTAGTTGTATCTGCTAGAGTACTCTATCTGCTATTTGTGGCACTAAAAGTGCAAGACATTTGTACTGAATTTAAGCTGGATTAATTTGTGTTGCTGGATAATGCTATTATTTTGTGTTGCTGGATTAATTTGTGTTGCTGGATAATGCTATAAATTTGTGTTGTTGGATTAATTTGTGTTGCTGGATAATGCTATTGATGTAGATGTAGATGTACTCCAGGTCTTCCATATTTCTGAGGTATTTTAGCATCATCAGCAGGGGATGTAGATGTAGATGTATAATTAGAAGTACCAATTATTGTTTAGGGAGTAGGTGGTTTTTCTTGTTTTTTGTTTAGGGAGTAGGTGGTTTTGGTGGTTTTTGTTTAGGGATTAGGTAGTTTAGGTTGTCGTCGAGGGTTCGATGACCCCAAATCTAGGGTAAGGTAGTTTAGGTTGTCGTCGAGGGTTCGATGACCCCAAATGTAGGGTAGGGTAGTTTAGGTTGTCGTCGAGGGTTCGATGACCCCTATTCTAGGGTAAGGTTGTTTTGGTTGTCGTCGAGGGTTCGATGACCCCAAATGTAGGGTAAGGTTGTTTTGGTTGTCGTCGAGGGTTCGATGACCCCAAATGTAGGGTAAGATTGTTTTGGTTGTCGTCGAGGGTTCGATGACCCCAAATGTAGGGTAAGGTTGTTTTGGTTGTCGTCGAGGGTTCGATGACCCCAAATGTAGGGTAAGGTTGTTTTGGTTGTCGTCGAGGGTTCGATGACCCTTGTTCTATGGTAGGGTAGTTTAGGTTGTCGTCGATGCTTCGATGACCCATATTCTAAGGTTGTACAAGAATGACCCAAAACCCACAATAATCCTGCTACACTAACAGCATTTATGCACTCAAAACCAACAATAATTCTGCTACAATTACAACATTTAGGCTGCACTCAAAACCAACAATAATTCTACTACAATAACAGCATTTAGGCTTCACCAAAAGCCCACAATAATTCTGCTAGATCAACATAACTCCACAACAGCATGAAGGCTTGATCACACATAACAGAGGTTCACATAACATAAATACCACATAGGTTTTTAGGACTCAAATTGAAACATAGGTTCACAGGACTGAAATTACCACATAGGTTCAGATGACTCAAATTACACAGGTTCACATGACTCAAATTGAAACACAGGTTCAAAGGACTCAAATCATCACACATCCAAGTTTCTCAAGACAGATACATGGGTTATAGCCCCAAAAGTTTCAAGCACTGGCAAATATCAAAGTTCACACATTTCCACTTGCTGCGAAGTAGCTCTTCAGTCTTGCATATTTCTGAGGTTTCTTCCTTGAACCTGTTGCAGCATTTGATGCTCCACCAACTCTTCCACCTCTCACTGACCTCTGTTTTTTAGCAGCAGCAGCAACAGTTGATGTAGATGTAGAAGTACCAGCAGCAGAAGAAGTCCCTTCTCCACATGGAGGCCTAGCTGCTGGCCTTGGTGCTGAGAAAGCAACCCTTGGTGCCCTAGGAGCAGCTCTTGATGCCATAGGAGCAGCTCTTGGTGCCATAGGAGCCACAATAGCATCAGGTGGAGTGTAGGATTCTGCCTTTTGCCTTCTCTTTTCCTACAGTTTTTAAAACAAACAGAAATTAAAATCTACATAAGCAAAATCAGATACAATGATGAAAAAATATGTACCATGCTTCTATTTTTCCTCATCTGCAGATCAGGCCTCAAAGGTTATCCACAATTAGTAAACCTGTGGCCCATTAACCTACAGTTGCCACATCTGATTGTAGCCATCCTAGAGGTATCTTTTGGTTTAGGCACTTCAAACCTTCCCTTCTTCCTCTTTTCTTCTTTTCTTCCACTCTGGTCCTCTTTGTGGAATACAGGAGGCTCAATATCAGGTTTTCCTGACTTGACCCAAGCATCTTCTCCAGGAACTGGATACACTATTGGTTTGTATGCCTCCAAATACATTGCTTTCCTCAAGAAAGGACTTACAAAATCCTCAGGTTGCATCTTGGCCTTGTAAATTGCACTGCAAGTATGGTTGCATGGCAAACCTGACATGTCCCACTTCCTGCATCCACAAGTGTGCTCCTCAAGGTTCACAGCATAGGTCTTTGGCCCACTGCTTACTTGCCACAGGTTAGGCCCTGCCCTAATTGCTTTGCAATCTCTTTGAAACTTCTTGCTCATCTCCAGCTGCTCTGCATATGTTGGAGCTATTTCCCATCTAGAAGCTGCTGCACTTTCTCTTTTTCCATCAAACCTGACTAGCAACTTGTCTTTGATTCTATTAATCATTGTCACTATTGGTTTGTTTCTAACATCCAAGATATATTTATTGAAGACTTCACTTATGTTATTAACCACCAGGTCTATTTTGCAATTTGTGTCCATTTCATGCCTAGCCCATGTGTGTACTGGAATACCAGATAACCACCTCCATGCATCCTCACACCCATTCTTCAAATTGGCCATGGCTACATCAAAACCATGCTTTGTGTAGGAATAGCTAGCAATGTCCATGCATTTTTTCAGATCTTCACCTCTAAATCCAGCTCTTTGAAAATTTGCATAAATGTGCCTTAAACAAAATCTTTGTGGGCAGTTTGGAAATACAGCATTGACAGCATTAAGCAGGCCCTGATTTCAACCAAAAATAAAGTAACTAGGTTTCAATCTTAAGTTCAAACAATCACTAACTAATAAACAAAAACAATTTGAGCATACTTAAGGCAGAAAAGAAAGTAACTAGGTTTCAATCTTAACTTCAAACAATCACTAACTAGGTTTCAATCTTAAGTTCAAACAATCACTAACTAGTAAACAATTAGAGCATACTCAAGGCACAAAAGATAATATGTAGGTTTGAAAGAGAACATAGAGCACTGACCTTCTGCCTATCTGACATGATGGTGTATTTGCCAAACTTCCCCTCTTCTGTGCCTCCCAGAGCATACTTAAGTTGGGTGAGAAACCAGCTCCAACTGGGTGTGTCCTCCACTCCTACAATTCGAAAAGCAATGGGATACATGTTGTTGTTGGCATCCCTACCAGTAGCTGCTAGGATTTGTGCTCCGGTTGTAAGCTTTATGAAGCATCCATCCAAACCAATGAAAGGCCTACATCCATTTAGAAAACTCTCCCTAGGTGCATTGAGACAAAAGAAAAGACCATGGAACCTAGGACCTGGATGTGGGTTTTCATTTGTGCTTTTAGGAGTGACAGTTGTGACAATGCATCTAGATCCTGGATTGCATAATTTAACTGTTTCAATGTAATCTGACAACCTATGGTACTGCTTCTTATGATCCCCTAGGACAATTTCCTTTGCTACCTTTTTAGCTCTCCATGCCATCATCTTTGGAACTTCAATTCCAAATTTCCTCTTTGCCTTGTCCACCAATGCTGGCACAGTTGTGTTTGGGTCTGATCTGATTGTCTCTAAGATACTGCTTCCTAGCCACTTTGAGCTCACTTTACTATGTTTGTCACTAGTTGGGCAAGTATGTTCTGCTCTGAACTTCTTTACACAAAATGTTTGCTCATTCTTGATCTGAGAAGCAACAGTATAAAAAGGACATCCTTTGTCCTTGTGGTCACACCAAGCAATGACCCTGTCTTTGCAGTTCCTGTGATATCTGAAAGACCTCAGCTGCTTGATGTGAAAGTTAAGTAGAGCACTCCTAAATTGGTACACATCTTTGAAACATAGCTTCAAACAAAATTGCTGTTCTGGATTGAGTCTGCTTTCATCATACCATTTTCTTGGCTTTGCCTTCTCTGCTCTTGTTTTCCTTCCTGAGGGAATAATAAAAGACATAGGCTCATTGCCATCATCATCCTCCGAGTCCAAAAAACCAAGATTTTCATCCTCATCACCTGAGGGAAACCAGTCAGGCTCAATTGGATCATTGGCTGATGAGTGTGTTCTTGTTGTTGGGCCCACTCTCTTTCCAATCTTAAGCACAGGCTGCTGCAATACTCCATCTTCATTCAAATGTTCTTCTTCAGCTACATTTGGAGCTTGTTCACTGTGCTCTTCCTCTTCCTGCTCCTCAGGAACATCATAGATGTCCTTTGGTTCTGTGTCACCCTCAAAGTGCAGTGCTGCCTTCTTCATATCTGCTACAGTTGACTGCAGGTCTGCACTATCTTCATTAGAGCTATTTTCCTCCTCACTTTCTGAATCCAAATCCATGTCATCCATGTCTGCATAATTGGCCCTGTCAGGAGGTGGCATAGTTTGGATGGGCTGGAAATTTACACTCTGTTGTGTGGCCAGGAACAAATTTTCATTTGTGCCTCTGCCTGAACTTGAACCAACATAATCACCAAATTTCTTATGGGCCACACCATTTTCACTTACTGCAAACACTATATCAGGATCACTGCTATATTCTTCATCAGATATTTGAATTGGTTCTGCTGCCTTTCTCTTTCCCTTCTTTGCTGGAGACAAAACAATTGCGTGCTGCCTCTTGCCCTTAGTAACTGACAATGTTATCCTCCTGATGTCCTGGTATTGCTTAAGCATTTCATCCACCTTAATCTGGCTGTCAAGCAGTTTAAAACCATCCAATCCTATTCCACCACATCTCATGTAATATAGGCAGTCTGAAAAACTATACCCATTGTCAAGCAGCACATACATAAGATTGTAATATCTTATGTCTTTCTTAAAGAACTTTGTCCTGATGTATTTAATCCCTTCAAAATCAATATGCACGTCCCACTTCTCATAGCTCGACCTACAATACCAATTAAAATGTACAAGTTACTATAACATAAATTTGAACAACACATAGTACAACTGGAATGTAATCCTAATAGTGTAATTACCTAAATTTGTACAACACAAGTACACTGCAATCCTAACAATGTAAATATGCACAACAATTGTAGAGCAAGATAATTGTAGGTTCTAGTCTATACTCAAACCCTAGTCAGGACTAAATTCAGAGGCAATACAAAACCCTAGATCGACCTAAACCTCAAGAACGAAAATTCAGAGGCAGAAGGAGCTTGAGATAGAGGACGTATGTGTCATCGCCGGTGTTAGTAGGGACGACTGCTGCTTCAGACGGCGACTGCGCCGCAGCGAAAGCCTTGCCTACACGGCAAGAAGATGGCGGCTCTTCCTCATCGGGTTGGTCTCCCGCGCCTTCAGCTTGAATGGATCTGGATCCAAATGGAGCAGCAGGCGGCGGCGCCGCCGCCGCCGTCGCCGCCGCCCCCGCAGCCGCCCCCGCAGCCGCCGCACCCGCCCTCTGCCCGCGCCACGGCGATAGCGGGCTGTCCTCTGAGGAGGAGGACTCATAGTCGACCCCAAGTAGGTCCTGCCCGCGACTCCGTCTGGATCTGGAGCCGCCGTCGTCTCCACCCTCGACATCGCCGGAGGGAGTAGTTGCCATGGTTGCGCGCGCAACAGAGAAGAGAGGGAGGGGGATGAGAGCACCAGGGCCGGCGCGCTGGGCTTAACTAGCGGGGTCCTAACGGCCGTTTCTGCTTTGCCGTTTTCCCTTTGCCACGTGGCTCCGACAGGTGGGCCCGATAAGTCAGATTCTCAGTTAGTCGCGGCTCACAGCACGTTTAGTGGTTTTTGTTACTCACTTGTCGAGGAAGTGGTGGTTTTTTGAAATTTTTGACAAAAGTGGTGGTTTTTGCAGTATCCTTGCCACAAATGTGGTGGTTTTCAGCAATTTACTCCCCACATGCCGATCTGGGCGTGCATCTTTGATGCCCCCCCTCCGCGATCATGTTCTTCGAGCAGGTAGCGCGTGAGATAGGAGCAAAACTTGGTGAGGTACGTGAGGTGGACTCAGACATCGAAGGGAGGATTTGGGGTGAATCCATTCGGATCCGGATCAAGCACGATGTGGACGAGCCTCTCCGTAGCAAGATGGAATTCCATGATCATGCAGAAAATGAGGTGTACTTTCTTAATGTAAAATATGAGAGATTACCTCGTTTTTTGTTGCTTTTGTGGTTACCTTGGGCATGGCCAACGTGAATGTAAGCTGCCCGCAGAATTCCAAGAGATGAGATTCTCGACAGCGTTGCGAGCCTCCCCATTCAAGAGAAGTAGCATGAGAGGAGGTTTTGTAGTCCCTGAGACTAGTAGTGCTAGGCGTTTTCTTCTGTTCGAGCCCGAGGGCCATGGAGAGGCCAAGAATGCACCTCTGAGGCTTGCTGCTGAGAGGTACAAGGAGGTGCCAGAGAAGGTCCTCAACAACCCGCTAGTGCAGGAGGTGATTGCTGCTGTGAGCGCCATCAAACTCAACGTCGACAAGGAAGGGAAGGTCGTCCAGGAGCAGAAGGACAAAGCGGCCCATCTGCACATGCTCCCAAGGAGGGTACATGGGAGGGGTGCTACAACAATTTAAACCCTCTCCTGTGCAACACTGTTGTTTCTCCTGACGGCGTCGACCTGGGAGGTGAAGGACAGAGCCTGGATTCCCCCCGGGCTTTGGACACACACCCCAGTGCAGTCTTTAGCTGGTGGCTGCTCCGGCTACCACTACGGAAAAGATGGCATCCCTGGGCATGGCCAAGGCTGCATCGGACCCAGAGGTTAACCCCGCCGCTGTTGATGCCCATGGGGCAGCCGCAGCTGTAGATACTGCTGCTGCTGACGCCCAAGTGCGCAAGGACGAGATGGAAGGACGTATAGCTGGAGGACAGACCCCTACTCAAAGCATCAAGGCACCCAACAGGAATCAGGATGAAGGTAAAGAGCCCCTGGATGGTGGGCTGGGTAACGTGCATGTTCTGGTAGCCGGGTATGGCTCGGTTGATAAACTGACTGTACCAGGTAAAAGAGGGAACCGTGGGGAAGCAGTTAAGATAGGCAAAGGGAAGGTTTCGAGAGGAGTTGAGAGTGAACAGAAAAAGAAGGCTAGGGGCATTGATAGGGAGGCAGACAAGAACTGTGGTGTGTCAGGCGGAAGGGAAGTGACCGGCCTAGGGGCTGCCAGCTTACTGACGGGCGCTAATGGCGGTGCCCGTCAGGGGCCATGACGGTCTTAAGTTGGAACTGCCGGGGTTTAGGGCAACCCCGGACAGTTCAGGAACTAGTGTGCTTGGTGCACATGTACAAGCCCAAGCTTGTGTTCCTTTCCAAGACACGGCAAAGCAACTTGTATGTCAATAAGTTGAAGTGGAGGCTTGGTCTAAGGCATTGTATCACGCAACCCGGCATAGGAAAAGGAGACGGCATTGCACTCTTCTATGATGAAAGTGTCGAAGTAATAAAGCTTGCCGTTAGCCCAAGGTATTTTGATGTGTTGGTTCGTTTAAATTCTTCTAGCTTACAATGGCGTTGTACTTTTGTCTATGGTGAACCAAGAGCAAGTGAAAGGTATAACATGTGGGAACTGCTAAGAAGAATTAAGAGTAACTCAAATGCTCTGTGGCTGATGATGGGTGACTTCAATGAGACGATGTGGCAAGTTGAGCACTTCTCTGCCTCAAAGAGATCGGAACGACTCATGGAAAATTTCCGTAAAATATTCTCTGAATGCAATCTGTTTGATCTTGGTTTTAAAGGACCTTGCCGGACTTTTGATAATAAGCAAGAGGGCCGGAAAAATGTGAAAGCGAGGCTAGATAGGGGGGTAGCCTCGCTAGAGTGGTCTGATATCTTCAGAGCTGCCTCAATAGAGAATATCTGCTTGTCTCGATCTGATCACTTCCCTGTGTTGTTGAGGTTTGGAAAGAGAAAAGAGTGGAGACCCAAAGGTGATAAAAGGAGTGGTACTTTCCGGTATGAGCAGATGTGGGAACGCCTGGACTCTTTACAACAGACGATTGAAGAAAACTGGAACAAGAACGGCGCTGCGGCCAACCTACATGAGGTGAAAGAAAAACTAAATCTTATGCAGTCTGCTTTGAGATCCGGGGCAGACCGTGACTTTGGTTCAGTTACCAAGCAAACCGCGGAAATCAGAAGTAAACTTGGTGCCCTCTGGAGTGCCCCTAGACCAGCTGAACAACAAGAGAAAATCAAGAAATACTCGAATGATCTGGATGAACTATTGCTAAGAGAAGAGATAATGTGGAGGCAAATATCCCGGGCTACGTACCTAAGAGAAGGGGATAGAAACTCTAAATGGTTTCAGAGAAAAGCTACGTGGAGAAAGAAAAAGAATGAAATCACAAAATTGAAGGACAGTACAGGCATTTGGAAGGAGGACGGGGAGGAAATAAACGAGATGTCCAGACAATTTTTTCAGAGTCTGTACGAGAAGGAAGATGAGGTGAGACCGCATGCAATTTTGGAATTGGTGCAAAAGAAAGTCAATGAGGACATGAACATGGACTTAACAAAGGACTTCTCAGCGGCAGAAATTAGTGACGCCTTATTCCAAATAGGACCTCTTAAGGCCCCAGGGCCGGACGGATTTCCAGCAAGGTTTTATCAAGGAAATTGGGAAATCCTTAAAAGCGATGTCATTGAGGGCGTGCTGAGTTTCTTTGAGAGTGGTCAGTTTCCAGAAGGAATCAATGACACGGTAATTGTGCTCATCCCTAAAGGGGAAGACCCGCAATCAATCAAAGATTACCGACCCATCAGCCTCTACAACGTATTGTATAAGGTGATCTCCAAGTGTCTAGTGAATCGGCTTCGACCCCTACTGGACGGTATCATTTCAGAGACGTAGAGTGCATTCATCCCAGGAAGACCGATCACTGACAACGCCACCATTGCTTTTGAATGCTTTCATAAGATTCAGCATAGCTAGAACATCCACAACACACATTGCGCATATAAGCTACATCTGGCAAAAGCTTATGATAGGGTGGATTGGCTATTCCTTGAGGAGGTCCTTTTAAAAACCGGATTTGATAAGAAGTGGACAAATTGGGTGATGCAGTGTGTGCGTTCAGTCAAATACTCGGTCAGATGTAATGGAGAACTCTTGGAACTGTTTTCACCTTCCAGAGGACTCCGACAGGGTGATCCCCTCAGCCCGAATTTATTCCTTTTGTGGCAGATGGGTTGGTAAATCTTTTGGGCAAGGAAATAAACGAGGGGAATCTAACTCCACTCAAAATTGCAAGGAACAACCCCGACATATCGAATCTCCACTTCGCTGATGACAGCCTTCTATTCTTCAAGGCAAATGTGGATGAGGCAAAAGTCATTAGAAGGGTGCTGGAAAATTTTCAGAAAGGTACTGGTCAACTCCTTAGCGAGAGTAAATGCTCTATTTTGTTCAGCGAGATGTGCCCACCCGAAATTAGGGAAGAGATTAAGAACACTATAGGGGTTGTCTCGTCGACCTTTGAGAGCAAATACTTAGGCCTGCCAACACCGGAAGGGAGAATGAAGGACGGATATTTCCAGCCTATCATGGATAGATTCGGGAAGAGATGCACTGATTGGTCAGAAAAATTTATGGCCTATGCGGCAAAAGAGGTGCATGTGAAGTCTGTGGTCCAAGCTTTGCCATGTTACACGATGGGTGTGTTCCTCCTATCAAAAGGATTCTACGAGAAATATGAAAAACTGATCTGTGACTTCTGATGGGGAGACGAGAACGGACACCGCAAAGTACACTGGATGTCTTGGGAACGAATGACAAGGACAAAGAGGGCGGGTGGGATAGGATTCAGGGACATGCACTTTTTCAACATCGCCCTCTTGGCTAAACAGGGTTGGAGGCTCCTTCAAAATCCGAACAGTTTATGTGCTAGGGTACTTAAATCTAAATACTACCCGAACGGCAATCTGTTGGATACAATATTTGCGTCCGAGGTATCGCCGGTGTGGAGAGGGATTGAAGCTGGCTTGGAACTTATTAAAAAGGGTATCATATGGCGAGTAGGAGACGGGAAAAGCATTCAGATTCAGCGTGACCAATGGATTCCTAGAAACGAAGGCCTTAAGACCGCCACCTTCATTAGGAGGTCGAGATTAAGATGGGTTAACCAACTCATAGATCCGGATACCAAAGAATGGAATGAAAACTTGGTCAGACAAATTTTCCATCCGTTTGATGCAGATGAGATTTGTAAAATTCCCATTCCGAGGGCTAGTGCCTCTGACTGTATCGCATGGCATTATGAGAGGAGCGGCATCTTCTCAGTCAGAAGAGCGTATAAACTTGCTGCCAACATTGGAGGGCAAATAAACTTGGCTCCATCAAGCTCCTCCTGTAACACGAATGACCGTAGTATATGGGACCTCATCTGGAAAGCAAATGTCCCACCCAAGGTAAGGATTTTTGGATGAAGAGTGGCTACGAACACATTGGCAACCCAGCACAACAAATGTAGACGAACCATTATACAGGATGGCACCTGCATCATATGTGGAAATAGAGAGGAAAACGAGCACCATGCTGTGGTTGACTGCACCAAAAGTAAGCTCTCAGGCAGGCCATGAGGGAGCACTGGAATCTGCCGCCTGAAAAGGCCTTCCGTGACACTGGTTGTGACTGGCTGCAGGTCTTACTCGATACGGTGACAGAGGATATCCGTGCAAAAATCCTCCTACTGCTCTGGAGATGCTGGTACCTATGTGATAATTGTGTCCATGCAGCGGGACATGAATCGATATTGGGATCTGTGCTATTTCTGGAGCGATATGAGGAGGAATGGAAAACTGCTTCCGTGGGTGAGCCTTCGGAATCTGGAAAAGGCGTTGGTGCCACGCCCAACCAAGCTGCTAGAGTAGCCCCTACGCCGTTCATGCATTGGTCTGCTCCGGCCGTTGGCTGGGCAAAGTGCAACACAGATGCGTCGTTTATCCCGGATAGTGGGAACTGTTGGGCGGGAGCTGTGTCGCGTGATCATGACGGCCGTGTTCTTATATCCACCTGCAGAACTCTGAAACAGGCTCGCTTTGCTGAGGAAGTAGAAGGACAGGCTGCTTTGATTGGCATTCAGGCCCTGGCAAAAGTGTTCAGAGGGTCAGTTGTGTTGGAAAGTGTTGGAAACTGACTGCAAGTCTTTGGCAAATCTCGTCAATACGGACGCCCCAATCCAATCTCCTCAATTTGGCCTGATCCTGGATATAAAAGCTACCCTTGCGTTGTTTGTAGATTACAAAATTGCACATGCTCCAAGGGAGTGCAACAAACTGGCCCATGAACTCGCAGTGGAAGCCAGACTTAGAGGTGATCAGGAGATTACTGCTAGTGTACATGGGAACCTGTAGAGTCTTGTTGTCTCTGACTGTATCACCGCCTGAGTCTTGTACTCTGGCTCTCAAAAAAAAAAAAAACTATACATACAGACCAAGACCCAACTCTCCAAGTCCTGAAGAACAGCTTAGCTAAGCTAAGGCATTCCGGTTAGTGGGACAAACATGAACTCCACCACCCTTTGGCCGCCCCATTTGTCATTGAAGCCAATTAATTTGATAGTGATGCACCATCAGCTAGCTGCTCATTATTCATGGGTGGAAAGGCCTGTAATCAATCAATCAATCAATGATTAAACCAAGGCTACCAACTCACACGCTCGTACAGTATATATTAACCCCATTATTAAACCCCCAAGTCAGTTTCCACGTAGTACTAAAAGAATCTGTAGGGTGCACGGGTCAGTCGTCACGCCAGCGCCTTGAGATCCAGCCTAGCTAAACGTCAAAGCCTCACTGCTTATATGATGGATCTGAGCATCGTGCCACACAACCCACACCTCGGCTAGATCCTAGGGAACCCAATCCGGTGTGGGTTTGAAGTTGCCGTGGGATTCCAGCGGATCGGAGAGGGCGAGCAACAGCATGGAGTCCAAGCAGCAGCTCGCGCTCCTGCCGATCTCGACCAAGAGAGGCTGCGGCGGCGACGGCAGGGCGGTGTTGGCCAGGGAGCTGTCGAGCCTCACCAAGGATTTGGATTCCGAGTGCACCTTTTTTCTCGTGGGGTACCGAAATTCCCGGTTACCGCGGTAACCGCAAAATCCCGAAAAAAATCGCACGAAATTTATATCTGAATTTTGAATTCAAAACTCTGAATGATGTATAGATTGGATCTGGACTCAGTTTCGTCAGCAAACCACCTTGTGGCGCAGTAGCTAGCTTCGTATATGAGCTTCGTGCGTTGAGGTTGCAATATCGAATCACTCCAGCCCCAGTTAGTTTTAACTGCATCTTCCCCTTTTTATCATAAAAATTGTGAAAAGAGTCGCGGCTGCCGTCTCCCTGGGAAAAGAGTCGCTCCACGCCACGACGGCGACGACTCGGGCGAGCGGCGACGCTGCCGGCGTGGTTGATGGTGCTACGCGGTTGCTGTCGCCCATCTCGCCGCCACCCTCGTACCAGTCGTCGTCCCAGCTGAAGGGGAAGAAGGGATGCCTGCAGAGGGTACATTCGTGGCCGGAGGAGACGGGAGGCATCGTGAGCGCGGTGCTCGGAGTGCTATCGGGCTGAGGAAGAGCCGCCGCAGGTCGCGCAGGCTGCAGCTGCATTGCTAGTTAGTCTGCCACTGGACTAGCTACAAGTGGAGGATCAATCTCGGCCGTTAATAAAACTTCACGGACGGTTACGGATGCAATACGTGTAAACTAAAGGACTACAGGATTTTAATTTCTGGAATGTAGGTTGCCATGCCTAAGGGCCTGTTCTGATGTCCTCCAGCTCCACGCTTCAAAAACTTTTCAGATGAATTTGTTCCAAACGGATTTAGCCTGAAAAGATGGAAACGAGAAGTTGAGCGATCCTATAGTGCAAAAAATGAGAAGTAAGGCCGGCCCAGCTCCACCGAATCGTGAAGCGCGAAGTTCACTCAAATTACAGCGAGCTACCAATGCCAAATATACCGCTTCGCTCCTCCCCCTTGAAAAGTAACAGAACCGAGCGAATCGTTACGTGAATCTCTCGCTCAAACAGGTACCCCTTCCTAATTAGGCTGCATCCAGCCAGCCCAGTCTACGCCTATCAGGACACGGCCCTCCTAGCTGGGCTGCAATGTTGCAAGAAGCTGAGAACGCTTCCGAACGGTTTGCAATCGCTAGGTGAAGTGAGAAGCTGAATATGTGGAGTTGAGGGAGTTGGTAGAGTTTCATAACAGGCCCTAATACTACATTATTTTTTGGACAAGAAGAGAAATTGAACACTTAGTATCACTACTACAAAAATGCTTATAGGTAGGACATGGGTAGTAGCGTTGGAAAATAACAAGCGCTACTGCTAATTAGCAGTAGCGCTGATCTGGGGCAGCGCTACAAGTAATGTTTTAGCAGTAGCGCTGGAAATGAAAAATGCGCTTCTACTAAATGGGACCCAACGAGCCCATCACTACTAGGCAAAAGCCTAGCAGTAGCACTGGTTTTTGGCCTAGCAGCAGTGCAGGCTGCGTTACTGATAAGGCGCTACAGCTAAAGGTTAGCAGTAGCGTTGGTCTACACACGCTACTGCTATACGTACTCAGTGGTAGCGCGTTTTTAATAACGCGCTCCTAGTAAGTACTAGCAGCGCGCCTCTGCGCCTGCGCTACTACTATTATTACGTATTCTATTTCTTTTTCATTTTATGTCATATTCATAAACCATTATACAAGTTTACATACAAACCAATTTAGAGATTATTTTTACATCATAATGATTTATTACATCACTGGGTGAAAGAACCGTGTACTAGTTTTAAGTGGATGGATCCATCCACTTGAAACTAATCCGCGGTTCTTTCACCCAATGATATAATAAATCATCATCATCATCATTATATCATTAACAACTTATCATCGTAATACATCATTGTCATATAACATTTCCTCATGATCATCATTTTCATCAATGAGACATCATATAGCAAGTTGGTCACTGGTCATAATCACAACTCCTCCTCATCATCATCAACTCTAACACATTGTAGCACATAATAACACATTGTACCTAGGACCTACTCCTCTCTCATACACTACCAGAAATTATCTAGTTGCCGACGGCCTCATCTATGCCGACGGCGCTCGTCGGCATAAATGGACATATGCCGACGGCCAAGGGCAGGCCGTAGGCGTAGAATAGCCGTCGGCATATGTGTATCTATGCCAACGGGGGCCGTCGGCATATTCGGGACAGCTCGCGCTACGCCTACGGGGACCGTCGGCATAGAAGAGGCCGTCGGCATAGAAAGGGCCCACCTACCCGATTAGCGGCGACCGTTTGACGGCGTCAAAACTACGCCGACGGGGGATAACGGCGGCCGTCGGCATAACTATGCCGACGGCTAGGCCGTCGGCATAGAATTGCTAACATCACCGATCCGCGCCGTCGACACGTCATCGATCCGAGGGAGTGAGGGCCTGTGGTGTGGCAGAGATATGCCGACGGCATAGCCGTCGGCATAGTCCTAGCCCATGCTATCTGCCACGTCATCAATCCGCGTGCAATGCCATGTCATCGATCCGTGGGATCGTAGCTCCGTGTGCGCAAGGCCGTCGGCATACCTTTATTTTTTTATTTTTAGTTTATATATTTATTATTTTGTATTTTTTCACAACATAAATGTGCCTTATCTAAACAAAAAACATGCCCCGATGGTATATCGATTGCCCCCCTCACGGACGTCACTGCCGCCGTGTCACGGAGGGGGGAAACGATCGACATGGAGGGAATCTGGTTAGAGGGGGGATTCGGGGTGGCCTTCGGGGTGTAGCTATGCTACCGAAACATCGCATGGGTCCCGATGCATGTGTGAAAGTGTTCTGGCATGCGTAGACGCCCGTCTTGGGGCTCCATGGTGTGGCCCCCTCCACGGAAGGCAGAGCCGCCGTCACTTGGAGGGGGGAAGATGCGGGTGCGGTGGAACCGGAGGGAATCTAGTGTTGGGTTGGGTCCAAACCGTGTTCGGGGATGTTGCTATGGGCTGACCTATCGCAACCAGGCGGAAGAGTCCACCGGTCAAAGCCCGCCCGGCGAAAGTCAAAGGGCTAGATCTACTCGTCAACTAGGATTCGGGGTGGCCTTCGGGGTGTAGCTATGCCACCGAAACATCGCACGGGTCCCGATGCATGTGTGAAAGTGTTCTGGCATGCGTAGACGCTCGTCTTGGGGCTCCATGGTGTGGCCCCCTCCACGGAAGGCAGAGCCGCCGTCACTTGGAGGGGGGATGGTGCGGGTGCGGTGGAACCGGAGGGAATCTAGTGTCGGGTTGGGTCCAAACCGTGTTCGGGGATGTTGCTATGGGCTGACCTATCGCAACCAGGTGGAAGAGTCCACCGGTCAAAGCCCGTCCGGCGAAAGTCAAAGGGCTAGATCTACTGGTCAACTGGGATTCGGGGTGGCCTTCGGGGTGTAGCTATGCCACCGAAACATCGCACGGGTCCCGATGCATGTGTGAAAGTGTTCTGGCATGCGTAGACGCCCGTCTTGGGGCTCCATGGTGTGGCCCCCTCCACGGAAGGTAGAGCAGCCGTCACTTAGAGGGGGGGATGGTGCGGGTGCGGTGGAACCGGAGGGAATCTAGTGTTGGGTTGGGTCCAGACCGTGTTCGGGGATGTTGCTATGGGCTGACCTATCACAACCAGGTGGAAGAGTCCACCGGTCAAAGCCCGTCCGGCGAAAGTCAAAGGGCTAGATCTACTGGTCAACTGGGATTCGGGGTGGCCTTCGGGGTGTAGCTATGCCACCGAAACATCGCACGGGTCCCGATGCATGTGTGAAAGTGTTCTGGAATGCGTAGACGCCCGTCTTGGGGCTCCGTGGTGTGGCCCCCCTCCACGGAAGGTAGAGCAGCCGTCAGTTAGAGGGGGGATGGTGCGGGTACGGTGGAACCGGAGGGAATATAGTGTTGGGTTGGGTCCAGACCGTGTTCGGGGATGTTGCTATGGGCTGACCTATCGCAACCAGGTGGAAGAGTCCACTGGTCAAAGCCCGTCCGGCGAAAGTCAAATGGCTTGATCTACTGGTCAACTGGGATTCGGGGTGGCCTTCGGGGTGTAGCTATGCCACCGAAACATCGCACGGGTCCCGATGCATGTGTGAAAGTGTTCTGGCATATGTAGACGCTTGTCTTGCAGCTCCGTGGTTTGGCCCCCTCCACGGAAGGCAGAGCCGCCGTCACTTGGAGGGGGGGATGGTGTGGGTTCCGTGGAACCGGAGGGAATCTAGTGTTGGGTTGGGTCCAAACCGTGTTCGGGGATGTTGCTATGGGCTGACCTATCGCAACCAGGTGGAAGAGTCCACCGGTCAAAGCCCGTCTGGCGAAAGTCAAAGGGCTAGATCTACTGGTCAACTAGGATTCGGGGTGGCCTTCGGGGTGTAGCTATGCCAAGTGTCCGTTTCCCCCCTCCAGGTGCGGGGTACCGGGTCCCATACAGATGGTAAACTAAGAATCTAAAAATGTAATAATTGAATTAGTGAACTATTTAAACAGGTCTAATTGCTTTTCCCTCGGCGAGGTGGGACTATTTTTTTTAAAAAGTAGTTGCCATCTATGCCTACGGCATAGCCGTCGGCATAGGCCTCCTATCTATGCCGAAGGCCTGGCCGTCGGCATAGAGCCACCCTTATCCACTCGATGGCCCTCTCGCTGTCAGGTGGGACCACTCCTATGCCGACGGCCTGGCCGTCGGCATAGGGCCACCTTATCCTCGACCCGGCCCTCCTCCTCCACTCGTTTCTCTCCTCGCACCCCGATCCAAATCCCTCTCCTCGACAGCCAACCGCCGCCGCCACCCTCTCCGCGCCATCGACGCCCCCCTAGCCGCTCGCCCCGCCACCGGCCGCCGCCATCTCCACCCACCCGTGCCGCGCCGCCGCCATCTCCACCCCCCTTCGTCGGACGCCGTCTCCTCCGCCCCCTTCTCCGCGTTGCTCCCCCCTCCTCTGCGTCGTTGCCATCTCCACCCCCCTCCGTCGGACGCCCTCTCCGCCGCCACCATCTCCACCCCCCTCGGTCGGACACCCCACCCGCGCTGCTCCGCCCCCTCCTCCGCGTCGTTGCCCCGCCGGTCGCCACCTCGCCCCGACCTGCCCTGCCCCGCCGGCCGCCACCTCGCACCCATCCCACGCTCCACCACCGCGTCGCCCCATCGGTCGCCTCCTCGCCCCGGCCCTGCCTGGCTCTGCCTCGCCCCGGCCCTGCCGCTCCGGTGAGACCTCCACCTTTTTTTTTGTTTTTAGATAGATAGATTGTTAGATATATAGATAGATAGATCGATAGATAGATAGATCAATAGATAGATAGATTGTTAGATAGATAGATTGTTAGATATATAGATAGAGATAGATAAATTTTTTGTTCGATGAGATGAATCGATGATGATGATGAATAGACAATGATGATGAATATATTGTTGATATTGTTAGTTGTGATGATGATGATGATGAATATTTATTTAATATTGTTAGTTGTGATGATGATGATGAATATGTGATGAAATAACCCTACATGATTCAAGAATAAATGAATGCACCTAAATTTGTGAGTTGATGATGAATATGCTTTATGAGTTGTGATGTTCTAAATTTTTGTTGCATTGGAATTTGCAGGTTTTGTAGAGTTTCATGTCGGTGGAGTGATCGTCATCGGAGTTGTTGGTCAAGGATCGTCCCTCCTCTGTTCGACTACTTCCTCTACAGCCAAGGGTGAGCTACGAATCCATCTACACCTCCCACGCTCTTTTAATCATGTCACTAGATTTCATTTTCAAGTCAACTAGCGTACCCTAGGCGTCTCCCGTCCGAAAGGTTTGCATCGATAAATATGCATTCAATTGCATATTTATCACCGCAGCTCTTTCGGATTGTCCAGCGTTTTCGACGGACAGCCCGAGGATGTGTAGATTGGGTATGTTCTCCATGTTCTACCCCGTTCCGAGACAGGATTTCGGCGGCGCCTCCCCGTTGTTCTCCGGAGCACATTCTCTCGGCTATTTGCCGAGACGTGTATCTGGAGAACAGCGGGGAGGTGCTGCCGAAATTTTGTCTCGGAACGGGGTAGAATGGAGAACTTACTCAATCTACACATCCTCGGGTGGGATTAGGACCCATCTTTACCTATTAGAGATGTAGGTGGATTAAACGCGGTAGAAACTGAAAATTTGATGTGATTAATTTAAGTGAATCCTTAATTATGTTGTGTGGGTTGCAAAAAAGCAGAGGATGGCAGATAATCAGTGGATGTACAGTGGTTTTATCCGTCGGAATCGAGTAACATCAGAGTGGATCGCGAAAACCGATGTGTATTTGAAGGAGATATTTCGTCGTCCAATGAGAATTATCCCACCATGCCCCTGTGCGAGATGTGCCAGACGTCACCGTAGAAATCAGACGGACATGAGTGAGCACCTTCGCACGCACGGATATATGCCAAACTTTGACATGCCGCCGATAAACATAGCCGAGCAGGACCGTGGTAGAGAGGAGGTGATGCGACAACGCATCGATGGATATGAGGACGACGGGGTCAGGGACATGCTAGATGATGTCGTTGTTGCAGAAACGGCAAATGCGACACCTTCAGAGAATGAACCGGAGGAGCCGGAGGCAACCGCAAAGGCCTTCTTGGAGGTCTTGGCCTCGTCGAAGAAACCTCTTTATGCGGGTGCGAAAATATCTCAGCTGGATGCCATCTCGCAACTGATTGCAGTCAAGGCTGAGTACGGCTGTAGCCAGAAATGCTTCGAAGCATTCCTGGGAGTATGGGCTAACAGCCTCCCTGAGGGTCATGAACTGCCGAAAAGCATGTACGATACAAAGAAAATCATGAAGGCACTCTCTATGGATTATGAGAAAATAGATGTTTGCCCGAAGAATTGCCTTTTGTTTAGGCACGAGTATGCGGATGACAAGTACTGTAGGAAGTGCGGTTCGTCTTGGTACATTGAGGTGGTCAGTGAGGATGGTGAGAAAAAGCAGCTAACCATCCCCGTTAAGGTTCTTCGGTATCTTGATTTTATAAAAAGACTGCAGCGCCTTTTCATCACGAAGGAGTCTGCCAAAATGATGAAGTGGCACAAGGAAGGTATAAGGTACAATCCAAAAAAAATCATACATCCATCGGGAGGGGAAGCATGGAAGTCATTCGATGAAGAATACCCCGAGGAAGCAGCCGAGGCTGGGAATGTCAGAATAGCCATATCAGGTGATGGGTTGAATCCATATGGTATGTCGTCCAATCCATACAGCTGCTGGCCTGTGTTTGTAATTCCGCTCAATCTTCCTCCCGGTGCCCTAATGCAACGGAAGACCATGTTCTTGTCGCTCATCATTCCGGGGCCTGACTACCCGGGGAAGCAATTGGGTGTGTTTATGCAGCCGCTTGTGGATGCTTTGCACCATTCTTGGTACTTTCCGAGGTTGACATACGACCGGGATCTGCAAAGAAATTTCTTGATGAAAGTTTGGTTGCACTATTGCATGCATGACTTTCCCGGCTATGCTCTATTCTGCGGATGGTGTACAAGTGGTAAGATGCCACGCCCAGTGTGCATGCAGGCTCTGCGAATGATTTGGCTGAGTAAGGGTGGCAATTATGTAGCCTTTGACCTGCATCGACAGTTCCTCCCTCCAGACCATCCAGACAGGGAAGACAAGAAGAACTTCACGAAAGGCCGGGTTGTGCATGAAGTAACCGAGATTCCAACATTTTCGGGGGCAGATGTTCTTGCTCAGCTAAAAGCTCTCAAGTCTAAAGTCAAAGGCAAAGGCAAAGCCAAAGCCAAAGGCTTCGAGGGATATGGTGAGACGCACAACTGGACGCACATTACCCCCTTCTCGCAGCTTCCCTATTTCAAGGACCTCAAACTTCCTTACAATATTGATGTGATGCACACCGAAAAGAATGTGGCAGAGTCCCTTTTCCACACGATCCTCAACATTCCTGATAAGACGAAGGATAACGTAAAATCTAGAGCCGATCAACAGAGAATTTGTGATAGACCACGCCTGACCATGAAGCCCCCCACAGGCGGTCGAAAAAACTGGTTCAAGCCAGATGCTGACTTTGTCCTTAAACCGCCAGAAAAAGAAGAAGTACTTATCTGGCTGAAACAAATTTTGAAGTTCACTGATGGTTATGCATCGAATATAAGTAAGGGAGTCAATCTTTCAACTGGCAAAGTGACCGGCCTGAAGAGTCATGACTACCATGTATGGATTGAGCGGATAATGCCGGTGATGGTTCGAGGCTATGTCCCCGAGCATGTCTGGCGAGTGCTTGCCGAGCTTAGCCATTTCTTCCGCACGCTCTGTGCTAAATAATTAAGTAAAGAGGTGATTGAAAAATTGCATAAGAAGGCACCGGAGTTGATAGTCAAGCTAGAGAAGATCTTTCCGCCAGGCTTCTTTACTCCGATGACACATCTCATTCTGCACCTCGCGAACGAGGTATTGTTGGGGGGCCCTGTGCAAAATCGCTGGCAGTATGGCCCTGAGAGGCAGAACAAGCATCTCCGATGGAAATGTGGAAACAAAGCTAAGATTGAAGCTTCCATAGCTGAGGCAGTTATCCTAGAGGAGGTGTCAGACCTCAGGACATCATACTATCCAGACCACGTTCCCCATCTGCATAACAAGGTGCCTCGATACAATATAGAAGAGCCCAAGTATCAACCCAGGCTCGATCTATTCAACGCGCAAGGTGGGAGGGCTGGGGCCTCGAAATCTTATAACATGCCACGACAAGAGTGGGAGGACCTCATGTTCTATATCTTGCACAACATCAAGGAAGTTGAGGAAGTGTGGATGAGGTAATACCACTACACCATTCCTTTATGTCTTCCACATCATCATGTTTCATGTTCACTTAGTCCCGGTCTAACACCGCTTATCTTTTTTTAGTGATTTCGTTCAAGAGGAATGGACGGGAGTGAATCCTCCTACTGAGGCGGAGGCACTTACTCTTCTCCGTCATGGAAACCCTGGACGTAAAAATTTTGTTGCTTGGTTCATGGAGAAAGTAATTTCCCACACTCCCCTATTAAATACCTACTTCAACATTTATTAGTTAACCGAACTAATGCACGCAACAATTTCCATTATACTTGTAGGGAAAAGATCCGAACATATCTATGGATGATGAATTGAGATGGGTTTCCATGGGTTTTGAACCTGCCGTCATGACATGTAAAAAGTATGATGTGAATGGGTATCGCTTCCATACAGAGGAGCACCAAAACAGCCGCCCCGATCCCAAAACTATAAATACTGGAGTGTACACCCCCGGTCAAAATTCAGTAGACTACTACGGAAGGGTACAAAATATATACGAGGTTAAATTCCGCCAGGGGCATGAGACCCTAAGTTTGCCTGTGTTCAAATGCCGATGGTTCGATCCGCGGGAGGGGGTAAAACATACGCCTTCCATTGGTTTGGTCGAAGTTAAACCATCAACCGTCTATGCCGGAGCCGATCTCTTCATTGCGGCTACCCAAGCTACACAAGTATATTATCTACCTTACCCATGCTAGAAAGTGTATCTAAAGGGTTGGGAAGTTGTGTTCAAGGTGTCGCCACATGGTAAGCTACCAGACCCGAATGAAGACGACTACTACAACATTAACCCCATGACATACGAGGGATTGTTCTATCAAGAGCAACCTGATGATGATGATGATGATGTGGTTAGAAACGATGACACTAGACCATTGGATGATGATGATGATGTGGTTAGAAACGATGACGCTAGACCATTGGGTGATGATGATGTGGACCCAAACGTCCTCATCACCGTCTTGCTGAAGTTATATTGGCCGGGGTTGTACTGTCCTGATCCAGTCAGGCAGCCAGACCGTCGGGTTTTGGCCACGAGCTGGGACCACTGGGAAGCGGCCCACCACGCGGACCATGAGACCCATGCCAAGGCCGTGATCACTACTTTCTGGGTGAGTTCTCTTCAGAAGCACAAGTCCATTCTAGTTTCATGAATGATTTAACTCATGGCTTCTTCCATTCTTGTTTCATGCATGATTGTAGACATTCTATCGAGTTCTTCCGGAGCACAGGGCTAGAGCGGACCAGATCGTGCTGCGCCAATGCAAGAAGAAGGCCCGCCAGATGCAGTATGAGGTGCGCTATGTGGCCATCTCCACATACTACCACGACTATCTTGGTGTGAAGATGACCAAGGAAGAAGCGCGGAGGATGGCCATTACCTTGGAGAGGCCCGAGTTCTTGGCGGTAAGTATAAAAGATTTTTCATTATGCTTTCATTACCTTGTGGTACATTATGCTTTATGCTTTATGCTTCCATAACACCAATTTGGACACACCTACATGCCATTATGCTTTTATTATGTAGGTGTGTCCAAATTGGTGTTATGGAAAAGACGAGTCTTGGGCGGCATTGGTGGATCTTTGGTGTGATGAGGCTGGAGCCTGGGCGGCTATGAGAACCAAAAATAAGGCTAACCGAGGGATGGAGGGAGTACATGCTCAGGGAAACCGAAACCACTATCTCCACAAGGCAGTTAATGTATGACTAACCCCATTAAACATTCTTCTTCTTCTATTTACCATCACTTTCTTATGTATGACTAACCTCTGTTTGGTGGTGCAGGAGGAGAAACTGAAGCGGCCGCTCTCACACATGCAGGCGTGGGAGATCACCCATACGCGGAAGGACCCCAAGCCTGGCGAGCCCAAGTACTACGGCAAGAAGACCGAAGGGAGGAAGAAGGCCTACTCCGAAGCGTATCTGGAGTTACATCCTGAAACACCTGACCCCATTGCGGCGCCTCTGGACGACATGGCGGTGGTGAGGATGGGGCCCAAGGAGCACGGTCAGGAGGCGGTTCTCGATGCTGTGATCACTCCTAGTATCTCCTACACACAGCTTCGTCGGATCGACCCGAGCCTGAGCCAGCGCACGAGCCAGCCAGTGACTAGTACACAGTACCTCTTTCAGGAGCAACAATCTGTAAGTATTTTCCCTCTTATCTTCATTTCTCACTTCATTTTCCGCATTTAGTAGTTTTATGAGTTCCATCATGTCATACCGTAGGCCTACATGGAGTACACACGCCAGGAGACCATGGCGTGGCATCAGAGGCTTTATGAACACCAAGTGCAGAGGGATAGCCAGATGCAGCAGGCTTTTCAGGATATGGCGGCCGGCAGGTGTCCTCAGTTCCCTCCAGCACAATGCCCTCTAGCACAACCAGTGCTGATGAGCTTTAAGGAGTTTGTGGCACAGAACGCTGGCCCCTCGCCGGTTAGTTCATCCCCAATCTATTCACCCAAAACATGTCATGCCTTTCAACACAGTCATATATCCCGTGCATATGTCTTTTCAACATCCAGGGAACAGGTGGATCTACCGTTGGCTGTGGTCTTCGCAGCACTCCGGAGACACGGAGCCCGACCACTCCGATCCACGGAGGCGGAGGCGGAGGAGGAGGCGGTCTTGGCGGTAGCGCTGCCGCTAGCAGTGACGATCTGGGCTTCGGCGGTCTTGGCGGTGACGACCTCCGTGGTGCTCGACGTCCTGGCGCTTAAGCCTTTGGGTCACATTGTGGCGGTCTTGGTGGTGATGATACTTATATGCTTGTGATGTTTCTTATTGTTGTTTGTGAGATTCTTATGCTTGGTGGTGATGATACTTATATGTTTATGCTTTGCGATGCTTCTTATGATGTGTGATGATGAATTTGTTCTGTGATGCTGCTGGGCCAGCTGTTATGTGATGCATATATTTGTTGTGTGCTGTATATATTCAAATGAATTGAGCTAAAACAAAACAGAAAAAAGAAAAAAAAACAGACAGAAACTATGCCGACGGCTAGGCCGTCGGCATAGAGCTGCCATGAGCTCCCAGTGGCTGGCACGTGGCAGGTCTATGCCAACGGCTTAGCCGTCGGCATAGTTTCAAACTAAGCCGACGGCTAAGCCGTCGGCATAGGCCTGCTCCAGGAGCTCCCAGTGGCTGCCACGTGGCAGGTCTATGCCGACGGTCTAGCCGTCGGCATAGTTTCAACCTAAGCCGACAGCTATGCCGACGGCTAGACCGTCGGCACAGACCTGCCACGTGGTGAGCAAGCATTGGTCAGCACTTGATGGCGGCCGCCGTTAGGCGATAACGTTGCCGACGGCCGGGGCTGTTGGCATAGATGTACGGGCACCGTCGGGATAGGGCCTATGCCGACGGCCTTTCTATGCCGACGGCATTCCTGGCTACGCCGACGGATATGTTGTCGACGGCCCTATGCCGACGGGTGCCGTCGGCATAGGCCTGGCCCGACGGCCATTCAGGGCTATGCCGACGGCCCTGGCCATCGGCATAGGGTGCGATTCCAATAGTGATAGGACCTACTACCCTCTCTTAGGTGCACCGACGCTAGCTATAGTAGCAGCACTGGTCAAAATACATCGCTTTTAGCAGTAGCGCTTGGTTTGACAACACCGCTATTGCTGATGGGCCCCACTTAGTAGTAGCGCTTTTCTTTACGAGCGCTACTACTAAGTGCCATAGTAGCAGCGCTGTCTTCATAACAACGCTACTGTTATTGATACCTTATCATCCCCACGCCTCGACCCGAACACTCCCTTTCCACACACTAGCTCTCATCGTCGTTCGCTGCCGCCGTCCGATGCCTTCGTCGCGCCGCCGCCGTCGCCCGCTGCCGCCTTCGCCCGGTATGCCGCCTCCCTCCCTTATCCTTCCATCCCTCCCTTCTCCCTCCCTCCGACCCTGCATGCCTCTCCCTCCATCGTCCCTCGCCCTTCTCCCTCCCTGCTCCCTCCCCCTCTCCCTCCATCCCTCTGTCCCTCTCAGCCCTCTCCCTCCCTCCAATCCCTCCTGCATTGCATGCGTAGACAGATGGATAGAAAGATGAATGGATAGATAGATAGATGAATAGTTAGATATGGTTAGAACTATCGTATTTTTGATATATTGTATAGACAGACAAATGGATGGATGGATATATTGATGGATATATATAGATAGATGGATGGATGGATAGATGTTAGGGCTAGAACTAGGGTATTTTTAGTAAATATATAGGTCTTTTCAATTTTTACGGTTAGAACAAGGTTTTACAAATTATTAGGGTTAGAACTAGGCTTTACAAATTTTGTTTCTGTTTTAGACATATGGTTCTAATAAGGTTTTTGTTTATATTTTGCTTTTGTAGAAATCAAGGAGCCACGCCCCTGCATCATCCCGTTTGCCGTCGTCCCCGTCGCCGACCCCCCGACCTCGAGGTGAGACCAGCCAGCCAAATCCCCATATAGATACATGAATGAATGGATGGATAGCTATGACAATGTGATGAACAGCCAAACACCTCCAAGTAGCCTATGTTTTGCTGGAGTGTCGATTAATTTCCATTTCGGCAAATTTTAGGCGCCCGATATGCCCTTTCTAGCAAAGGTCATGTCGGATTATTCCATGAATTTTGGCATGACTTGTGCTAGAATGTCTAGAAAATATCGACTCGCCCGGATTTTCTAGAAAGATAATTAAACAAAATTTTGGGTTGACCTTAATTCTGTCAAGGCTCCATACATGATAGTCAAAAAATGAGTGAGGAAGAATCCTGGCTGTTAACGTGGGGGTCGTTTCTCCTTCTCCTTGTGCTAGACCTTTGCTATGCACTAGGGGAAGGAGGAGTAACGACCATCACCAACGGTCGAAAAATCAGTGAGGGAGTGTCCACCATATACACCACATGAGACGAGATGAGAGTTTTCAAGAAAAGACACGACAGACCGACAGTCAACATGTGATGAATAATAATGATCTAATTTATTTTTTGTAGTAAATATATTGAATTTTTACAAGGTTAATATTTGAATTATGAACATAGGAAATGTCTGACGACGATGATAAGATCTCGGAGTGCGACTACTGCGGCGACGATCGGGGTCTGTGTGACAGGCCTCACCTTGTAGATGGTCGTTGCTTCAGTGTTAAGCTCGATGAGACCGTCGATGTTGAAATGGTACGCAACGACAAGTCTTTGTTCGTAATTTAGCATGACTTATATATATGCTTCTTCAATGTGTAATTTTTGTCTTTTACTATTCGACTAGCTTATCCCATGCCATGGAAGACCCTATGTCTTGGAGCATCTGAATTTCGGAGATCATGAAAATATGGTTATGATTTTGCTGTAAAGCTATACAATTCGGAGAGTGTATCCCATTTTGGTTGCCCCGAATTGGGAAGCACTGTGCAAGGCATATGATTTTCAGGAGGGTGTGTATGTCACCTTTCGATCTTGGTGATCATGACGATGGCATTTGGGTCTTTGTTGATACGCTTCCACTTCTACCTCTACGTGAGTTTTTCAAACATATTTATTAAGTAATTTATATTGTTTATTTCAAAATAGTTGACAACTTATTTTCATTCTTCAAAAAATGTACGAAAGATGGTAGACAGAACCTACTACACTGATGGCGCTGAATTAACTTATGTCGAGAAAGGTCATCTTACCTCATTTATTATTGATGTTGAGAATTACAATATCAATTATGAAACTCCTGCACATTATGGTCATACGTGCCACTAGTGCACGTGTTGAACTACGGTAACATCCATGGAGATGGCATGGTAAGATTTTTTACTATTACGACATCCGTGCATCTTTTGCATATATTCTTCTAAAGCTAAACTACATTGCTAACTAATATGTTATTTTCAACAGAAAATCCCGAAGGATTGTGTGCCTGATCTGATGTTTCCGAAAGGTCGGCTTGATGTTATTAGCTTACGGCCAGGTCATCCTAGGTTTTACCATTGTTCATACTGAATTTCTAAAACCGATGAAGACATGACAATCAAAGAATGGAAAAAAATGTATGGACAATCATAGGGAGCTACTTGGAAGCAACATTGTGCGAAGCGCAATAATTGGAGACAGGATAATCTCCATTCTCCATAATGGAGCGTCAGGGCCACTCTTGTTTTATACTATTTTACCTTAGAGAGGGTAGTAGGTCCTAGCTAATATTCATGATCATGTGCTAAGAACAATTAAATAGGGTTGGTTAGATGACTAAGATGATGATGAGTATAACTTGTTATTATGATAACGAGTAGAAGTTGTATGATAATGATGAGTAAGACTTGTTATTATGATAACATTGATGAGCTATTTACTATTATGATGATGCATGATGCTAAGTTGTTATATGAGCATGATGAGTTATTATATATATATCAGTGGGTGAAATGATGCATGATGCTAATTAGTACTTTCGATATGCGCATCATATGTTTCCTCCACTTGAATCTAATCCACGTTCATTTCACCCAATGATATATATAATAACTAATCATGGTCATAAAATCATATGATGAAAGTACTTTATATAAAACCTATACAAATACAGCGACAATAAGCTGCATTTTCAAAAATGCAGGAAAATTTAGCAGTAGCGCTTTTCATAAGAAATGCTACTGCTACTTACTATTATCAGTAGTGTTGTTTTCGACCGAGCGCTACTACTAATTAGGTATAGCAGTAGTGCCGAAAAACCAACGCTACTGCTACCAGTTAGCTGTAGTGCCTTAGTGGTAGCGCTTGTACAGGTGCTACTGATAGCTACAAATCCAACGCTACTGCTAGGCTTATCCCTAGTAGTGTATCCGATCAAGGCGAGTGTTGTGACCCAAACCACAAGCACAAGACGCAACCGAATGACAAGCCAGTGTTGCAGCGCCGCCGGCTCTCCAGGCACCGTTGGTCCTAGTGCAGGCGCAGGGGAAGGAGGGCTTGAAATATCAGCTGACGAAGCCAGTGCCGGCCTGGCCTTGACGTTGAGCATTAGGCGTTGGCCTTGTTGCAATATGTGACGTCGACGCTGCCAAAGTAGGGGAAACCGGGGACGTGGAAGAGCTAGCTGTCATCCTTGGCAGGCTCCGTCTCGGCCAGAGCGGTGCACTTGCAGTGGTACTACGGGTACTTGTCCACCTTCCCGACCGAGTCATTTTTGTAAATGAATACTTCACGGGACGGAGATGAACGAGAGTTATTGTCGACTAAAATTAAAAGTTGATTGATCAGACTTTTTTTAACTAACAAGTTAGTCCTCTTTACCAATGGATTCCTCGACGAAAAACTCGATGGTGGATGCCCACTTCATGTACATGTTATATTTCTTCCGTGGCGGCACGCGGCATCCATCTGCGCCGTCGACGATGTACCTCTTACTGATAAGCATCGGCGTGACGAGCCCGACATCAGTGCCCAGCATGAACACGGCAGCGGTGACGTGCAGAAGCAAGAAGAAAGTGAGTGGCTGAGCCATCGATAACTTAGAGAACACTGGGAATGTCTTGTGACTGATCACGTACACAGTTTCCCGGGGTGATGTGTATGTGCAGAGCGGCGCTGGGTTTATAGGGGGAGCGGATGAGAGGACGGAAGAAGAGGATCAAGGATGGCGATGGGAGTTAAGTTAGTTATGTCAATTATGTGATTTTTAATAGTGGAGTGTGCCACGTGGTGGACTCTGACGGGAGCAATGTTACATCCATGGGAAACTTTTACAGGGTGGTTATGGTTGCTGCATTCAAGCAACGAATCCTATTTGACTTTTCGCACAAAATAAACGAATACAGCGCTTTGGTGCGCCCACCCATTTAGTCAATGCAAAAAATATTACGGAAATATCATTTGACGAATTTTCCTAGCAGACAAAGTTCCTACTATAGCTCTTGTTGATCAAGGTGCAACTTTTTATATTTTTCTATGCAAATTAAATTAACCATGATTTATATTAAACATTTTTACTTATGTGTATGTTATTTTTATGATAATACATTTTTAGTGAGCATAATGTGTCTATTACGTAGTTGAATATTGAACCACATAATGATGTGGCTAAATAGTAAGTATAATGTTTCATTGTTATGCACTTGTAGTATATATATGTATCCTTATCATTGAAAACTTTGGGTTGTGCTAAATTAAAAGTTAATATGTAACAACAGTTTTTTTGAATTATGTTTCGATAATTGTACATATTATGTATTGTATAGATATATGTGTGGTATATCATGGTAGAGATTTCTAAAACATATAATCTAAAAAATATCTTAATGGTGGTTTGTAGAATATGATTAGGTAAGAGTGTATCTCTTGGATTACCCTATTGGATTTTTGTGATTTATGACGAAACCAATTGAGAGGGTCGGGGTTAGTGGCCGGCGGTGAGCTACCGGAGACGAGTGAGTGTGCTATAGACACACACACACACACACACACACACACAAGTTGTTCGATGATATGCCTCAGAGAGAAATCGACTGAGTGGGGAACCAAGAGCAAACCATAGAAAAACCAAAAGAAAAAATAAACCGTATATGTGGCATGCCTAGTGAGTACCAAATTGAAGAAAAATCCGGTTAGAGGTAAAATGTGGCAAAAAGGTGATAAATGGCGGTACAAATTTAGGATTTTCTCAAAATTGAGTAAAATTTGTCAAATGGGTGAATCATGGAGGGGGGGGGGGGTGGAATTAATCCTAGATAAAAACGTGACGATCCCACTTTGTCAAAACAAATATCTCAGTTGCTCATAGCAGTGTCAACAAGAGTGTGATTGCTTTGCTTTGCATTAGATGATTTTTTGAGAGGGCTCAGGTAAGATAGATGATAGAGGTGTGGGTCAACGTCGTACCATCACCCTTCTTTTGATGGATCTTTGGAGCAGTAGACAAGGATCAAGCTAAAAATCGTGAAGATCCTTGGAGCCTCACCTTCTCACATTCTTGGCAAAGATAGTGCTATAATGCAGTCATTGAGTGCACATGCGGAATGGGCAAGGTGATGACGAAACATTACTAATAACATACTCATTCGTTATAAGTTGTGGTAACTACTAGACAAGTAGTTTATCACTACACGACCAGGAACACGATATAAGAGAATTAGTTTGTAGACAACGCATGAACAAGCACTTGATACTTGAAAATGGAGCAAGATAACTGACAGAACCCAACTCTGCTCCCTCCTTACCCTCTCCCACTCCTTTCTTGTGGGTGTTGCATATTCTTTTGGCGATCTATCTTGGAATAATGTCTATACATTTGCTGGTATAGGTCCGGCTTCATGCCGGCCTACGACAAGAAGTCAACCACCTTCTCGAAGGAGACTTAATCAGCCACATTCAGCGAGCCGTTCAACATTGTTCACAAGCCCTTGTCGTCCATAACTTCTCGGCGCCGGCGCTGCAAAGCTCCATCCCAATGTTATTCTGTATACTCTGTAGAAGCTGATTATAACACCGTCGTACGTGTGCTAAACATTGTCCCGTGGCTCCTGAACACTTAGTTGAGACTTGATTGTAAATTTCGGAATACTGATGTGACAAGATGGATGAATCAACTTGAACAATAGATTTCCTCGCATCGGCTTATTGCAAAGAACAGTTGCTCGTCAACAAAGGCGGTGGGTTGGCTTTAACTACATGCGGAGAATGGTCTTGTAGGATGCCCAGGATGTGTTACGATCATGGTTTGGAAACCGGGAGTGGATGGGAGCGGACTAGCTACTGGACTAGCTACAAGTAGAAGATCAATCTCGGCCGTTAATAAAACATCACGGACGGTTCCTGATGCAATACGTGTAAACAAAAAGACGACATGATTTTAATTTTTGGTATAATATGTTGCCATGCCTAATACTCCTACTACTACACTATTTTTTGACAAGAAAAGAAGATTGAACACTTAATGACACCACCAACACCAAGGCGCGACCAGACGACGAGGCTAACGTTGCGGCGCCGGTATCCATTACCGACTCTCCAAGCACCGTCGGTCCTAGTGCAGGCACGGGCGGCGCAGGGGATAGGAGGGCTTGAAATATCAGCTGACGGAGTTGGTGCCGGCCTGGCCTTGACGTTGAGCATGAGACGCTGGCCTTGTTGCAATACTTGACGTCGGCGCTAGCAAATTAGGAGAAGTCGGGGGCGTGGAAGAGCAAGTTGTCGTCCTTTGCGGACTCTGTGTCGGCCAGAATGATGATGCGGTCGCAATGGTAGTACGTGTACTTATCCACCTTCCCAATCGAGTCATTCTTGTAAATAAATTATTCAAGAGACGAAAACGAACGAGAGTTATTGTTGATTTAGAACAAAAGTTAATTGATCATACTTTCTTTTGACTAGTTAGTCCTCCTTACCAATGGAGTCCTCAACAAAGAACTAAATGGTGGAGGTCCACTTTATTCACATGTTCTTTTTCTTCCGCGGTGGCACGCGTCACTCATCCGCACCGTCGACGATGTACCTCTTATTGATAAGCACCGGCCTGAAGAGCTCTGCGTCAGTGCCCTGCACAAACACGGCAGTGGCGAAGTGCATGAGGAATAAGAAGGTAAGCGGCTGATCCATCGATCGATCAGAACTTAGAGAACACTGGGAATGTCTTATGACTGTTCATGTACACAGTTTGCTGGGGTGACGTGGATGTGCAGAGCGGCGATGGGTTTATAGGGGGAGCGGATGGGAGCAGCGAAAGAAAAATGATAGAAAGGATCAAGGATGGCGATAGGAGTTAAGTTAATTATGTCAATGATGGGATCTTCGAGAGTGGAGTGTAGCACGCGGTGTACCCTGGCAGGAGCAATGCTACATGCACGATGAAATTTTAAAGAATGGTTACATCTTATTGAATTTTCTTAGCGGGTAAAGTTCATACTTTAGCTCTTGTTGATTAAGGTGCAACTTTTTATATTTTTGTATGCAAATTAAATTACACATGATTTATATTAAACATTTTACTTATTTATATGTTATTTTTATCATAATACATTTTTAGTAAGCATAATGTGTCTATTACTTAGTTGAATATTCTTTTTTAGAAACTTAATTGAATATTCAACCACATAATGATGTGGCTAAATATTAATTATAGTGTTTCTTTGTTATACAGTTGTAGTATATATATCCTTATCATTGAAAACTTTGGGTTGTGCTAAATTAAAACTATAATGTGTAACAAAAGTTTTCTGCGAATTATGTTTCAACAATTGTGCGCACTATGTATTGTATAGATATTTGTGTGATATATCATGGTAGAGATCTGTAAAACATACAATCTAAGAAATATCTTAATGGTGGTTTGTAGGATATGATTAGGTAAGTTCCAAGTGTATCTATTAGATTGCCCTATTGGACTTTTGTGATTTATGACAAAACCAACTGAGAGGGCCGGGGTTAGAGCATCTCCAGCTATTGGCCCCCTAGGGGGCGCCTAAAATCGCCGCCTAGGGGCTAGTCGGTGCAAAAAAGGGCCTGGGGGCGAGTTGGTCCCCAGTCGCCGGCCCCAGGGCCGCCCCCAGACGCGTCTAATTTTCCAAAAAAAAACGTTCGACGAAGTTTGGTTAAACACGTCTAAATTTCGGCAAACTTTGGCATAGGCATGTTCGCGACGCGGTACATAGCAAATATAAACTAAAAAAAGAAATCGATGAACACCGAGTAGTCGTCGTGGTCACCGCCATCCTCGCCGACGTCATCGTCATCGTCGGCCTTCTCCTCCTTGACGCGGCCGTCCCTGCTGGACCCCTGACCGGCGTCGCCATGGCGGACTGGTGGCTGCGGCGGTGGCGCGTCGTCGTCGTCGCTGTCGTCGAGGACGACGACTCTTCCTTCGTCGCGGCCCCGGCGGCGCTGCTCGAAGCGCCGCAGGGCGGCGCACTGGCGCTCCCTCTCCATATTTCAGGGCTGCCTCGTCGTTGAGCTCCACGTCGTCGTGCTCCGTCTTCACGGCAGGGAGCCCTGGCTCCGTTTTCACCGGCGCGAGCCCCGGCTCCGTCTTTGGCTTAACGAAGCGCGGAGGAGCCGACAAGGAGGCGCGCCGGCCGCCCTCGTTGATGACGATGCCGGCGCTGCGAGTGCTCTGGCCTAGCGGCGTCTCCGCCGCGGGCTCGGCCTTGACGCCGAGCAGCGCCGGAGAGCCGGAGGAGTGGGAAGAAGAGCGTGAGGAGGAGTGCGAGGAGGACGTCGAGGAGGAGCCGAACCTCCTGGGCATCCATTGCCCGGCGCGTCGGCGGTGGGCGGGAGCGGCCGCCGGGGGAGGGTATGCCAGCGGCGGGTTGTTGCCGCCCTCAAGGTGCGTCAGCACGCCCTCGAGCGTGCGGTCGGGGACGCTCCACCACAAGCGGCGCCCCTCGCTGTTCTTCGTACCGCCCACCAGCCGTGCCCCGTTGGTGGACGCCAGCCTTTGCTCCTGACGGCGCTCGAAGTACGCCGCCCACGCCACGTGGTTGTCGGCGGCGTACTAGGGGAGGGCGAGCTGCTCGTCGGCGAGGGAGGCGCGCACGAGCTCTACCTAGGCGGCGAAGTAGGGGGCGCGTGCCACGGCGTCGGGCAGCGGGGGAATGGGCACTCCCTCGTTGCTGAGCCTCCACCCCGTCGGCCTGGCGCGCATGTTCAGTGGCGCCGGGATGTTGGCCTCGAACAGGAGCCACGACTCCTGTTCACGGAGCGAGCGGCGGCCGAAGCCGTTGGCCGCCGCCTCGTCGCCGGGGAACCGTTCGGCCATCGCCGGGGCTGTCGGAGTGCTCGGTGGGCTCGGAGGCGGCGCACGAGAGAGGGAGGCTCTGCGGCGGCGCACGGGATAGGGAGAGCTCGGCGGCTAGGCCTGGTGTGGCCAGAGGCGAGGGAGGCCATCAGCTTATATAGCCGCGCACATGTGTACGCGTGCGCGGGAGGGGAGGCGTCGCCGCGCCGCCCGTGAGGAATCAATGGCAAGGCTGACTGGCGGCGGCAGTGCGGCAGCCTTGGCATTGATTCCCGTGGGAACCGAGGCGATGAGGGCGACGAAGCGCCGGTCTCGCTGACTCGGCAGGCCCGCGGCTGCTTCATGCCTAAACAACTCGCCCCGGCACCCCAGGACGCCTCCCAGCGCGCCGCGTTCGGCCTGAGTCCGCCGACGCTGATTTTGGCTTAGGCCGGCGAAAATCGGGCTCCTGGGACACGACTGGGCCGTTTTTCGGCGTTGGCACGAAAAAATCGCCTGGGGAGGTCTTTCTAGAGGCGCGGTTGGAGATGCTCTTAGCGGCTGGCAGCGAGCTGCCGGAGACGAGTGGGCGTGCTGCAGCCACCCTGCACACACATAAGTTGTTCGATGATAATGCCTCATAGAGAAATCCACTAAGTGGGGAACGAAGAGCAAACCATGGAAAAATCAAAAGAAAAAATAAATCCTCTATGTGGCATGCCTGATCAGTACCAAATTTGAGGAAAATCCGGTTAGAGGTAAAATGTGGCACAAAGGTGATAAATGGTGGTATAAATTGAGGATTTTCTCAAAATAGAGTAAAATTTGTCAAAAGGGTGAATCATGTGAGTAAAATGGAATTAATTCTAGATTAAAATGTGACTGTCTCACTTTGTCAAAGCAAATATCTCGGTTGCTCACAGCAGTGTCAATAAGTGCCATTGCTTTGCTTTGCATTAGTTTGATTTTTTGAGAGGGCTTAGGTCAGATAGATGATCAAGACGTGGTTCAATGTCACATCATCACCCTTCTTCTTTTGATGGATCTTTGGAGTAATAGACAAGAGTCAAGCTCAAAATCGTGAAGATCCTTGGAGCCCCACCTCCTCACATTCTTGGCAAAGATAGTACTGCAATGCGGTCATTGAGTGCACATGTGGAATGGGCAAGGTGATGACGAAACATTACTAATAACATCTTCATCAGTTTTTTTGACTTTGTGCCACATTTGTCACCTTTGTGCCACATTGCAGGGTAAAATGTGGCACCAACTTATAACCTTCTACCTTATGCATTTAAAACGGGCAAAAGGCCCGAACGACCAAAGTCATTTGCATGAAAGTAATGTTAGCGCTGCAGCATTCATCAGTTATAAGTTATCATAACTACAAGACAAGTAGTTTACGACTACGCCACCAGGAACAAGGTGTAAGAGCATCAATTTGTAGACAACCCATGAACATGCACTTGGATACTTGATAAGGGAGCAAGATAACTGACAGAAGCCAACTCTGTTCCCCCTCCCCTCTCCCACTCCTTTCTTGTGGGTGTTGCATATTATTTTGGTGATCTCTCTTATGATTATCTCTATACGTTTGCTTGTCTACGTCTGACTTCATGCCGGCCGACGACAAGAAGTCAGTCACCTTCTCGGAGGACAGTTAATCGGCCGCATTCAGCGAGCCGTTCATCATTGTTCACAAGCCCTTGTCGTTCGTAACAGCTCGGCGGCGGCGCTCCAGAGCTCCAGCCCAATGTGATTTTGTATACTCTGTAGAAGATTATAACAGCGTCGTACGTGTGCTAAACAATGTCCGGTGGCTCTTGAACACTCACGAAAAAGGGTTTCCCCCATTTTGTATTACAAAGCAACCATCTGATACAATCAACAATAGTTGTTGGGGCGGAAACAGCACAGTCACACCCAAAAGAAAAGAAAGAAAAAAAAAAGAAACAAATGCCGATAATGGCAGATCGACAAAAAACCACGAAGCCTCGCCACCGTTGTGTCCACCGGAAATCGTCCCCCAAGCTCCGAGACTCCGAAGCGCTGGTACCAATCAACACCTCCAAGAAGGGACGCGACGATGGACGCTGCTGCCAAGGGTTTCCCCCGGTACGCGGTGAGGAGAGAGGAAGGGTAGCCCCGACGCCCTCCAGGAAGGTCCGGTCATACCCTCAGGTGCCACCGCGTCGGTGTTGGCCAAGCCAACAGAGATTTCTCTCGATCCCATCCTCCACCTCAGGCACTCCGGAGTTCGCCATCAAACCGACCACCACCATGCGCCAACACGGACGCGAAGCTTCCCACGCCGTCTCACCACGGCACCGCGAAGATGGCATGCATAACGAAGAAGGGGAACCGGGACTAGGGCAGCAGCACCGTCAGCATACTGGAGGGCCCCACCTCCATCGTCCATGACGGTAGCCGACCGGACGCCAAAGCAGGAGCCTACCGGGCCCGTGGCCCCACAGGCCCGGCCGGGCCCTCATAGGCCCGAACAGCTCCCGCCTCCGCGCCGCAACTGGCACGCCGTCGGCGCCGTTGCCCCCCGCCCGAGCTGCTCCTCCTCCTCACCACACAGACGCCGACGAAGCCACGCCGGGTGCCGGCCCGCTAGGACCCAGATGGCGCCCGCGGGCCCCGATCTGGGCCGGGGCACGCCCCCGGCCAACCTGCGCCGCCACGCCGTCTCGCCACCAAGGGGCCACACCACCACCGCGCGTGCCGCCGGCCACCGTTGCTAGACGCCGGGCCGTCATCAAGCCCAGGAGCACAGCCGCTGCCCCCATGCACCGGGTAGGGAGCCGCGCGCGCGGGGACAGGCATGCCCCGCCGCCGCCAACACCACTCGGCCAAGTGCCGGGGGCGCCCGTCGGCGGTGGCAGGGAGGTAAGGAGAAACAAGGGCGACCGAAGGGGAGGCGGGGCTCGCGCCGCTGTCGGTGTCAAAACCGGCGGATCTCGGGCAGGGGGTCCTGAACTGTGCATCTAGGATCGATGGTAACAGAAGACATGGGACACAATGTTTACCCAGGTTCGGGCCCTCTCTATGGAGGTAATACCCTACGTCCTACTTGATTGATATCGATGAATATGTGTGTTACAAGAGTTGATCTACCACGAGATCGTGATGGCTAAACCCTAGAAGCCTAGCCTATACAACTATGGTAATGAATGTGTCCTTTCCGGACTATCCCCTCCAGTTTATATAGACACCGGGGAAATCTAGGGTTTACATAGAGTCGGTTACATAAGAAGGAATCTTCATAGTTGGTCGCCAAGCTTGCCTTCCACGCCAAGGAGAGTCCAACCCGGACTCAGGTATAGTCTTCGGCCTTCATGTCTTCACAGCCCATCAGTCCGGGCCATGGATAACAGGCCGGACGCCCGAGGACCCCTTAGTCTAGGACTCCCTCAATAGCCCCTGAACCTGGCTTAAATGACGAGGAGTTCGGCGCGCAGATTGCCTTCGGCATTGCAAGGCGGGTTCCCTTTTATCCGAACTTCAAGATAGTCTTCGGATGCGATTATAGTATCCGGACCTGTCACACACACCATACGAAACCATAGAGAGAATATATATATATTTGCACGAGTCTAATCCGCTGACAGCTTTTACAACATGACATTACGTCTGTCCGTTCATAAATTTGGACCGTTTTTCATCTGCCGCTCCATGTTTCGAGGCGCGGTTGCCATTGCCATGTCTTGTCAAAGCAGAGATCGTGCCCCCTTATTACGGGATTCTCATCAATACGGGCATGTGTGACCCAACCGTGCCGTTTTGCACGGCCCTTGGGAATAGGCGAGTTCAAGGCGAGTGGGGAGACGCCTGACATTCACGGCCTTTATAAGGGGATAAGGATTCCCTACCTTCACCCACACCTCAGCCCCTCCTCAGCCTTTCCGTCCTTGAGCTCCAGCGCCCAAGCTTCTAGCTTTTCCCTCAACCGAGAAAGCACTCCAAAACTGTCCAGATCCGGAGCTGGGGGTAAGTGGATGGCCTCCTCCTTCAAGAAGAAGTATATCAAGGCGCTCCGGGAGGCCGGATATCTGGCCAAGGAGATCGCTCACCGACTCCCGGATAAGGGATAGATCGTCCCTACTCCAGAGTCCCACGAGAGGGTTGTTTTCCTCACACATTTCGTCCGCGGGCTGGGTTTCCCTCTCCACCACTTCGTTCGTGGACTGATGTTTTACTACGGGCTAGACTTCCATGACCTAGCCCCCAACTTCATCCTCAACATCATGGCATTCATTGTCGTGTTCGAGGCCTTCCTCCGCATCCCACCTCATTTCGGCCTATGGTTGAAGACCTTCAACGTGAAGCCAAAGGTGGTGAGTGGCCAACAAGCAAAATGTGGAGGCGCCATGGTGGGCAAGATGCCCAACGTTACCTGGCCCGAAGGCTCGTTCGTGGAGACGGTGAAAGGGTGGCAATCGGGGTGGTTCTATATCACTGTGCCGCGCGACGCCAACTGGGTGGCGGCCCCCGAATTCATATCTGGATTCCTAATGCAGCTCACCTCCTAGCAAGAGAGGGGCCTAACCTAGGGTCCCTCGGACGAACTGACTGGGCTCCAGACGTGTGTCCAGAATATGATGGATAGGAAGATCAAGCTCGTCAATGTGGTCCAGATCATGCTCATTCGTCGGGTTCCTCCGTGCCAACGCCGGACTTGCTATCTGTGGGAGTACGATCCGGCCAAGCACCAGAAGCTACAAGAGCTCTTCGGCACAACACACGAAGAAATCTGGAAAGTGCTCTTCAAGGCCGGCAAGACACCACCGCCCACGACCAAAGATCGCAGGCTTAGCTTAAAACGCCAGGCTAACCCGGTTAGCTCTTCTAATGTTTTCAAGGCGTACCCTTTACTAGCATATTTTGAGAAAAATCCTAAGCCTTCCTACCCGTGTTTTCAGGCCTGGATCAAGATAGCGGAGGGGATTAACAGTCCGGCTCCGCTACCTGAAGACCAAGAATTCCCATTGTTGACGAAAATGCTTTTTCCAGCACCTTATGAGGTGCCGGAGAAGACGGCCAAGAAAGCGGCCAAAGGGGCCAAGAAGGGCCTTTGCCGAAAAGGCGCTCCAGACATGATGTCCGAAGACGAGACTTCCTCTTGGTCCGCCGATGACAATGACGAAGAGGAAGAAGAAAGCGACTCCCCACCTGAAGTGGGGAGGAAGAAGAGAGCGGCCTCCACAATTGCGGAGGCGGAAGCGCCTAAAAGGGTTAGAGGTTCCCACACGGATAACTCCATGTGGGATGTGGACAGCAGTCCGGAGCGACCTCGCCGGACCAAGCCTCAGGCCGCCTCGTAAGTACCAGGATCCGAAAACATCTAGCTTTCCCAGTTTGTAATATTGATAAACCTTGTTATTGCAGTCCAGCGCGTGATGGCTCCCCGCGATCTTCGTCCGAGGGATCGCTAGACTCAAAGGAGATGGCTAGCATGTCTCCGCCACCTGCTCATTCCGTCTCTCCCAAGGGTGACGATGAGGTGGTGTCACAAAAGATCATCCCCGACTGGGGGAGCATCCGGAGATCATCGGGGCGGTGCCCCAAGACGATTCCTCAATTGCCGGATGCATGGGGGGAAAAGACCTTGCGAGGACTGGCGACGGGGGCTGGGTTCCCTTCGGACCTCAGCCGGGTACCGTTCCGGAGACCTATGCGGCTCCGGATTCCAGCGAACGGCATGCTCTGAGAGGAGGGAGTGTGTCTGTTCCGCCCGTGACCTCTATCCAACTAGAGGCACCGGATAACCTGCTAGAGGCGCTACGAGGCGCCTCTATTGTGGATGCACACCGCGCCCTTATGGGCACGGTAATAGAGAAGGTCCAGTTTGTGAAAAGCAGACCGACCGAAGCCTGCACTAGCCTTCTATCAGGCTTTGAGGTAAGTAACATGTTTGTAGGAAGAATATCACAGTATAGACAGTATCTCCTGATGCTCTGTTTGGTGTTCAGAAAGAAGAAGCTGAACAGAGGATCGAAGAGAAAAAATAGCAGGAGACTAACATAAGTTGTCTTTGTGAATAAGCAGGTGTCGCTGCAGGCTGCCACCGCTCATGCTGCAGAGGTCTCCGGACTAAAGCGGAAACTGGAGCGGGACGAGGAAGAGCTCGGCTTCATGAAGAAGCAGCTAGAGGATAGCCAAGGTATGTGCTAATCTACTGGTACCTTTTAAGAAAAAAAGTGAAAAGTCCATCCAGACCGAGTTGTTGTGAACTTTATTAGGGGCCACGACCGAGGTGGCAGCCCTCAAGAAGGCGCTGGCCGAGGCCGAGGACAAAGCGGCAAAGGAGCGTACCGTGAGTGAGAAGCACGAGGCCCAGGTCAGCGAGGCGCAACAACAGCTCCAGGACGCGATCAAGAGATTTGAGTCGTTGGAGCGTGATTGTAAGGCGCAAGAGTCCGAACTGGCGATGGCCCGCCGGAGCGCACATGATGCGTGAGCCGAAGCCTAGAATGCCCTCCAGGGAATTCAGGCGGCCAAGGAGATTACGGCGGGTAATTCTTTCACCATGCCAAGCAAGTATGTAAAAGAAACGTTCCATGTACTTATCCGGATTTGGGTTTTCCAGGGGCGTTTGCAGATCTGCCGCGCAGTATATCGGATGCTGCCGAGTATTACAGAGCCGAAGAAGGGATGTCTACGGAGAAGCTATTCTGTTCCCAGTATCTTGGACCCGAACATCCGTTGCCCTTCATCGACCAACTGAAGCAGTTGGTCGAGCTGCACAAGTCGGCGGAGCTAGCCATGATGGACCTGATAGTCCGGCTGTGGCCTGCCGAGCGTGTACCTAGCAGCTATTTTGGGCTTGTAAATGCCTGTCCGTGGCTCGAAACCGTGAAGCGGTCGGTCTGCATTGAAGGTGCGTGTATGGCCTTTGCCCGCGCCAAGACGCATTGGGCAAAGTTGGATGCCAAGAAGCTGATGACCGAGGGGCCGCCGAAGGGCAAAGAGCATCGTCGACCTGAGCTATATTTTGATGGCATCCTGGAGGGGTCTCGCCTTGTGGCGGAACAATGTTCGAAGGATATCATTTTCCCATGAGAACATTTGTGTTATTGTCCTGTAATATGGAGTAGTGATGTTATGTATTATAATGCTTATGATTTACATTTTACCTCTTGTGCGGCCATTTATGAAATCTGAGAGTTGACCAGTCATCGGCTTCGGCCCCCACGTAAATAGTATGGGGGTGTTCGGGATAAATCTAAACACTCTTTACTCCACATTCTGGTCCTTTAAATGAGGTGTTTAGCGCAATGAACAAGGCAATCAGACTATGTGGCCTTTACCTCCCTCACTTAGCCATAGGAGTTTGACAATTTTAAAAAGTTGGCGAAGCCCCTGGTATTCGGAAGGCCGAACTAGGGGCGTTATACACGCCTAATCGGAGGGACCGACTCTTCGTATGAAGCGGCAAAAATCTCTAACGATTTGGAACCTCTTGAACAGCTGACCGGATCTCGCCGCATCATGACAGTCGGTTTTCGGCTTTCTTTACTGAGGTGCTTGTCCGGAAGAACAGGGACACAATCGCAGTAGTTTTCCCTTTACTACCTAGCCGATATAGCGGAACGTATGGTAGTAAGCATAGGAGCCGGGCAACCCAACTATTGACCAAAGACATGATTCGGAGACGATGCATATAGTGCTATAAGTTTGGGGTGCCGAACTATACTGAGAAAAGTGTTCGGACTTTTATTGCCGTAGAACGGGGTGTAGTGAAGCCCCTGGCGCAGTAATACGTACCATAGTGTACGTGTGTAATATATAATATACACAAAGGTGAGGAAACAGGAAAAATTAAGTAATAAGCTGACATCACCATTCATCAATCATTGTGATGTAATTAGTACGTCAAAGTGTACTTTGTGCGAGTAATGTGATAAGCAAGTAAAGCTATTTGACATGTCGCTGATACGTCTCCAACGTTTGTATAATTTTTTATTGCTCCATGCTATATTATCTACTATTTTGGACTATATTGGGCTTTATTTTCCACTTTTATATTATTTTTGAGACTAACCTATGAACCGGAGGCCCAGCCCAGAATTGCTGTTTTTTGCCTATTTCAGTGTTTCGAAGAAATGGAATATCAAACGGAGTCTAAACGGAATAAAATCTTTGGGAACGTGATTTTCTCATCGAACGTGATCCAGGAGACTTGGACCCTGCTCCAAGGAACAAAAGAGGCGGTCACGAGGGTGGGGGGCGCCCCCCCTAGGGCGCGCCCCCTGCCTCGTGGGCCCCTCGTTGCTCCTCCGGCGTACTTCTTCCTCCTATATATACACACACGTACCCCCAAACAATCAGAACAGGAGCCAAAAACCTAATTCCACCGCCGCAACTTTCTGTATCCACGAGATCCCATCTTGGGGCCTGTTCCGGAGCTCCACCGGAAGAGGGCCGTCATCACGGAGGGCTTCTACATCATCATAGCCTCTCCGATGAAGTGTGAGTAGTTTACCTCAGACCTTCGGGTCCATAGTTAGTAGCTAGATGGCTTCTTCTCTCTCTTTGAATCTCAATACAAAGTTCTCCCCCTCTCTTGTGGAGATCTATTCAATGTAATCTTCTATTTGTGGTGTGTTTGTTGAGACCGATGAATTGTGGGTTTATGATCAAGTCTATCTATGAATAATATTTGAATCTTCTCTGAATTCTTTTATGTATGATTGGTTATCTTTGCAAGTCTCTTCGAATTATCCGTTTGGTTTGGCCAACTAGATTGGTAGTTCTTGCCATGGGAGAAGTGCTTAGCTTTGGGTTCGATCTTGCGGTGTCCTTACCTAGTGACAGAAGGGGCAGCAAGGCACGTATTGTATCGTTGCTATCGAGGATAACAAGATGGGGTTTATTTCATATTGCATGAATTTATCTCTCTACATTATGTCATCTTGCTTAAGGCGTTACTCTGTTTTTAACTTAATACTCTAGATGCATGTTGGATAGCGGTCGATGAGTGGAGTAATAGTAGTAGATGCAGAATCGTTTCGGTCTACTTGTCACGGATGTGATGCCTATATACATGATCATGCCTAGATATTCTCATAACTATGCTCAATTCTGTCAATTGCTCAACAGTAATTTGTTCACCCACCGTAGAATACTTATGCTCTTGAGAGAAGCCACTAGTGAAACCTATGGCCCCCGGGTCTATTCTCATCATGTCAATCTCCATCACTTTAATCTTGCTTTGCTTTTTTACTTTGCTTTTACTTTTTACTTTGCATCTTTATACCAAAAATATTATATCTATCAGATCTCACACTCGTAAATGACCGTAAAGGGATTGACAACCCCTAATCGCGTTGGTTGCAAGTAGCTATTGCTTTGTGCAGGTACGAGGGACTTGAGCGTGGGCTCCTACTGGATTGATACCTTGGTTCTCAAAAACTGAGGGAAATACTTACTCTACTCTGCTGCATCATCCCTTCCTCTTCGGGGAAAACCAACGCAAGCTCAAGACGTAGCAAGAAGGATTTCTGGCGCTGTTGCCGGGGAGTCTACGCAAAAAGTCAACATACCAAGTACCCATCACAATCCCTATCTCTCGCATTACATTATTTGCCATTTGCCTCTCATTTTCCTCTCCCCCCAATTCACCCTTGCCGTTTTATTCGCCCTCTCTCTCCCTATCCTCCCTCTCTATTTGCCTCTTTTCCGCTTGCCTCTTGTTTGCTTGTGTGCTAGTTTGTTTGCTTGTCGTCATGACTAGTCTCATATCTTCTCCGTTGTCCCCCGAGAGTGAAGTTCTAAATTTTAAACAAAGGGAGGGAGAAAATCTAAAAGATGCTTGGTATAGAATTTGCAATGCTCAAAATAGATCTACCAGAAAGCAATCTACCTTAGTTCTTCTCCGCAATTTTTATGTAGGTGTTAATCCTTGGTATAGATATATCCTCGATACCATTACCGGAGGGAACTTCTTGGGTAGCCATACTTTTGACTCTTATAATGCTATGCTAAATTTATTTGGCTCACCACCTCTTTTGGTTAATGGAACCACGTTAACTTTGGAGCATGTCATGCAAAGACTTGAAATTATCGAAAATAGAGTAGCTACTATTGAATCAATTGAAAATATAGATAAAAATATCCACAATCAAATTACTCAATATGGATCTAAGGTAGGAATGACTTTGAAAAATATTAAGGAAAAAGAACCCATAGTTAATGAGAGAATGAACTTAGATTCTACTAGAATTGATAAACTTGAGGGTATCATTACAAACTTGGGAACCGCTTTTTCTTCCGTAAAGAATACTCCAAGTCCTCCTACTAAAATTTCCAAGATTATGTATGTTCCTAAAAATAAGGGTGAATCATCTAGTAAGGAAACTGCAGATCTTAAATCTATAAGTGTTCATCACAATCTTTTTGCTATCATTAAGGAACCATTTATTACAAATGAATTTTTTGATCTTGTGCCTAAAAGTTTGATAATTAATAAAAAGAAAGAAATTCCTAAATATGGTAGATGCCTAATTGAAGAATTGCCTACCAAAGATGGCAATGCCTAGATCTATTCTCGCTTTTATGCCTAGCTAGGGGCGTTAAACGATAGCGCTGGTTGGGAGGCAACCCAATTTTATTTTTATTCCTTGCTTTTTGCTCCTGTTTAGTAATAAATAAATTATTTAGCCTCTGTTTTGGTTGTGTTTTTGTGTTTAATTAGTGTTTGTGCCAAGTAGAACCGTTGGGAAGACTTGGGAAAGTCTTGTTGAACTTTCTGTAAAAAACAGAAACTTTAGCACTCACGAGAACTGCTGTCATTTTTATTTGAAGAGTGCTATTTAGTTAATTCTTTTTGCAGATGATTAATAGATAAATACCTCACGCCCAACAGTTTATTTTAGAATTTTTGGGGTTCCAGATCTTGCGCTAGCTACATATTACTACAGACTGTTATGTTTTTGACAGATTCTGTTTTTCGTGTGTTGTTTGCTTATTTTGATGAATCTATGGCTAGTAAAATAGTTTATAATCCATAGAGAAGTTGGAATACAGTAGGATTAACACCAATATAAATAAAGAATGAGTTCATTACAGTACCTTGAAGTGGTCTGTTGTTTTCCTTCGCTAACGGAGCTCACGAGTTTTCTATTTTGAGTTTTGTGTTGTGAAGTTTTCAAGTTTTGGGTGAATTCTTTTGATGGATCATGGAACAAGGAGTGGCAAGAGTCTAAATTTGGGGATGCCCATGGCACCCCCAAGATAATCCAAGGACACCAAAAATTCAAAGCTTGGGGATGCCCCAGAAGGCATCCCCTCTTTCGTCCACTTCCATCGGTAATTTACTTGGAGCTATATTTTTATTCACCAACATGATATGTGTTTTGCTTGGAGTGTCTTGTATTATTTGTGTCTTTGTGTCTTAGTATTCCACAATCATCCTTTCTGTACACATCTTTTGAGAGAGCCATACATGAATTAAAATTTGATAGAATACTCTATGTGCTTCACTTATATCTTTTGAGCTAAGTAGTTTTGCTCTATGTGCTTCACTTATATCTTTTGATCTAGATAATTTTGCTCTATGTGCTTCACTTATATCTTTTGAGCGTTATAATTTTGCTCTATGTTCTTCACTTAGATCTTTTAGAGCACGGTGGTGGATTCGCTTTAAAGAAACTATTGATCTCTCATGCTTCACTTAAATTGTTTTGAGAGTCTCTTAATAGCATGGTAATTTGCTTAATAATAATATGCTTGGTATTCAAGATTTGTGAAACTTTCTTTTGAGTGTGTTGAATACTAAGAAAAGATTGCAGCATGATAATTGTTTTGAGATATGGAGGTGATAATATTAAAGTCATGCTAGTTGAGTAGTTGTGAATTTAAAGAATACTTGTGTTAAAGTTTGTGATTCCCGTAGCATGCACGTATGGTGAACCGTTATGTGATGAAGTCGGAGCATGATTTATTTATTGATTGTCTTCCTTATGAGTGGCGGTCGGGGACGAGCGATGGTCTTTTCCTACCAATCTATCCCCCTAGGAGCATGCGCGTAATACTTTGCTTTGATAACTTCTAGATTTTTGCAATAAGTATATGAGTTATTTATGACTAATGTTGAGTCCATGGATTATACGCACTCTCACCCTTCCACTTTTGCTAGCCTCTCTAATACCGCGCACCTTTCGCCGGTATCATACACCTACCATATACCTTCCTCAAAACAGCCACCATACCTACCTATTATGGCATTTCCATAACCATTCCGAGATATATTGCTGTGCAACTTTCCACCATCTAGTTCATCATGACACATTCCATCATTGTCATATTGCATATCCCGATACACCGCCGGATGCATTCACATAGAGTCATATTTTGTTCTAAGTATCGAGTTGTAATTGTTGAGTTATAAGAAAAATAAAAGTGTGATGATCATCATTATTAGAGCATTGTCCCAGTGAGGAAATAATGATGGAGACTATGATTCCCCCATAAGTCGGGATGAGACTCCGGACGAAAAATAAAATAAATAAAAAAAGAGGCCAAAGAAGCCCAAATAAAAAGAGGCCATAAAAAAGGCCCAAATAAAAAAAATGATGAGAGAAAAAGAGAGAAGGGACAATGTTACTATCCTTTTACCACACTTGTGCTTCAAAGTAGCACCATGATCTTCATAGTAGAGAGTCTCTCATGTTATCACTTTCATATACTAGTGGGAATTTTTCATTATAGAACTTGGCTTGTATATTCCAATGATGGGATTCATCAAAATTGCCCTAGGTCTTCATGAGCAAGCAAGTTGGATGCACACCCACTTAGTTTCTTTTTGAGCTTTCATATACTTATAGCTCTACTTCATCCGTTGCATGGAAATCCCTACTCAGTCACATTTATATCTATTGATGGGCATCTCCATAGCCCATTGATACGCCTAGTTGATGTGAGACCATCTTCTCCTTTTTGTCTTCTCCACAACCACCATTCTATTCCACCTATAGTGCTATATCCATGGCTCACGCTCATGTATTGCGTGAAGATTGAATTTTTTTTGAAAAAGTTAGAGTATGAAACAATTGCTTGGCTTGTCATCGGGGTTGTGCATGATTTAAATACTTTGTGTGGTGAAGATGGAGCATAGCCAGACTATATGATTTTGTAGGGATAACTTTCTTTGGCCATGTTATTTTGAGAAGACATAATTACTTTATTAGTATGCTTGAAGTATTATTATTTTTATGTGAATATAAACTTTTGTCTTGAATCTTTCTAATCTAAATATTCATACCACAATTAAGAAGATTTACATTGAAATTATGCCAAGTAGCACTCCGCATCAAAAATTCTCTTTTTATCATTTACCTACTCGAGGACGAGTAGGAATTAAGCTTGGGGATGCCTAATACGTCTCCAACGTATCTATAATTTTTGATTCCTCCATGCTATATTATCTACTGTTTTGGACTATATTGGGCTTTATTTTCCACTTTTATATTATTTTTGGGACTAACCTATTAACCGGAGGCCCAGCCCAGAATTGCTGTTTTTTTTGCCTATTTCAGTGTTTCGAAGAAACGGAATATCAAACGGAGTCCAAACGGAATAAAATCTTCGGGAACGTGATTTTCTCACCGAACGTGATCTAGGAGACTTGGACCCTGCTCCCCGGAACAAAAGAGGCGGTCACGAGGGTGGGGGGCGCGCCCCCTGCCTCGTGGGCCCCTCGTTGCTCCTCCGGCGTACTTCTTCCTCCTATATATACACACACGTACCCCCAAACAATCAGAACAGGAGCCAAAAACCTAATTCCACCGCCGCAACTTTCTGTATCCACGAGATCCCATCTTGGGGCCTGTTCCGGAGCTCCACCGGAAGAGGGCCGTCATCACGAAGGGCTTCTACATCATCATAGCCTCTCCGATGATGTGTGAGTAGTTTACCTCAGACCTTCGGGTCCATAGTTAGTAGCTAGATGGCTTCTTCTCTCTCTTTGAATCTCAATACAAAGTTCTCCCCCTCTCTTGTGGAGATCTATTC
>NC_053026.1:602152319-602262807 GCF_003073215.2 Triticum urartu | reverse complement strand
TCATGCTCCAACTTCGTTACATAACGGTTCACCATACGTGCATGCTACGGGAATCACAAACCTCAACACAAGTATTTCTACAATTCACAACCACACACTAGCATGACTCTAATATCACCATCTTTATATCGCAAAACTATTGCAAGGAATCAAACATATCATATTCAGTGATCTACAAGTTTTATGTAGGATTTTATGACTAACCATGTGAATGACCAGTTTCTGTCATCTCTCTAAATAGATATAAGTGAAGCAAGAGAGTTTAGTTCTTTCTACAAAAGATATTCCCATGCTCTAACAAATATAAGTGAAGCAAAAGAGCATTCTACAAATGGCGTTTGTCTATGTAAAGAGAAACAGGCAATCCAAGCTTCAAATGATATAAGTGAAGCACATGAAGCATTCTATAAAGCCATACTCAAAAGATATAAGTGAAGTGCAATGAGCATTCTATAAATCAATCAAGGACTACCTCATACCAGCATGGTTCATAAAAGAAAAATGAAAACTAAATGCAAAAGACGCTCCAAGATTGCACATATCGCATGAATGAAACGAATCCGAAAACATACCGATACTTGTTGAAGAAAGAGGGGATGCCTTCCCAGCATCCCCAAGCTTAGACACTTTAGTTTCCTTGAATATTTACTTGGGGTGCCTCAGGCATCCCCAAGCTTGAGCTCTTGCCTCTCTTCCTTCTTCTCACATCGAAACCTTCTCAATCATCGAACACTTCATCCACACAAAACTTCAACAGAAAACTCGGTAAGATCCGTTAGTATAATAAAGCAAATCACTACTCTAAGTACTATTGCAAACCAATTCATATTTTGTTTTTGCATTGTGTCTACTGTAATATAACTTTTTCATGGCTTAATCCACTGATATGAATCGATAGTTTCATCAAAACAAGCAAACTATGCATCAAAAACAGAATCTGTCTAAAACAGAATAGTCTGTAATAATCTGAACATTCACCATAATTCTGATACTTTAAAAATTCTGCCAAAATTAGGAAAAATAAAAAATTTGTATAGGAAGAGAGTGTAAAAATAATCAGAACCATTTGACGTTCCAGCTAAAAATGTAAAATGCGCACTACAGCCAAAGTTTCTGTCCTGCACCGAACCATCAAGCAAATGTAAACATCCTAAAGGCAAACCTTGGCACATTATTTTTATTTCTAAACCTTATAGAAGCACACAACAGAAATAAATGACTCTCTAAAACTTCCGGGTTGTCTCCCTGGCAGCGCTTTCTTTAAAGCCATTAAGCTAGGCATATAGTGCTCAAGTAATGAATCCACCCGGATCCCAAGGTATATTAAAGCCAATTTTAATTAACAATGATCTAGCATTTAGTAGTGAGCACAAAGTAACATATATCATGTAACAACAAAGTCTAACTCTCTTCCTATGCATCGGCATGTCATAAAAGAACAATTCATGCACACATAGTAAATGCCAATGCATAGTATAAACAGTTTCTTGCAATTTTATCATATTGGAAGCATAGAGAGGTGGAGATATAGTTCCTCTCTCATAATAATTGCAAGTAGGAGCAGTAAGCACATGCATATTATATTCATCAAAATCATCATGTGCAACGGTAAAAGGCAACCCATCAATATAATCCTTAATAAAAGCAAACTTCTCCGATATAGTGTAATTGGGAGAATTCAAAAAGATAATAGGACTATCATGTGTGGGTGCAATAGCAACAATTTCATGTTTAACATAAGGAACTATAGCAAGTTCATCTCCATAAGCATAATTCATATTGGCATCTTGGCCACAAGCATAGCAAGCATCATCAAAAAGGGATATTTCAAAAGAATCCAAGGGATCATAAGAGTCATCATAGCAATCATCCTTCGGTAAGCACGAAGGGGAATTAAACAATGTATGAGTTGGAGAGTTAATCTCATTAGAAGGTGGGCATGGGTGATCAATCCGCTCTTCCTCCTTTTGTTCTTCGCTCTCTTCCTCATCTTTTTCATCCAATGAGCTCACAGTTTCATCAATTTCTTCTTCCGTAGATTCCTGCAAAATATTAGTCTCTTCTTGGACAGTGGAGACTTTCTCAATAAGTGCATTAATTTCGGAATTGTATTCATAATTCTCATAGCAATATTTGAGGATAGCTAAATTTTCAGATCTATAAACAACATCATCAAAATCTTCAAACTCTTTACACATAGATTCAATTTCATAAGCACCCATAAAATCAACAAATTATTCTATTTGTTCCACATCATAGTAATCATATATACCATTAGCATAAGAAGCTAAGGTTTTATTATCATTGAATTTGCATGAAAAGGGAAGGTGTGGAGCCTTCATCCTAGAGCAACAAGTATAATCATAACTCACGCATAATTGCCAAGCATACCACTTCAATATATGAATTTGATCCCATAATAGTTTCCCTTTTTGTGTCAAGCGATAATCCCTAAAGTATTCATGTTGATCCAACGTTACTCCCATTACATAATTAAATGGGGTTTTCTCAGGATTATTAAAGTAGTACATAATATCTTTCACATAACCAGCATCGAGGGTTTTAGGAGGTTCCCCATCTCCATGAGCAGAAAGTACACCTAATTTTTTTGGTATTTCGTGTTCCATATACATAAGTAAAGATAGAGAACAACTAAGAACAGCAAATAAAAATTACTTAGTGATAAAGCAAACAAGCACACACGAGAATATTCACCCCACGCTATTGCTCCCCGGCAACAGCGCCAGAAAAAGGTCTTGATAACCCACAAGTATAGGGGATCGCAACAGTTTTCAATAAGTAAGAGTGTCGAACCTAACGAGGAGCTAAAGGTAGAACAAATATTCCCTCAAGTTCTATCGACCACCGATACAACTCTACGCACGCTTAGCGTTCGCTTTACCTAGAACAAGTATGAAACTAGAAGTACTTTGCAGGTGTTGTTGGATAGGTTTGCAAGAAAGTAAAGAGCACGTAAATAAAAGCTAGGGGCTGTTTAGGTACAGACACAACTAAGTTAGTTTTAGCAAAGAGCTTGTTGTTACAATAAAGTTATTTGTCCCTAGGCAATCAATAACTAGACCGGTAATCATTATTACAATTTTATTTGAGGGAGAGGCATAAGCTAACATACTTTCTCTACTTGGATCATATGCACTTATGATTGGAACTCTAGCAAGCATCCGCAACTACTAAAGATTCATTAAGGTAAAACCCAACCATAGCATTAAAGCATCAAGTCCCCTTTATCCCATACACAAACAACCTACTTACTCGGGTCTGTGTTTCTGTCACTCACGCCACCCACCATAAGCAAATCATGAACATATTGCAAACCCTACAACAGGAATCCCTCACGCTTGCGCGACACGGAGAGCACCATAGGACAACACCAATAATAAAACATGCAACTCAAACCAATCTTGATCATCAAATAGCCATTAGGACAAAACGGATCTACTCAAACATCATAGGATAGCCATACATCATAGGGAAATAATATATAGCATCGAGCACCATGTTTAAGTAGAGATTACAGCGGGTAAGAGAGAGGTTACACCGCTGCATAGAGGGGGGAAGAGTTGGTGGTGAAGGCAGTGAAGATGACGGTGATGATGATGGCCCCCGGTGGCACTCCGGCGCCATCGGAAGCAAGGGGGAGAGGGGGCCCCTTCTTCTTCTTCTTCTTCTTCTTCTTCTTCTTCTTCTTTCTTGACCTCCTCCCTAGATGGGAGAAGGGTTTCCCCTCTGGTCCTTGGCCTTCATGGCATGGGAGGGGCGAGAGCCCCTCCGAGATTGGATCTGTCTCTCTGTCTCTCTCTGTTTCTGCGTTCTCAGATTCTTCCCTTTCACCATTTCTTATATTCCCGGAGATCCATAACTCCGATTGGGCTGAAATTTTAACACGATCTCTATCCGGATATTAGCTTTCTTGCGGTGAAATAAGGGCATCAACCGCCTTATGAGGTGGCCACGAGGGTCAGGGGCGCGCCTGCCCCCCTAGGGCGCGCCCCTACCTCGTGGGCCCCTCGAGCATCGTCTCACGTGGATTTTTCTTCCCCAAAATCATATATATTCCAAAAAAATCTCCGTCAGTTTTTATCCCGTTTGGACTCCGTTTGATATGGATATTTTGCGAAACAAAAAACATGCAACAAACAGGAACTGGCATTGGGCACTGGATCAATATGTTAGTCCCAAAAATAGTATAAAAAGTTGCAAAAAGTATATGAAAGTTGAATAATATTGGCATGGAACAAACAAAAATTATAGATACGATGGAGACGTATCAATGACCCTGGTGATGTTGACGGCGAGCCCCCCAGGAAGAGGGTTCCTGCGAAGGTGATGTGGTATGCTCCTATAATACCACGGTTGAAATGTCTGTTCAGAAACAAAGAGCATGCCAAGTTGATGCGATGGCGCAGAGAGGGACGTAAGAAAGACGGGAAGTTGAGAGCACCCGCTGACGGGTCGCAGTGGAGAAAAATCAATAGAAAGTACTGGGATGAGTTTGCAGCTGACCCAAGGAACGTATGGTTTGGTTTAAGCTCGGATGGCATTAATCCTTTCGGGGAGCAGAGCAACAATCACAGCACCTGGCCCGTGACTCTATGTATGTATAACCTTCCTCCTTGGATGTGCATGAAGTGGAAGTCCATTATGATGCCAGTTCTCATCCAAGGCCCTAAGCAACCTGATACGTCTCCAACGTATCTATAATTTTTGATTGCTCCATGCTATATTATCTACTATTTTGGACATTATTGGGCTTTATTATCCACTTTTATATTATTTTTGGGACTAACATATTAACCGGAGGCCCAGCCCAGAATTGTTGTTTTTTGCCTGTTTTAGGGTTTCGAAGAAAAGGAATACCAAATAGAGTCCAAATGGAATGAAACCTTCGGGAACGTGATTTTCTCAACGAACAAGACCCAGCAGACTTGGACCCTACGTCAAGACATAAAAGAGGAGGCCATGAGGTAGGGGGCGCGCCTCCCCCCCCCCCCCCCCCCCCCCCCCCCCCCCCCGGGGCCCCCCTTTTAGGGGGCGCGCCCCCCCCCCCCCCCCGGCACGCCCTCCACCCTCGTGGGCCCCCTGTTGCTCCACCGACGTACTCCTTCCTCCTATATATACCTACGTACCCCCAAACGATCAGATACGGAGCAAAACCCCTAATTCCACCGCCGTAACTTTCTGTATCCACGAGATCCCATCTTGGGGCCTGTTCCGGAGCTCCGCCGGATCTCAATACAATGTTCTCCCCCTCTATTGTGGAGAACTATTCGATGTAATCTTCTTTTTGCGGTGTGTTTGTTGAGGCCGATGAATTGTGGGTTTATGATCAAGTCTATCTATGAACAATATTTGAATCTTCTCTGAATTCTTTTTATGTATGATTGGTTATCTTTGCAAGTCTCTTTGAATTATCAGTTTGGTTTGGCCTACTAGATTGATCTTTCTTGCAATGGGAGAAGTGCTTAGCTTTGGGTTCAATCTTGCGGTGTTCTTTCCCAGTGACAGTAGGGGCAGCAAGGCACGTATTGTATTGTTGCCATCAAGGATAACAAGATGTGGTTTTCATCATATTGCATGAGTTTATCCCTCTACATCATGTCATCTTGCTTAAGGCGTTACTCTGTTTTTAACTTAATACTCTAGATGCATGCTGGATAGCGGTTGATGAGTGGAGTAATAGTAGTAGATGCAGGAAGGAGTCGGTTTACTTGTCTCGGACGTGATGCCTATATACATGATCATACCTAGATATTCTCATAACTATGCTCAATTCTGTCAATTGCTCAACAGTAATTTGTTCACCCACCGTAGAATACTTATGCTCTCGAGAGAAGCCACTAGTGAAACCTATGGCCCCCGGGTCTATCTTCATCATATTAATCTCCTACTACTTAGTTATTTCCTTTGCTTTTTACTTTGCCTTTATTTTACTTTGCATCTTTATCACAAAAATACCAAAAATATTATCTTATCATATCTATCAAATTTCACTCTCGTAAGTGGCCGTGTAGGGATTGACAACCCCTATTCATGTTGGTTGCGAGGATTTATTTGTTTTGTGCAGGTACGAGGGACTCGCGCGTAGCCTCCTACTGGATTGATACCTTGGTTCTCAAAAACTGAGGGAAATACTTTACGCTACTTTGCTGCATCATCCCTTCCTCCTCGGGGAAAACCAACGCAGTGCTCAAGAGGTAGCAAGGCAACGACATTAATGTGTACCTAAGGCCATTAGTTGAAGAACTTTTACAGTTGTGGAATGGAAACGGTGTACGTGTGTGGGATGAGCACAAACATGAGGAATTTAACCTGCACGCGTTGCTGTTTGTAACCATCAACAATTGGCCCACTCTCAGTAACCTTTCAGGACATACAAACAAGGGATATCACGCATGCATGCACTGTTTAGCTGACACCGAAAGTATATACCTGGACAAATGCAGGAAGAATGTGTACCTGGGCCATCGTCGATTTCTTTCAACCAACCATCAATGTCGAAAGAAAGGCAAGCATTTCAAAGGCGAGGCAGATCACCGGAAGAAGCCCGCCATGCGTACCGGTGATCACGTACTTGCTATGGTCAATGATTTACACGTAATCATTGAAAAGGGTCCCGGTGGACTAGCTGTTCCGAATGACGCTGAGGGACGCGCACCCATGTGGAAGAAGAAATCTATATTTTGGGACCTACCCTACTGAAAAGTTCTAGAGGTCTGCTCTTCAATCGACGTGATGCACGTGACGAAGAACCTTTGCGTGAACCTGCTAGGCTTCTTGGGCGTGTATGGGAAGACAAAAGATACACCTGAGGCACGGGAGAACCAGCAACGTTTGCACGAAAAAGACGGCATGCCTCCAAAGCAGTATGAAGGTCCTGCCAGCTACGCTCTTACCAAAGAAGAGAAGGAAATCTTCTTTGAATGCCTGCTCAGTATGAAGGTCTCGACTGGCTTCTCGTCAAATATAAAGGGAATAATAAATATGCCAGAGAAAAAGTTCCAGAACCTAAAGTCTCATGACTGCCACGTGATTATGACACAACTGCTTCCGGTTGCATTGAGGGGGCTTCTACCGGAAAACGTCCGATTAGCCATTGTGAAGCTATGTGCATTCCTCAATGCACTCTCTTAGAAGGTGATCGATCCAGAAATCATACCAAGGCTAAGGAGTGATGTGGCGCAATGTCTTGTCAGTTTCGAGCCGGTGTTCCCACCATCCTTCTTCAATATCATGACGCACGTCCTAGTTCATCTAGTCGTCGAGATTGTCATTCTGGGGCCTGTATTTCTACACAATATGTTCCCCTTTGAGAGGTTCATGGGAGTCCTAAAGAAATATGTCCGTAACCGCGCTAGGCCAGAAGGAAGCATCTCCATGGGCCATCAAACAGAGGATGTCATTGGGTTTTGTGTTGACTTCATTCCTAGCCTTAAGAATATAGGTCTCCCTAAATCGCGGTATGAGGGGAGAATGACTGGAAAAGGCACGCTTGGTATCAAGCACACTACGCAGTCCTACAGAACTCTACCTTGGTGACCCCGTATGTCGATGAACACAAGAACAGTCTGCGCTCCAAACACCCGGAGCAGTGTGACGACTGGATTACATGCGAACACATCAGGACTTTCAGCAGTTGGTTGGAAACACGTCTCAGAGGTGACAACACTGTTTGTGATGAGCTGTACTAGTTGTCCAGGGGACCATCTTCGACTGTATTGACTTACAAAGGATATGAGATAAATGGGAATACATTTTACACGATCGTCCAAGATCAAAAGAGCACCAACCAAAATAGCTGTGTCCGCTTTGATGCAGCAACGAGAGGGAAAAGGACACATATTATGGCTACCTAGTGGACATATGGGAACTTGACCACGGACATGATTTTAAGGTCCCTTTGTTTAAGTGCAAATGGGTCAATCTGTCAGGAGGCGGGGTACAGGTAGACCCACAGTACGGAATGACAACAGTGGATCTGAACAATCTTGGGTACACTGATGAATCGTTCGTACTAGCCAATGATGTGGCACAGATTATTTATGTGAAGGACATGTCTACCAAACCGAGAAAAAGAAAAGATAAGGAAGCGAATACATCATACGATGAGCCAAAGCGCCACATAGTTGTTTCAGGAAAAAGGGACATCGTGGGAGCGGAGGGCAAGACAGACATGTCCGAAGATTATGAAAAAATTTCCTAAAATTCCTCCCTTCAAAGTCAAGGCTGACCCAAGCATCCTAATAAACGATAAAGATTATCCATGGTTACGACGCAATAAGCAAAGGACACAACCGAAGAAAAAGTGAAGATTTTCTCTTCACAACTATTATGATGATACCATGTCAACTTTCAATCTTTTCCTAGTTTATTTGAAATGCCCGTTGTAACACACGAGTTTCTGTCGTTTTGTACACGAAGTGTATCCAGTTTTTGCCGTAACCCATATTTGAATCTTAGTATCTCAAAACCTTTTTGAAATTGGTTCATCAGCCATTAAACTAAATCATTTGGTAACTGAAACACATGGGTGAAAAAAATCCAGTAGGAAATTAACATAGAATTATTTGGTATAGGGCTCACTTGGTAACCTCCTATTCCCTCACCTACGCGGGGAATAGTGAGAAAACACACAATGCCATCTTCCCCCCATGCTAGCTTTGGGACAGCCCAGATGTTCCCTTGCATTTTTCCTTTTCTTTTTTCTTTTTTATTTCTTGTCTATGTATTTTTGCTTCTCTGAAAAATGTTTGAGGTTTTAAAATGTCTAGAATTTCAAAAAGTGTTCTAAATTCCAAACAATGTTCACAAATTTGAAAAATGTTCTCATAATTTTTTTTTGAAAAAATGTATGATTTCATAAAGCATTCACGAATTAGAAAAATAATCTTGGATTTCAAAAAATGTACACGAATTTGAAAACAAATTCGCAAAACACAAAAAATGTTCTCCAATACAAAAGGATGTTTGTGAGTTGCAAAAAATGTTCATGAATTTGAAAAAGGATCATGATTCCGATAATTATTCACAAATTTCAAAAATATTCACAATTTAGAAGAACATCATGATTTAAGTTTTTCATGATTTTCAAATATGTTTGTAATATTACAAATGTTGTAATTTCGAAAATGTTCAAGAATTTTAAAAAACTTTAATGAAGTTCTAAATTAGAAAAATGAAAAGAGAAAATAAGAAAATTGAAAGAAAAAACATAGTAAGAAGGGAAAAAGGAAAACCGAAAGAAAAAAATTGCTCAAGGAAGGTTCTAGAATCTTCCCAAAACCGTAGGAAAATGTGTGTGTTGGGGGTGGGGGGGGGGGGCTATCTTCTGACCTGTGCAGGGGTTCGCCTATGTCTCGCTTCAAGCGAGGCAGCAGGACGACTCGCGAGGACACATACCTTTAGTGTTTTTTTTTACTTTTTTGCATTCTTTTATGATTTATTGTTTAAATTTTACTTATAGTTGGAAATACTCTACACGTGTTTGTTTCAAAAATTCACTTTATATACAAAATGTAAAAAATGTTGATCATGCATTAAAAATGTAAAATTTGTAGAGAAATAATGTTTACGGCGTATACAAAAATATACAATGCATATAGAAAAAAGTAGATATAAAAAATATAAGTTTTCAATTTTTTGAAAAATCTTCATCATGCAGTAAATAATGTTAAATGTGCATTAAAAATGTTTTTGATTTATACGAATAATGTACAATGTGTATGAAAAAGTAGACATGAAAGATATAAGTTTCCAAAAATGTTTATCATGTATTTGGACAATTTTAAATGTTTATATAAAAAATATTCCTGATGTATGCAAAAAATAAAGAATGTCTATGAAAAAATAGACACAGAAAACTTGTTAAAAAATATTAATCATGAATCTAGCAAATGTTAGATGTCTATATATAAAATGTTCTTGATGTATACAGAAAATGTACATCGTTTATGGAAAAGGTAGACAAAAAATATGTTTCAAGAAATGTTAATCACACATTTCAAACGTGTATATAAGAAATATTCGTGGTGTATACAAAAAAATGTACGACCTGTATGGAAAAAGTAGACATCAAGAATATATGTTGTTAGTGGATGATTAGGAAGACAGTGATATCCTCAGCCTTCGGGGTTCAAGTCCCGGTGCTCGTATTTAGTCTGGATTTATTTTAGAATTATTTAGTAGGAGGAAACGTTCTCATCGAATACGAGGCATCTAGAGTGACTTCGTAAAATCTCATGATGATATGCCAGTTCCCTCTCTGGGAGGTGCTGATGAGATAGGTTGTACGTGTGTGTGTTCATAAAGGTGAGTATATGCGCGTATATGAGTGTTTACGCGTATATGAGTGTTTACGTCTGTACTGTCTTAAAAAATGAATATATAAGTTGTCAAAATATTAATCACATATTTGGAAATAGTTAAGCGTGTAGATAAAACTTATTCGTGGTGTATACAAAAAAGGTACAATCTATATGGGAAAAGTAAACATAAAAAAATATTAGTTATCAGAAATGCTAATCACGTATTTGGAAGAAATTAAATATGTATATAAAAATTGTTCCTGGTGTATACAGGTAATGTACAAAGAAAACAAAAAACCCTATAAAAACCAAACATGAAGCACACAAAAACAAAGGATACACAAAAGAATGCAAGAAACCACTAAAAACCGAATAAGACAGGAAAAAATAAAGAAATAGATAAATTAAAAAACCACAAACTGTGAATGAAATGAAGAAAGATGAAAACAAAACAGAAAACCAAAGAAAACTGATGAAGAAAAAAGAAACCGAAAGAAAACGAAAACGAAAAAAACAGACGAAACCATATGTAAAACACGCGTGCGAGTGACTGAACTAAAGAGCGACCGACATCGCTAACAGGCCGGCCCATACACGTGAGCCCTTCAGGCGAGACGAATGTCAGTCTTGCTATAAGCGAGATATAGAATTCACGCCTCTGCGTTCCAATCTGCAGCCCATCATCAGATGAAATTGCAGCTGGAAGGTTCATCCATTCCACGTTTCCTCTCCTAGTGTGATCTGATTCTAGTAAACGGATACTGAGAGAGAGAGAGAGAGAGAGAGAGAGAATGAATTAAATTGTACTTCTTCCTTCTAACAGACTACTCGGCACAACAATAGTGATTCTTGGGCTCTGCCTCTCCTTATGGGCAAAATCGTGTTCTAGCGAAGATCAAGATTGTCGGCATCTTGTTTGTTGTACTTCTTTCCTCAACAATTGGCATGAGATATAGTATTAATTGAAAAGAGGAAAGAAGAAAACCGAAAGAAAAACATAGTAAGAAGGAAAGGGAAAAAGAAATCAGAAAGAAAAAATAGTTCAAGGAAGGCTCTAGAATCTTCCCAAAACCATGGAAAAAATAGTTCAAGGAAGGCATGCCTATTTTTCTCTTCAAGCGAGACAGTAGGACATCTCGCTAATGGCAGCCGCCCGGCTGGGTAGGGCCAGCGAGGACACATGCCTTCAGTTTTTTTTACTTTTTTATTCTTTTTTTGTTTTGTTTTTTTACTTTTCTTATATTTGAAAATACTCTGAGTATGTTTATTATAAAAACCCACTTTAAATAAATTTTTTGAAAAATGTTAATCATGCATTAAAAATATAAATTTTGTATAGAAAAAAATAACCATGAATTTGGAAAATGTTAAATGTGTAAATATAAAATGTTACTGATGTATACAAAAAATGTACAACATTTATAGAAAAAGTAAACATCAAGAAATATATGTTTCAAAACATGATAATCATATATTTTCAAAATGTTAAATGTGTATATAAAAACATTCATGGTCTATACAAAAATTGTGCAATGTTTATGGGAAAATTATATTAAAAAAATATAAGTTGTCAAAACAATTAATTGTGTATTTAAAATGGTTAAACACACACACACACACACACACACACACACAGAGAGAGAGAGAGATATATTCAAAATATATTGTTCCTGCTGTATACGAAAAATGTACAAAAGAACAAAGAAAAGTCTATAAAAACAAAAGGGAAGCACCAAAAAACAAGGAAACACAAAAGAAAAGCAAGGAAACTAGTACAAACCGAATAAGAAAGGAAAGAAGAAAGAAAGAACCAGTAAAAACTGTGAAATAAACAAATAAAAATGATGAAAACACAAAAAAAATAGAAAACCGTTGAAAAAAAAGAAATCAAACAGGAAAAAAAGAAAATAAAAAACAAACGAACCCATATGTAAAACGAGCGAGCAAGCGACTGAACTAGTGAGTGACTGACATAGCTAACATGTCGGCCTATACGCGTGAGCCCTTTAGGATGGAGAGTACTCTAGCTGTAAGCGATATATCGCATTCGCGTCTGTGCGGGGGGGGGGGGGGGGGGGGGGGGGGGGGGCATGCAAGGTCATGGCGAAGGAAACCCTAGCATATCCTCCAATGTTCAGCCCATCATCAACGATAATTACGGTGGCTATATGGGCGTCCTTATGTCTCGCTTCTAACGACACAGAGGGAAGCCCCGCGTCGGGTGTGCCCTAGATGGGCCGACCCAGCTGCATGGGAGGCCATGGCCTCTTTTCTTTATTTATTTTTCATGTGTTTTGCTTTCGTTTTCATTTTTTTACTTTCATTTATACTTGCAAATATTCTAATTAAATATATTATAAAAATACTTAAAAATACGAAAAAACAACAACCAAGTATTTGAAAAATATTGAATGTGTATAAAGAAAGTGTTTATACAAAAAATACTTAAAAATACAACATGTGTCAAAAAAAGTTGACCGTGTATTTAAAAAAAATTAATCAAGCATTGGAAAAAATGTTACAAGTATTTTTAAAATGTTAATCAAGCACTTGAAAAATGTTAAGATCTTCACCTTGAAACGGCGAGCGCGAGAAGCGAGTCAAAATCGCCCACCTTTGCCGAGGAGCAGAAACCGAGTCCTTTGATTTGATCCAGTGAGTGACGTTACGAGCAGAAGTCTCGACAAGTTGAATCCAGTACCGAAACAAGGATGCTTTTCCATCTTGCCTTTGCTATTTGAGAGAATGCCTTTGACCGAGCAGCTCTTCCACTCATTTTCGGCTCCGGCTCCGCGCACCTGCTGACACCTTTCGAAGCACTTTCACGTGTGAACCGTAGTCATCTTGCTGAACTCCTTCCTTTCTCATTTCAGTCCTCGCCTTTTCCAAGACCACTCTTATTCCTTGGCAAAGGGTTTGCATCTTTATCCATCAATATGAGACGAGCGTATAGAAAAAATGTTGACAATGATTAAAAAATTAATCTTGTATTGTATTAAAAATGTTAAATTTGTATTTGTAAAATGTTAATCAAACATTTGAAAATTTTAAATGTATATATATAAAATGTTGACTATGTATTAAAAATGTTAGTATTGCATTTGAAAAGAATTAATCAAGCATTTAAAAAATCATCAATTTCAGATTACTTTTACCACGCATGTCGCATGGTAGCATTTAAAAACTATCGAATGTGCATGAAAAAAATGTTGACCATGTGTTAAAAAATATGTTAATATTGTAATTGAAAAAAATGTTAATTAGGATTTTTTAAAAATGTATAAAAGTGTGTATAGAAAAAATGTTGACCAGGCGTTTGAAAAATGTGTGTAGAAAAAAAATTTAAACTCGTCTTTGAAAAATGTTCAATGTGTATTTAAATACATTCTTGACGTATATGAAAAATCTAGAATGGTAATCAAAAGAAAAAGAAATAAAATCAAAAAAACAGGTGAAAACCGAAAAAGAAACCAAAGGAAAAAAATGAAGAAACAAATGCAAAAAGAATGGAAAAATGAAAACCGGTTAAGAAACAAAGAAAAACAAAAAAAATGAAAACTAAGAAATAAAAAAAGACAAAGAAAATGAGAAAGAAAACAAAAACAGATAAAAACATGAAAGAAAAAAGAGAAACAAAAAAAATCAAAGTACAACGACGAAAAGAAAACCAAAGAAAATTGAAGAAGAAGTAAGAAAACCAGAGAAGAAACAAAAAATAAGAAAAAAGGGAGAAAAAAGGTTATTTTTCCTCAAATTGGCTGCGCCTCCTCTGTTACCACGGGCCGACCTCTGCGCAACTACCCAGTCGACTTGGGATCGATTCCGTGGGAGGTCGTTTTTTCTTCCTATATCTTCTATTTTAGTATGCGCTAATGGGTCGGCTCGTTACTGTAGCCGCTTAACGCGAGTGATCTTTCCTTCTCGTGTGAAGCGAGATATAGTCGCCGCGTGGCTATATTTCCAGCCTTGAAAATAACATCGAATAATTATGGACTCCATCTTCATAGGCAGATGAAATTACAGTGGGAAGGTCCATCCGTTCCCCTTCTTCTCCTAGTGTCATCTGATTTCATTTCAGTAAAAGGATACTTCTCTAAAGAGAGAAAAATGAATTAAATTGTTCTTCCTTCTGACAGCCTCGGCGTCTTCCTACGGGCAAAATCGTGTTCTAGTCCAAAACCAAAATTTGTCGGCATCTTGTTTGTCGTACTTATTTCCTTGGCAATTGGTATGATGTATATTCAATTCACTCAAAAAAAGGACTTGAAAGCCGGGACAAAAAGCGCGCAAAATGATCGAGACGGCGGATTACAAGTGGCGCCCCAACCCATCATGATGCTCCACACATCAACCCAAGTGGCAAAGCACTGCCCGTCTAGACCAGACGCCAGTGAGCTCAAGTGCTCAACCAAAGCAACAGCTCGCTCTCAGCTAGGAGATAAAAAAGAAGAAGAAGCCCAATAGCAATAGTGCGAGGCACACACGGCGTGACGCGCGCAGGGCGCAACAAGTCGTTGTTGACGCCGCACTCCCACCTCACCTCACCTAGTCGCAACACCGGGAAGCAATGAAAAGTACAGGCGAGGTGCGTGCGTGACACACATGATCTCTGCATACGCCCTGTGAAAGATACGCCAGTGAACCGGTGAAGGACAGCGACCTGCTACCACACCGCAGCTTGCTTCTTTAACCCACAAGCTTTCTGTCCACTATACACGTACACAACATACATACATACATACATACCCATGAGAAGCCATCGAGATACGAAAAATTCCTCCAGTCATGCAGGGAACTGAAACATCTCTCCTGAAGCTAGCTCACAGGTTCCAAACAAGCTCTGAATTAAGGACCTGTTTGGTTCCAATAAGTCACCTAACTTATAAGTCAGGTGACTTAAAACCAGTGACTTATAAGTTACGCCTATTTAATTGTCATCTGACTTATAAATCACCTTACCACATCTTTCCATCTTGTTTTTTTATGTAAATATGGCGGGACCCACACAAAAAGGGATGACTTGTAAGTTTTAAGTTGGGGTGAAACAACTTATGACTTATAAGTTGGAGTGACTTATAAGTTGTGTCTGTTTGGCAAAATAAATCAATTTTTTCACTTTTCGACTTATAAATTGGTGACTTATTTGAAACCAAACAGGCCCTAAGAAGAACGGGAGATAAGTTTTGATACATACAAAACGAATGACATAGCAAGAGAGTGATGAATATGTTAAAATTGTGATGAGAGGAGCACGACAGAAAGCTATAGCTAAAGACACAAGGTGACAAGAGCAATCAAAAGCGACCTCCACATATTCATTTGGCAGGGGGGTTTGTCCGATTCAATGGATCTTCTAGCTATTGCTCCTCCTTTTTTTTGTGAATGATGAAAGCTAGTGCAATCGCCACAGTGTTGTTTTGTTCCTAAAGAACAAAAATTAAAAAGCACAACAGAACGAGCTAACTTTTTTTAGGGGACAGGAGGAGGAGCACAATTATTGGGAGCGATGATGCGATCATGCTCGGTCCCATATGCATTGCTTCACGGTTCTTGGTCCATCTTGGGTCACTCACTCACAAGTCACGACACTATTGTGGCTGATAGATAGGTGTGCTAGATGATGTGATTCCCTCTGTCATCATTTCTTATACTCCCTCCGTTTTAAATTAATTGTCGTGGTTTTAGTTCAAATTTAAGTAGTTTTGATCTATTATTACCTCCTAAATAAGCTCTAATTAGGACGTATTATTTGTGTTTACCTACCTATCTTAAGTCTTAACTAGCATCACGTGTGCATGCATGTGGCCATTCATCAGCAACACTAGTACCACGGTGCATCCCCAAAAAGGATCCTTGTAACCAACTAAATTCCCACTGGCCGAGTGGCTGGATTTCATCAATAATTTGGACGTACTTTAGCTAAAACACGCTACTACACTGGACTTTTAAAGGCAATCCACGTGAACAGGCCATTAGCTTGTTTATTATGGTTTGTAGGGGGTGTGGATCGAACCGGTGGTCGCTGTGCAAGCGTTAGGTAAAGCTAGCTTAGCTTAGACTTTCACTCATTGCAAAACACTAATTTAACTACTCCTTTGACTTTCCATGGCAACGCAAGTGACGTTCTGATTAGACGACAATTGAAGCGTGGGACCGAGGATTCGGGATGGCATAATAGTTTCCACGTGGTACACATGTAGGAGCAGAAGTTTCTAGAAAAAGGCAAAAAAATTCTCAGAAAAATATTGAGGGTTCCTTTGATTCAAATGAATTTCACAGGATTTTTGAAGAATTTGGATCCTTACCGTCTAAAGTACGTGGGTAGTTTTTTTCATAGGATTAATTTGCACTCTATTTGAAGGGAAAAAAAATCCATCCACTCAAACCTCTTTGTATAATTCTTTTGTTTTTGTGTGCTATCAAACACACCTTCATCCAAATTCATGTAGTTTTTTTTATTCTTGTGGGTTTCAAGATGACATAGCACTCTAATTCTGCATTTTTACTAATGTGAATCAAAGAGGCCTGTAGAGCAAGAGTTTCTCGAGAAAGAAAAGGATTCCTGTAAAAAACATGGAGACGTAGGAAAAAGATAATACCACACTGCGGATGCTTCACAAGAATATGGAGAAGCTATGTGCACCATTCGCCACTTTTTGTATGAACTTATTTTTCAGATATTTTTTGAAATTTTGATTTCCTTTTGATGGAATTTTTTATCTTTCCAAGTTTGCACCCCCTAAATGTTTCATGGATGCTTCAGTGCATGCTCCTTCATTTGCCAGAAAAAGACCTTAACTTGGATAAAGCAAGAAACCTTGAGCGGCTTTTATGCGCTTTTCGATCTTAAAATTAATTTCTGTAAGAGCGGATTTTTCACCTTCTATTAGGCTGTAGACTCGGCATTCGAGCATAATCTTGAAAAACAGACCGGCGATCAAATCGGTGACCCTATTGGTTCAAGTTTTCACCAGTTGGACCGTTAGTTCACTATTTCACTTGATCTTTCTCAAGTTTACACCTCCAAAACATTTCGAGGATGCTTCAAGTGCATGCACATCCATTAGCCTTACAACATATCTTTATTCATTTGGTTTATCTAATGATGGGATTAAATAGGATAGTGGGCATGTTAATTCTCGGTCAAAAGGGGGATTACGCCCTATTGAAAATAGAAATGGAAGTTTCTAGAAAAATGGAAAAAATCCTCAGAATTTTTTTAGGGTTCCTTTGATTCAAAGGAATTTCACACGATTTTTGATGATTTTGGATCCTTAGAATCAACGTGGGTAGTTTGATTCACATGATTGGAATCCTTAAATATTTTTCCATAGGGTTAATTGCACTCTATTTGAAGGAAAATTCCCATCCACTCAAACCTCTTCGTAGAATTCTTTTGTTTTTTATGTTCTATCAAACACTCCTTCATCCAAATTCATGTACTTTTTTATTTATGTGGGATTCAAGATGACATAACACTCTCGTTCTACATTTTTTTTTCATTCATGCATTTTGAGAATATTGTTAATCAAAGTTGCATGTAGGAGCAAGAGTTTCTCAAGAAAGAAAAGAATTCATGTAAAACATGGAGAAGTAGGAAAGAGGTAATACCACACCGTAGATGCTTCGCAAGAATGTGACATGATCCTGAAGAGAGAAGTATGTCCACCATTCACCACTTTCCGCAGGAACTTATTTTTTAGAATTTGTTTTGAAAATGTGATTTCTTATTGATTAATTTCTTTATCTTTTCCAAGTTTGCACCCTCTAAACATTTCATGGGCGCTTCAAGTGGACTCTCCTCCGTTTTGCCAGGAACATGCCAGGATTTGGATAAAAGCAAGAAACCTCAAGGTGCTTTTATGTGCTTTTCAATCTTAAAACTAATTTCTACAGGAGCAAACTTTTTTCATCTTATATGAGGTTGTAGACTCGGCATCCGATCATAGTTTCGTAAAAACTGACGGTGATCGAATCGGAGACCCTACCAGTTCAAGATTTCACCGGTTGGACCGTTAGTTCGGTGCTTCATTTGATCTTTCTCAAGTTTACACCTCCTAGATGTTTCAAGGACGCTTGCAGTGCATGCCCCTCCATTGGCCTGTTAACATGTGTATATTCATTCAGGTTATCTAAGGATAGGATTTAATAGGATTGCGGGCATGATGATTCTCAGACGGAAGGGGGATTCTGCTGTATTGATTGAATGTAAAAAGAAATTGAAATAGCAGCACATACATGGAAATTATTTCATGTGATCCATGCTCTCGTGGTAAAATTACTCCAAAACTTGTGTGCATCAAGTTATTACGTACTCCCTCCGTCTGAAAAATCTTGTCCAAGCCTGTCCCTCAAATGGATCTATCTAGTATCAAATTAGTGCTAGATACATCCATTTGAGAGAGTACGAATTTCATTGAATTTCCGCTACTCATGTGATGATAAATTCATGCAAGCATATGTAAAATTATAAGCCATCTGTTGGGTCCACATGTCATAGGCATCAGTAGCAGACCTTGGGCAGGTTTACATTTTCACTCTTCAAGTGGGAAGGGATGTGCACGTCGAAGTCCATGTGCGTGTTTACTTTGTCAACACAAGGCTCCATGTTAATATTCTACTCGACGTTTATAGAAAAGGAAACTCCTTGAATCCTCACCGCCGGGACACCGTAGAGCCTATCGACAAGGCAGCAGAGTTGTTGGCTAGTTAACCATCGGCGACGTGACCTTGCACGAGAAGAAAGAGAAGGGCCGAGGGGTCAACGTCTCGCGTCTCCCTCCGGCGCGAAAACTGACGCCCCCTGCTGGCCGTGCGAGGCACGCACCGGAGGCTCCCTTTTTCTTCTTCTCCCGGCGACCTCGGCGCGCGACGACCGACGCCATCAACTGCCTGCTCGCGTACATCTTTACAATGCCCCCCCGCACGGCGGCACGTGTTCCTCGTCGGCGGCGAAGAAGATATAGTAGAGTCTGCGCAGCATCCATCGGTACGGCGAATTTCCCTCCGGGACCTCGGTACATAGTAGTACAGGCTGTGGTGGCCGGCGTGGCCGGTGATGGCGATGGAGAAGGAAGCATGGTGCCACCGGCCCCAGGGGGGCGGGAGGGTCCTCCCTCTACGGTTTCAGGGCGGTCAAGTGAGGCGGCCTGGCCACGCTCGGACGGACTCGCCGGGCCGGCGCGCACGGCGACGACGACGGCGGCGGAAGGAAGGGGACAGCGCTTGGAGGTGAGGCCGTGCGACGCGGCCGCGAGCGACACGCGCCGGGGCGGTGGCGGGGGAGGAATAAAGAAGGCGATCGATGCCGTGGAGCGGATAGATGCCGCCGCGTGAGCGCGCTGCCGCTGCATATTCTTTCGCTCGTCCGCCAACTGCCACGGGAGAGGAGAGAGAGAGGGCGAAGCGCGGGGCCCGGCGCACAGGGGAGCACGAGGCTGAAACGAACCGAAATGGATCGAGTCGCGGCCCCCACGTCCTCCTGGGCCCGCCCCGGGCCTTCCCCTCCACCACCCAATCCAGTCCAGTCAAATGCGCCCACTCACCCCGTAGATAATCACAGCAAAAATAAAATAAAAAACTTTGAGTAGTTTATTTGCTGCCCAGCGGATTTGGCTAATCGTCCACCGTCCAAGTGTCCCCCGCCCGCTCCTACTACTACTCAACACTCCACCTTCACTTCACCACCACCGGAGACGACCGCCCGATAAAAACCCTCGCGGCATCATTTTTTTTATTATTATAAATAGGAGTACAATCAGAAATGCTCATAAACACACGACCCACCCTTATGAATGCATATACACACGTCCTATCTCTATGAGTGTCTCCGAGATACTAAGGCCCTGTTTGTTTACATGGACTAGACTGAAAAAAGTCCATTTTAGTTTCTATGTAATCAAACAGGGGACTAGAAAAAGACTTTATTGGAGGGACTTTTTTCTTTAGTCTCTCAGACTAAAAAAAAGTCTAATCCCTTGCAACCAAACACCCCCTAAGCCGGCCCAACGTCTAGATGCCTCTTTGATTCCGGGGTTGTCAAACACAAGAATAGAAAACACACATGACATAGGGTGGGTTGACGCTGCATAACACAAGATTACAAGGCACATGAAAACTGCAAGAACAATCATTTAGATGAAACACCGAAGAAGGGCCTCAATCCTACGCCATTGAGTCTAGAAAGGAGGGTTGAGTGGATGTTCAAATTCCTACATGAGTTGATGCATAGGATTCCAATTCATATGAATTTGCGTGACGTCATTCCTTTGATCCAAAGGCTATCCTTAGATTTTTTTAAAGGATCGAAAACCTACAATTTGTTGCAATCCAAAGAGGGCCTAATCAGACGGCCACACGCCCCCCTACACCGATGATTTTCTACGACGAGCTTTGCCGGAGAGTAGAGAAGTATACAAGGTGTCCTTCAAACATGTCGAACGCAGCTGGGCTGCCCACCACCGATCATTGTCTCCATCCGGTCAGCCACGCTACAACCGCTACATGTCGTGCGGTACTGAAAGAGGGGGGGGGGGGCTAGTACACACGTAGTAGCCGACTATCGAGCCCTTGACAAACACAACATACCCGATGTCATCACCATTGCAGAAAAATACACAGTGCTTCCATAATAGTTGTCTCGTCGTGTCCACATGACCACATGCCACAAGCCACAGATCCATCGTCAGTATCCGACCCCAAGAGGAGACACACATAGCGCTAGCACCAATTAATGACACACATACTAATATCCTCGGGCAGTGGCGATTTCTCATCGATCTATATATAAATAAATTGCAGTTACTCGACGGATATGTATCACATAAGCAAAAGATATACACACACCGCCATTACCCGGCAAAATATATCACATACATCAAGTGGTGAATTTTGATCGATCTACATAGAATTGCATCGCTATTACTGGGCAAACACAAATCACACAAAGCAAGATATAAATACATCGCCACTAATTGGCGAATATATCACATAAGTTAAGTAGTGAACTTTGATCAATCATGACGTAAATGCATCATCGCTACTCGACAGAATACATCACATAAGCAAATACATAAAATACATCAGCATTCAAAGAACAGACCACACACGTCGGGAGGTGGATTTGGATTGATCTGCATATAATTACATCGCCATTACTCAACTAACACATATCACATAAGTAGATGTGTAAAATAAATCACCACTACTTCACGAATATCTCACACATGTGAAATGGTGGATTTCGACTGGTCTATGTGTAAATGCATCGTAGTTACTCGACAGATACATATCGCGTAAGCAAATACTCGACCGATCTACGCACAAATGCATCGCCGTTACTCAACGTATACATATCACACAAGCAAACGCATAAACCGCACCGCCATTACTCAACGAGCATATCACACACCTCAAACGGCGAATCCCGACCGATCTACACACAAATGCATCGCCATTACTCGACAAACACATCACACAAGAATCAACACAACAAAACCAATTCTAAGAAGATTTGGATCTCAATTCCCGGGGGAAAAGAAGATCTTTTGATCAATGGTGGGGGCTGCACGAGAGCCTATAGGAGGACCATGGTGGAGGCCTTGTGAGAGAGGGGAGAGATATTTTTGGGGGGCATGGGGGCGGGCGCATCCCGTGGTACACACACGGGGGGACGCATGGCATTTCGCCCACCAACTTCCTCGCTGCTTTATACCCCGCGCCTATAAAGTTTCTGCCCACTGCGGCTCTGCTCACCCCGACGATACCTTCCCCTCCCCTTCCTTCCTCCCTCCCCCCTCCACCACCGCCGCGACGGCGACCCCCCAGCCGCACGCCGAAGCGACCCCCTCCGCCCGGACCGCGTCTCTCCAGCCCTAGGGTTTCCGCCTCCTCTCCGCCCATAGCCATCTCCACGCGGCACGCCGCAGCCCCGCGGATTCCTCCCCCCTTTTCGAGCTCAAAATTGCGGCTTTTCCGCTCGATTCTCGGGCACGAATCGGCCATTGATTTCCTCCGGTTATCCAAGGTTTTCCCCTGATTTTTCGGGGCGCGAGCGGGGGCTTCCCGAGGCGATTGGTGCTCTGGAGCGGTCTCTTGTCCGCCGCGGGTTCGGGTTGCGGCTGAAGGCCTCGCCGATTTTTCCATGAGCGTGGGCCGCGCGAGCTGCCGGGGCCCCGGTCGTCGGGGCGCGCGCGCGGGGTGCTCGTGTTAATGCATCGGCTGACCTGCGGCTGCAAGTTCGCCGACCCCGACACGGTCGTCCCCTCCGCGGCGGCGGCGTCGCATCGCGTGCGGCCGGACACCATGAGCTGCGGCAGCGACGGGTGCAGGGACGGCGGCAGCGGCGGCGGCAGCGAGGGGTTCGGGCGGTCGCGGCCGAGCAAGGTCGCGGCCGACGACTCGGTGGAGCCCGCGCGGTGCTCCGACGCCACGTCGCCGCCGGGGTCCTGGATTGACAGGAAGCTGCTGGTCGATCCCAAGATGCTGTTCGTCGGATCCAAGATTGGGGAGGGCGCCCACGGCAAGGTCTACAAGGGCAAGTAAGTGGATGAACCTTTATGACAATAACCCGTGCATAGTGCTTCATACATGTTTCAGCCGAAGGTCGGCAGTACTTGCATCAACTGCCCCAGCCAGATTTGAATTTATGTTCCTCAGCTTTAGTACTAGCAGCTGTCCAATCCAAACTAATGGGTGCTATTGCAAAAAGTCCAGGAGTTATGTATCAACGGAGTAGGGGGTAAGAGTTGGTATGATTTTAATTTGTTCACCCCCAACTGTGCCTGAATGTACAAGGTGTACATACCTACACAGCAATCAGCAAAGTTGCATAATTTGCTTGAGAGCCGCTTTAGGGTTTCCCATTTAACCGACGGCAGTAGTACCTCCAATAATCTGATATATTTTGTGCTTAATTTAGCCATGCCAGCATGTTGCAGATATCTGCTATTCCTGCTATGGTCAAGGATTCTGAAATTTGTTTTAGTTTGCGTCTTGTTCTAGTACTTGCAAAGAGTCCATTCTCAAATTTGTTTATGTTTCAGTGTACAACACGGGTGTATATTAACAAATAAAACCATTTTCATTCTGCTGTTAATTGTTGATGTTCTCACAAGTTGAGCTGTCAGCCTGACATTCTTGTCCCCCCAAGGAGAAACCTATGCTGTTTAATTATATTCTATATGTTGTGGTTTTGCTTTGTCCATGTGGATACTCTTACTCTTGCTGGCTTGCATCAGTAATTAACTAGTTTGTATGTCTGTTTTCAAATAGGTATGGTGATCAGATTGTAGCCATAAAAGTTCTCAACAGTGGCAGTACCCCCGAAGAAAAAGTAACACTTGAAGATCGTTTCATCCGAGAAGTAAATATGATGTGTAAAGTGAAACATGATAATCTTGTCAAGGTACATCCTTGCCTGAATGGCACATTACTGTGCCTAATCCGATTTTTGCATAGCCATATAACTAACTGAAACCATCAGTTTTCTTGTGACCTTTTTCTCACAAAAAAATTCTGCACTTCTGTAGTTCATTGGAGCCTGCAAGGAACCATTGATGGTGATTGTGAGTGAGCTGCTACCAGGGATGTCGCTGAAAAATTACTTGAACAGCATCCGGCCCAGCCAACTAGATATGCATACTGCATTAGGCTATGCACTCAACATAGCTCGTGCAATGGAATGTTTACATGCCAATGGAATAATACACAGAGACCTGAAACCTGGTATGTGTGCTTGGACTGTTTTACTTTTCCTGTTGCATCTCCATTTTTTTTCCTTTATTGTACACAGTAAGTTGCTTGTATGTTGGTGTAGCCAATACCGGGTGGCATATTTACCAAGATTTTTTGGAAGATGCCAAAACATGGGTACACAATATATGCTTTAATGTTCAAAGCTAAGAAATTGTATCAGGCATATATTTCTGTGTCAAAGGCAAGAGCATGTGCATTGAAAGAAAAGCATCTTGGCCAGTTAATCATTTAAAATTTTCAGTAAGATGTTTCTGCATCTGATTCTTGAATTTTCCTGTCTCCATATCCATGGTATCCACTTTATTCCCGTTCATGTTTCTGCCACAATATGTTTCTTTCGCCCTCTCAGTCTTACCCTTCTTTTTTACTTGCTTTACCTTCTAGGTTCTTCCAGTAGTTGTTTTGTTCCTTTCTGTCAAAGCTGTTCTGTCACCCTGTTAATGCTTTTACAGTGTCCTAATAAATGTTCTGTGTGCGCAGATAATCTGTTGCTTACTGCAAACCGTAAGAAGCTGAAGCTTACTGATTTTGGACTTGCACGAGAGGAAACTGTGACTGAAATGATGACAGCTGAAACTGGGACATACCGATGGATGGCCCCAGAGGTTGTAAATCACTCTTTTCTGCACTAGCTAGTCAACATTAATAAATTATGAACTGAAGCCAGAAGAAAATCTAGAGTTGATGCTTGAAATTATACTTCTCTTTGTATGCCCACTTGATAATTTCCTGGCTGTATTTTCTAGAGTTCACTGATTTCGGAACCTTCTATACAAAGAGAAATCAGATGCTCTAGCACCGATCTCTGTGATTCCAAAACCTGACTCGTTGTCTTATGCTTTTGCAGTTATACAGCACTGTCACACTTCAACGTGGTGAAAAAAAGCACTACACAAATAAAGTGGATGTGTACAGCTTTGGCATCGTCCTCTGGGAGTTGCTGACCAATAAAATGCCATTCGAAGGCATGTCGAATCTACAAGCTGCATATGCTGCTGCTTTTAAAGTAAGTATATGAGACTATCATTTTGTTACAGAATGATACCACTTGCTAGAATGTTGTCTAGCAATTATAAAATCCCGTGATTCTCAATGAGTTACAGCTCTCCTGTTTCACATGTCTATACTGGCAGGCCATTAGTAATGTCTCTTTACTGGACAAGACTGTTACTACTGCTAAAGTAACAGTACTGTCGATGTTTTGAAGTCTTGGCTAAAGAAATCGCTTGACTACCTGAAGAGTCAATGATAACAAAATTTTGAGACAAAATGGCCATGCATTTGTGCGAATAAAAGGCTTTGTTCTGTATATTATGCTTTCATGGGAGCGTATAGGTACCTGCTCCATTGCATATGCATGGTTTCAACTCTATGAACACACCACTGTAACTTTTGACACTGTTAATTTCTAAGAAACGCTTGTTAACACCAACAAACGAACTGGTCATAGTTTATTTTACCTTTTCAAGGGATGTTTGAGCATAAACTTTTTTTTTGATGACCCCATTTTTTGACACTATTTTCATTGGAATCCTCTAATCTTACCCATATTTTCTCTTGTCCACAATGGCAGCAAGTACGCCCAGCTTTCACTGAGGACACCCCCCAGGAGCTCGTGTCCATTGTGCAGTCATGCTGGGTCGAGGACCCCGCGATGCGGCCCAGCTTCAGCCAGATCATCCGCATGCTGGACGCTTTCCTCACGATGATCCCTCCACCACCCCCTTCGGAGCAAGACGAGGACACGACGGAGTCGGAAGACACAACGTCATCGCTGAGCAGCAAGAGCTCCTCGGTCTCCTCCATCGTTTCCCGCGCGACAAGCAAGCTCTCGGTCGTCCGCCATCTGTTTGCCTCGAAGAAGGGCGGCAGCAATGGGAAGGCATGATCCGCGCCCGCCGATCATGCCCCTGAGACGTTTTTCCTTGGTGCTGTAAAGGTGTTAGCCTAGGTTAATGATGATACAGTGGTGGGGATGATGATACAAGAAGAGGGATCTTGTTTAGCCTAGGGTTTAGTTTGCTTGTTTTGTGTTTTGATGATACGGACGAAAAAGGATGAAATGCAACTTGTGCAAGCTATGTGATGTATAGCTGGCGGCTGCTCTACCATAAACTTTTGTATGCTGCCATTGAGCTCAATCCAATCCCCTCTTGTTTTCAGTTTTGCCCTTTGCCAATCCTGTGATCCAAACAGACTTGATAGGGATTGATCAATGGATCTCGGAGATGGTTACTGATCACTGACTCTTGAGCTAACATTTTAATGATTACATTGTTGGGATTTTCAAACTTGACAAAAAATATACCAATTTGTAGGTTGACCAAGTTACTCACAATTTCTTCCCTGAACAGAAAGTTACTCAGAATCTGTAATTTTTGCAGTAGTTGATATTTGTTGGATATAAACGAATATATGTCCATGAATTGTCAATCCCAGTGGACTAAGAAATACTCCCTCCGTACCATAGTATAAGAGCGTTTTTGACACTAACTCTCAAAATTTAGTTAAAAACTCTCAAAAAAAATTGAAGCATTTTTGAACCTTATACAATACAAAGATGTACAAACTCAAGTTATTTCAAATCACTAGTGTCTTTTACAAATTCTGTGTGAAATTATTTCAGCATTTTTGAAAACGAAACTAGCACAGGTGAGGTGATGCTACCACTCTACCAGCACACAGCGCACTGCAGTCCCGGTCAGCAAACCTTCCCCCGCACGGCCGCACCCCTCCCCACCCCGCCGAGCGCTCCGCGGCCGCCATGGCGTCTCCTCCGGGCCCGGGGTCTGCCAACCGCGCGCTCTCCTCCTCGTCGAGGGGGCCGCTCTCGCCCTTCCCCGGCGCGGCCCGCGACGCCGTCCCTTTCCTCCGGCACCACCACCCTCCCGGCGGCGACTCCGACGGCGGCGCCTCCATGGACGAGTTCGACGAAGATGACGACGACGACGACGACGATGAGGAGGAGGATCAGGATGCCGAGCTGGCGGCCCGCAGCTCGCTGCAGCGACGCGACTCCTCTCCAGGTGAGTCAACCCAACCCAAGGGTTTGCTCCTGTAAATCGCTAGTACTACTATGCAGCTTCTGGTAGTACGAGGTGAGCTGAATTTTTGAGAAATCTGAAGCTAAGATATATCTCCATATCAACATGATCTCCCTCCCAGCGGCGAAATATCTCCATTTAGGATTTTTGCGTGTGTATCATCTGATTTATCTGAATGAAGGGGATCACTGACGCTGTTGCTTGCTGGCTGGCTCACACAGCTGGAGTCGGGCAGCGGCCTGTGGTGAATGGAGAGAATGGAGCGAGACAAATCCAGGAAGGGCAGCAATGGCAGCTGTACAGCTGTGGAACCGAGCAGCCCGGCCGCGCTTCGTCTCGAGGGGACGAAGAGCCTGGTTCTGTTCCCAGGGAGATGAGGGTGGAGGATGGGTATGGGGTGATTGGGAGAAGAGAGGGAGGCCCTGCGTCTAGCTACTGGGACCTTCTCAGAGCGCACCTGTCCGACCCGTTGACGTGAGTAGCTTATGCCAATGACTGTTATTCTCTTGAGAATTTAGATTTTGTTTTCCGAAGTATTTAGTTAGCTATTTCGCCTTCTTTGTTGACTGTATAAGTGCATATAAGCTTCCAATATTGATAGTGTACATGCTTTCAAGCGTTCCTTTACGGCTTTACCCACTTTGTAGGCTTTTGGCACTATCCCACTAATTCATGTAAATGCAAAATGTCACTGAATTCGTCGTACCCAAATATCATGTCCGATAGCGGTAATAATGAACATGATATCTGGGGAAAAAAAATCTAGTATCTCATCCATTTATATTCCTGTGTCTGAATTTGTAGAGGTATTCTCATGTCCGGTAGCGGTAATAATGAACGTGATATCTGGGGAAAAAAATCTAGTATCTCATCCATTTATATTCCTGTGTCTGAATTTGTAGAGGTATTCTCATGGACGACGCGATGATTCTGTCATGTGGGCATTCTTATGGAAGTAGTGGGATGCAGCATATCTACAGAATGGTTTGTCCAAGCATCCTTGCTATGTGATAGTTTTTCAAACTTTTGTCTTTAGTTTGTTACAGTGTAGTTTGCAGTTAAATATCCTGTATCCTCCTGCTTGTTGCTACATCTCTTCATTTTAGCGTTAGGATTGCCTTTAATCATAGCTCCTTCTTTTTGAAATACTAATCATAGTGACTTGATGTGCTTTTGAAGCACAGTGTTTTCCTTTACACATGTCTTACTGTTCTTGAAATAATAGGACTGCACTCTACTGTCGGGGCCTCCTCATCCACGAACAATTTTTTGGTGAAAACATATGCGGATGTGTATTCAATAGAATGAAACTCTCCAACTGCATCTTTTCCATTTATGTATTGTGTTGTCCCAAGTGAAACTAGAAGTGTTTCGTGGTTATCCATTTGCTCTCAGCTTGGGTAACCACATTAGGCATACTTTGCTTTCAAGGTAAAGCATCGATTACACATGTCCTACTGCTCTAGAATAAATGGAGTGCACTCTACTGTCAGGGCCTCCGCATTCCCCAACTACTTTTAGGTGAAAAGATATACAGATGTGCACTCAATATAATAAAACTAGAGGTATTTCTTAGTTATCATAAATAAAGTTCTCCAACTGCATTTATTTTTTCCATTTATAGATTGTGTTGTCCAAACAGAAACTAGAGGTATTTCATAGTTATCCATTTGCTCTGTCAGCATGGGTAACCACATTAGGCAAGCTTTGATTTTCTAGGTAGAACATTAATTTGAGACAATCCTGGAAGGTGGTGAACGTGATATTGCAACCCTACTAACAGAAGGATTTTATGAAGCTTCAAGTGCATGTGAAAGTAACAGAGAATTGTTTTTGTCCTGCTATGCAGAAAGCTTGTGGTAAATGTGGTCAGCCAATTACCGAGGACTCCATTCGGCCAAACCTGGGTATGGACTTAAAATTGCCAGGCTATTTCGCCATGATTTTTGAAGTTTACTTTCAGCTATCTCACAGAAATCGGTGCATGTCATATATACCGGATTTCTTTGCTTCCTTCTTGTCCTGTTTTCACCAAGATCTCTAAGGGTTCCCTTTTTGCTGGCCATGTTTTCAGCTCTTGGCCTTGCAGTCCAGGCATTTAGACGCGAGGAAGAGTCGGCAAAAACACTGAAAAGAAGAAGAGATCGCATTGAACAGGTATGCACTTTTTTTTCAGCTTATATTATTCCAGTTCCGAACTTGGACATGTGCGTGTGTTACATGGTGTTCTTAAATCTGTTCTCTCTGTGAAATGAGGACAAATGTGGCAACGATGACCCGAATCCAGCCGAGCTTTCAAGAGGCAAAGGTGTCCAGTATCCTTTCGCTGTCTTCGACCGGGTGATAATCAAGGTAGGTATCTCTATCTCTCTTTACTCTGCCAAGCATATACGCTTTTGTTCTTCTCCAGTCTTTTCCTATTCGCGATGATGACCAGAACAAACTTCCATCAGGGAAACAAGAGGACCCCGGAGCGGTTCGTGGGGCGCGTCGCGGTGGTGACAGCACAGTGCTTGAATGGATGGTAGTAGCTTTTATTCGTTCACCCAATCATCTTTCGAAACTAAGCGTGACACGTACCGTTGTCGAGCAGGTATGTGGTGAAGACTTTGGACAATGCGGAGAGCGTGAAGCTGCAGTACCGTTCGCTGGCGAAGTTCGTCGACGGCGGCGGCGGTGAGCCTCCTGCGGTGGCCTCCAACAGTTCCCAGAACGCAAGCTGGTTGTGACTTGGAAGGTACAAAAGCAGATCATGCTGAGTACAAGCAGTTGCTGATATGTACTGAGAAGCTGCATCATGGTGTTTTAGATCAGAGCAGAATCAGATCTCCAGGCCCCCATCTTTTGCTGTTTCCAGGAGGAGGCAAACAGTAGAGTGAGGAACATTATCCTTTTTTGGTAGCCAATCACAGTGTCAATCTTTATGGTGCTCCTCTCCCTTTCCTTTTTCTTTCTGTGGCAGCAACTAGGTACCATGTGGTGTCAGTCAGTGTCCTTGTGATGTGAGGCTTTGTAGAATACTACCATTCCAGTACACCCTTATCCAGGCTGCTGTGATAAATCAGGAAACACAACATCACAGGAGGGAAGCAATCATGGTGCCACCAAAGGGCAACCACCATCCCAGAAGTTTGGTGAAACAAGCATTCAGGATAAATGGTTCTTCTTTTTAAAAGTAAGAACAACATTGTCTTGATAAAAGCACCATTTATTGGGAAACAACAACATTGTCGTGTATGCTTTGTTTTAGGGCACACGTGGGTGGGTACTCCCGCCCGGCGTGCCTCTTTTGATCTTGTCGGCGTGCCTTCTCCCCGACTTCTTCACCGCCGGTCCTCCCCTCGCTTTTTTTTTTGCGGTGGTCCTATATGCCTCGCTTGTCACCCATGCTTCGTTCGATTCCTTCTACCGTAGTTTTGGGCCGTGATTCGCTGCACAATTAGCTAGCTCTCGGTGCCACCGCAAGGGCCTAGATAAGGAAATACAACATCAAAGGAGGAAGCAAGCATGGCGAAATCGAAGGGCACAACCAATACATAGGAGTTTTGGTGAAGCAAGCATTCAACATGAATGGTTCTTTTCTAAGAACGACACCGTCTCAATAAAAGCGTCATTTACACTTGGGTTCCAAATGGGGAAGCAATCAAGGTGCCACCAAAGGGCAACCAACGACAGAGGAGTTTGGTGAAACAAGCATTCAGTACAAAATGGTTCATTTTTAAGTATAAGAACAATATCGTCTTAATAAAAGCGCCATTTACCGAAAAACAACAAAATTGTCGCATATGTTGTTAAGACATGCTTCACTGCTTTAGGGCGCACATGGGTGGGTACTCCCACGCGGCCGGCCTCTTTTGATCTTGTCGGCGTGCCTTCTCCTGGGCTTCTTCACCGCAGGTCTTCCCCTCCTTTTTTCTTTCTTTCTTGGTGGTCCTATATGCCTCGCTTGTCACCCATGCCTTGTTTGGTTCCGGTCTACCGTAGCTTCACTAGCCACGGTTCAACACACCGCTAATTCCCGGTGCCACAAAAGGGCCGTGGATAAGAAAACACAACATCAAAGGGGGAAGTAAGCATGGTGCAAGAAGATGGCACACCAAATACACGGGAGTTTGGTTAAACAAGCATTAATGATAAAATGGTTCTTTTTTCTTAAGTAGGTAAGACACAACGTTGTTTTAGGGCACACACGATAGTTCTGCGTGGCATGCCTCTTTTAATCTTGTCGGTGTGCCTCTTTTTTTGCGGTAGTCCCATATGTACTTTGAGCGCACATGTATGTCTAGACATGCTTAGTTTTCGAGCGCACATGTGTACTCCCGCGTGACCCGCCTCTTTTGATCATGCCGAGCGCCTTCTCCCCGTCTTCTTCGTTGTCGGTCACCGCCCCCCCCCCCCCCCCCCCCCCCCCCCCCCCCCCCCCCCCCCCCCCCCCCCCCCCCCCCCCCCCCCCCGACGATGCTATCATCGTCTAGACGCCATTTCACCACATTGTGGATCGCCGCTCCCGCCACAATCTAGAGTCGACGCAAAACCCTTGCCCCCAAAATGCACACACCAACCCTAATCCACTGCCGCTGGGCCCGGAGTCAGGATGACCCTCTTCCAATTCAAGGGCAACGTTGGTGAAGGTTTGATGGTCACCGACAATGTAATCTGTGCACGAAACGGCAGGGTCAGACGGTTCTCGTAAATAAAGCCCAATGAGTCACCGCTGCAGAAGCTTCTGTCCTTGCGAGAGAAAGGAAATGACACGCCGTCTGGAGACAGACAGACACACAGGACGGGACGGATCCTAACCCAACAGCAACCGAACTCCCGGGCGCGCGCCACGTGGCGCGGAATCCACCGTCCGATCCGCGCGGCTCCAGAAGGATCTCTCACCCGCCTCCGAATCAACGGCGGCGGCGGCCCCGCGCCGTATAAATCCCGGCGCTGCCCCCGAATCCAACCCTTTTTTCCTCCCCTCCGCCCGTCTCGCCTCCGCGCCCCAGAGCCAGACAGAGAGGGTAGACCGCGGCGGCGAGGCCTCCTGCTCGCGCCTAGGGTTTTGATTCGATCCCCCCCGCCGCCGCCGCCGCCAGCCGGATGGCCATGGAGCGGGAGCTCATGGAGACCTTCGAGGCCGCCAAGAAGGCCGCCGACGCGGCCGCCGAGGAGGCCGACGGCTCCTCCCCCGAGGCCGAGCGCTGCCTCGACGCCCTGCGCCGCCTCCGCGAGTTCCGCGTCAACACCGACGTCCTCGTCTCCACGCAGGTCAGCCGCCCCCCCTCCCTCCCCGCTCGTCCCCGGTCCAGAAATTAGGCCATTCGCGGCCTCTCGTTGCGTTGGTGCGGTGAAATCGAGGAGGAATTGCGCGCGGGTGCAATGCGCCTCGTTGCGTCCAATTTGGGCCTTCTTTTTTCCTGGCCGGTTCGCGAGGAATTGCCGTGTGCTTTTGCGAGACATGCCGTTCTTCCCCCCTTTTTTAAAGGGCGACGGTGCTGCGAAAAGCGGATTGGGAATTAGATCTTGCGGGAGGGGGGCAGGTTGTACCTTTTTCCTCTTTTTGCACCTCGGATTGGTAGGTTTGTGGGTAATAAGGGCGGGCGCGCCCGGTGCCTGGATGTCTCACAGAGACGGTGGGTAGGCGGCTGGGATTTGTCGAATGCAGATTGTCCACAGTTTCCATTCAGGACAAAGGCTGGGATTTGTGTTTTTCATGCTTTTGCGGTCAGGATTAATATGTCTTGGTGACGGTTTGGTCTTTGCTGTGGGTCAGATTGATCCTACTAGTTTCATGTCAATTGGGATTCCCCATAAAGTGGTCTCCCAACCATCATCTTTCTTTGGCTCTCCACAATGTATAATGTCTTCCAATGATAATAAACACTGTAAATTCATGGACTGGTACTGATTGAGAGTGTTCTGATCCGCCTATGATGGACAGTTTTACAATTTGGCTGGAGAACATGTGATAACTAATTTATCTATAACATGAAACCTATGTTTTGAATTTCACAAAATAGGAACAAAGACAATGAATTTGCGGTTGACTGGTCTTGCACCAGCATGTAATCAATGGCTCTTCCTCTGGATTTCATGGATTTTCGGCATTCTACCCATCTTCTGCTAGCAAGTCATAACTTTGCCTTGATGAATGGACTCTATTTCTGCCAGTTCCCTAAAAAAATCTGCCGATCTTTGGTTCATGTGTTTATGTGAAAAAGTTGATTTGGTAAGTGAAGCGTGCAGAACGTGAGCAGTTTAGATGAAAGAAATATTCTATATAATTTGGGCAATTTATAACTTGCATGATCTTCAAGTTGTCGTATTCGACATGTCTTGCCATAAAAGCTAGCTTCCTGAGTTACTGAACCAATATTTATTGTGCTCTGTTTTGCCATTTTGTGTATATCTGATCTGAAGCTGTAACGGTTTCGCGACTGTTAAGGTGCACACTTACCGACAATTAGTATGCCATATTGTGCTCCCGTTTTGCCATTTTGTGTATATCTGATCTGAAGCTGTAACGTTTTCTCAACCGTTAAGGTGCACACTTCCCGACAATTAGTATGTCATATTGTGCTCCTGTTTTGCCATTTTGTGCATATCTGATCTGAAGCTGTAACGGTTTCTCGATCATTATGGTGCACACTACCCGACAATTAGTATGTCTTCGAGCCGGCCTGTCTTCGAGCCGGCCACTTACACCAGACTTTCATCATAGGGCCTGCCAAATGGCAACTCCAGAAGTCGATAAAGCCGTTTTTTTGGCTTGCCTGCATATTGGCAAGTCAATTTTTGTCATCAAACCAAACAGCTTCGTAGTCTTTATGTTTACTTTTAGTTTTAACACCTTAATGATTTATAAAACTAGGTAAGGTCCTCTGTAATTGGGATATGAGTTGTTTCCTTCGTGGACACAGACATAAGTGCCATGGGGCATTGAGCGTAACAAACAATAATTCTGAAACAGTTTCTAGGAGTCTAGGCCTCCTAAAGGGGCTGCAGTGACAATTTCTTTCATGTCTGAGTTGTCTTTCAGTGACTGGGTTTCAATTTAGAAAGCTTCAAGTTTGCTAACCTATCTTGCAAAAGCATATCTAGTTCCGTAAGGTGTAGATGTGTTTTGAGCATGAGTGGCAAGCACTCAATATTCATGAGCAGAGTGATTCTGGTTTTGAGGGTCTGCATCTATTAGTTGCGCTGGGTTGGTGACAATTTCTTTCATGTCTGAGTTGTCTTTCAGCGACTGGGTTTCAATTTAGAAAGCTTTAAGTTTGCTAACCTATCCGCATATCTAATTCCATAAGGTGCAGATGTGTTTTGAGCAGTAGTGGCAGCACACAATATTCATGAGCAGAGTGATTCTGGTTTCGAGGATCTGCATCTATTAGTTGCGCTGGGTTGGTGACAATTTCTTTCATGTCTGAGTTGCATTTCAGTGACTGGGTTTCAATTTAGAAAGCTTTAAGTTTGCTAACCTATCTAGCAAAAGCATATCTAATTCCGTATGGTGCAGACGTGTTTTGAGCATGAGTGGCAAACACTCAATATTCATGAGCAGAGTGATTCTGGTTTCGTGGGTCTGCATCTATTAGTTGCGCCGGGTTGGTGTTTGTGAAACATCTTTTGTTAACTGCATTGCTAAGTAAAATATTGTCTTTTTACTGAAGCTTAGTTAGTCAAGTTAACATCTGCTTTCCCTCCTAAATGTTTATTGCTTATTTCATTCAGCTACTTCCCCCATGTAGTTGTTTTCATAGGGCTTTGGGAACTTGCAACTTACATATTGTGTTTTGTTTTGTCAGGTTGGCAAACGTCTTCGGTACCTGACGAAGCACCCTAACTCAGACATACAGGCGGTGGCTGCAGACCTTTTTGGGTACTGGAAGAAGGTTGTTATTGAAGAGACAGGAAAGAAAAACGGCACACCAGCGAATGGAAAATCAGATAACTCTGCAGCTAAGGCTGAGAAACCTCAGCCCATGAAGGTTGAAAAGAAGTCAGCGCACGTGAAGGTTGAGAAGAACTCTATGTCGACAACTGTGAAGTCTGAAAAGAATGCAACTGTGAAGACTGAAAAGAATTCTATGTCGGCAAGTGTGAAGATTGAGAAGACTGCGAACAATGATTCCAAAGTCCAAGTTAAGGTTGAGAAGGTTTCAAAGGAAGTTAGCAGAACATCTGAAACAAAGAAACCATCTTCTGTTCCAAATGGTCCCCCAAAGCTGACATCCCTCGTCAGATGCAACGATGCTGCTCGAGATAAATACAGGGAGCTTCTTGTTGACGCGTTCGTCAAGGTTTCCAAGGAAACTAGCGAGGATGACAGAGAGGAAATAAGAGATCTACTGGACCAAGTAAATGCATGCGACCCATATAGAGTTGCTGTGACAGTGGAGTCGGCCTTGTTTGAGAGGATCGGGCGTTCCACTGGGACCCACAAGGTGAAATACAGGTCGATACTGTTCAACCTAAAGGCGGACAACAACCCTGACTTCCGGCGGAGGGTGCTGCTGGGCGAGGTGAGGCCCGGGAGCCTGGTGGATATGCCAGCGGACGAGATGGCGAGCGACGCTCGGAAGCTGGAGAACCAGCAGATCAAGGAGAAGGCCCTGTTTGACTGCGAGCGCGCGTCGGCGCCCAAGGCGTCGACGGACCAGTTCAAGTGCGGGCGGTGTGGGCAGCGCAAGACGACCTACTACCAGCTGCAGACGCGGAGTGCCGACGAGCCCATGACGACGTTTGTGACGTGCGTCAACTGCAACAACCACTGGAAGTTCTGCTGAGCGCTGCTGCGGACTTGTCGGACCGCTAGCGCGTTTTTCCTGTTAGTGATGCCGTCTCAGTCTTGACAGGTAGGTTGGGTTGGTCCTGTTTTTCGTATGCTTAGGAGGATACTGTTTTCGTCTGTTGTTTTTTCTGTGTTTGGGAACCCTGATTTATTCAGATTGTGTACTAGTTGACCGCATAAATGTTGTTGGATGAATTCATGTTGCCTGATGTAACTTTTATGAAGAGAATGTTCAGTGTTAGTTATGTATATACACTCACATAGTGGTACTGTGATAGTAATGATTATTTAGGAACAGACGGTGCTTCTCTCGTGCAGATGGAGACATGAGGCCATCGGAGTCCAGTGATGTTGAGTTGTTAGATTATACATACAGGCCTGCTCCGCTGTGATGCTGGTTGATCGCATAGTGAAGAACCTAAGGAGTTATTCTGGTGCCTTTGGAAGAAGTGGGTGCAAGGGATGGATCTCTTCTCGAGCCTTATTTCTCCTATTCATATCTTCTTCTACCTAATGCACCTTCTTCTCGACGTCCGGCCGGGGATGACCTTTCTTTTTTGCCACATGGACTGAAAGTCTGAAACCATATGTACAAGTCTGAAGTTCCTTTCGTCTTGCAGTATCAGGATATGTTCTGTTCCGTCAAAGCCTTCCCATGCCTCCATATGTTCTCTTCTACCAAAGCCTTTCCAATGCCTCCCTATTGGCTGGATGCTTCATTTCATTTTTTATGCTAGGTTGCCACTTCAACTTGTGCCACTTCTTACGTATTTTTTTTATATTCTTGCACACAGGGATTGCATCATATCCAAGTCCTGGCTTATGAAGATTATTATCTGCTTAGTCATATGATCCGGGAGGTGAGCGATGCTACTAACAACAGCTTATGCATAACGTCGGATCTGGTAGTATGGGATTAATGTTAATAAACTTAACCAGAAAAAAAGGAAAATGAAAGTTAGTAGTATGTTTTATACGAAGAAACTTGATGGAGAGCGGTCATCTATCCTGGTGTTGCTCTAGAAGAAATCGAAGAAGTAGACTACTCCATAGAGGTGAGCAATCAAGTCAGTTTTTTTTACCACGTGATATATGTTGTAAGCAATCCAAACAATTCAACAAAAAACATCTTTTTTTTTTCAAAAGGAGTCCCCCTGGCCTCGGTGTCCGACAATGCACACACCCCTAGCAATCAACATCATATTGGTGAATTTTTAGCGTTCATGTATGATGGTGATGAAGATTGGAAGGACCTGATCAAATGAGAAAGAGGACGCGAAGTTAAGAGAAGAAAGAGGATATATCTTATCAAGGTGAGAAGACGCAAGTGGAGGATAAGTACCATTGTTATCCAAGATGATTTAAAGATGAATACTGAGGCAAAGAAGACACTCAAACTGGCTGATCATCTTCATTTGTGGGTGGTTCCTCCAGGAGGCTGGGCTAAATTAAACATGGATGGTTCTTGGTCGTCAGATGGAAGGGCTGTAGCTCGAATGATTCCCCGAGACAACACAAGCAATATAATTTTCTCCTCATGCAAGGAACTTATTTTCCCTGTAGAGATGCAATGGAAGCCGAGCTCTGCTTGTATGGAGGGTCTATCTTTATCTTTGCAACGATCAGTTCTACCTATTCTGCTAGAGGTGGATTTTGTCCCAGTGGTGAGCATTCTCGAGGATGAAGTTGTTGACAGATCACTGCTTGCTTCTTTGGCGGCAGAGATTAAATATCTGTTTTCCCTTCATAAAACTTGTATTACTCAAATTAAGCGTAGCCAAAATGTTGTTGGTGATTTCTTGGTAAACTTTGCTAGAACTGAGAATAGAGCTGTTGTTTGGTTGGGCTCAGGGCCACCAGATGTAGTAGAAAATGCACCATTAGTATCTTGGTTTTGTCCATGTGCCAACAACCTTGATACCAAATTTTGGACCCTTCAAAGCTCATCGACTTGGTTTAGCCTACATATTTACTCTATCGCAAAGTGCGGAAGGCGTCTGACAAAAGGTGTGCACAAGCACAAGGTCTTACACACTACATAATTTTATATCAAAGGCACTAGTCAGAATCGTACGGTTAACTTATTGTTTTGTGAAAGTTAAAGAAAATCAAAAATATGGACTACTTAGGCCCTGTTTGTTTGAGTTTTAGCAAGCAGATTTAGCGCAAGTGAAGCTGAATCTTGAATCCAAAACAAATAATCATTCCGAATCAACTTTGTGAGTGAAGCCAACTTTGCCAGTGAAAGTAAATTTGGAATCTGAAACAAACAACTATTTCGAATCAGCTTTGCCAGTGAAGCTCAATCTAGATTCTGGCCATTTTCAATGCAATTTGCTGAAGCATCTCAAAGTGTATTTCGGTGGTGAACCTGATTCTGTGAATCAGCTTTGCCACTGAAGCAAATCTGCAGGTGATTCGAATCCAATCAAGACTGAAACGACCATGGTCTTATATCACTATGAATTAGCTTTGCCACTAAAGCAAATCCACAAGTAATTCAAATCTCATCAAAGTTGAAACAAACAAGGCCTTATTATGCTATTAACATTAAAGAAAATCATGATCGTAGAGGAAACTTATTATGTTGTGAAGTTCGTAAAAATATATTTATTTTATAAGTAACTTCAAAACTGAGTCGCCTGTCCTATCTGAATATTGGCATAATCTTATTTTAAGACTGAGCCGTCCCATCATCTTGATATTAACGAAGTCGCCACAGATGACTTGTCGACGAGGACGTCGCCTCACACTAAACGCACATCACCAGTAGGCCCAAAATAAATTCAGAAAAAATGCGATCACCGAGTCTAGGACTTGAACCCTGATGGGTTGATTCCACCACAAGGGACCTAACCATCTAAGCTATGCTTAGTTCACTATCAAGGGGCGGTGGTTGTGTGATCCCTTGGGAGCTCAGCTCCTTCGTTTAACTTTTTTTTCATCTACATCACTGCTAGTTCAGGCAAAAAAATGGCTACTGTATTTCTAGAAAAAAGTTCGTTAGGTAAAAAGATGTTCATGAATCTTAAGAAATCTTGGATTTTAGAAAATGTTGTGAACTAATGAAACAATGAATTTTAGAAAAATGTTCAGGAAATTTTAAATATTCATGACTTTCAAACAATGTTTGCAAATTTAATATATTTCATAGACTATAGAAATGTTCTTGAACTTTAGAAATGTTTATGAATGTGAAATATTCCTTGGATTTTAAAATATTCATGTTTTTAAATAAATGCTCATGAATTGAAATGTTATAAAAGAAAGAAAGAGTGTACAAACATGAAAAGGAGAAATGAAAATATAAGGAAGAAACCCAAAAGAAAAACAACTAGTGAAAAGCACAAAAAACACATAAAGGAAAAAACCGAAATATCGGTCGAACCATTCCGACTAGGTGTGGCAACCAACGACACACACCCTACATGCAGCCAGTGAAAGACAGACGTGCGTGAACTGCAATGACCACGGGAAGTTTGTGCTCGACTCGCCGAGCTGCTAGTAGCATGGGAAGGGATAGATGATCTCCTTATCTTACACCTTTCTTGCAAAGAGAACTTTCCCTGGCACACCATTGAGAAGGACAGATGAACTGCCAGAGGAGAAGATCATGTCCATCCAGTGTATCCACCTATCCCCAAAACCTCTTGCTTTAAGGATATCAATTATTGTTCCATGCTCAATTAGGTCAAAAGCCTTCTCAAAGTCTAATTTGAGGACAATAGTGGGTTTCTTTGACTGCTGGCATTGATGGAGGTATTCAAATGCCCATCCCAGGCAGTCCTGGATAGTCCTTTGTTTAAGAAACCATACTGGTTTGTATGCACCAATTTCAAAATCACTGTTTGGAGCCTATTTGCCAGAAGCTTTGTAATAATCTTGATGGTGCAGTTGAGCAGGGAGATGGGCCTGTAATCATTAGTGTTCAAAGGAGAATCTTTCTTTGGGACAAGGGTTATGAAAGAAGCATTGATGCTCTGCAAGGAGATTTTTCCTTCATAAAAATCTTGAATTAAATTATAAAAATCCTTGGCCAAAATATCCCAACATGCTCCTTTGAAATCCCCATTAAATCCATCTGGCCCAGGAGCCTTGTCTGAGGGCAAATTCTTAACTACCTCATCAATTTCCTCTTTGGTGAAAGGCCTTTCTAGCTCCTCTAAGCCTTCTACTCTTTGAATGAGGTTAACTAGATTTAAGGGGTCTATAGTGTTTGTAGTTTCCCCCAGCCTTTTCCTAAAGGAATTCCAGATAACAGCTGCCTTTGCATGGTGCTCAGAATGTTCCAGTCCCTGTTCATCCTGTAGAGTGTGGATATAATTGTTTCTGAATTTGATGGAGGCTTTGGCTTGAAAAAAATTTGAATTTTCATCTCCAAATTTAACTATTCTGATTGTGGCCCTCTGTCTCCAATAAATTCTCTGGTAGGATAGCAGCTTGAAAAAGTGCTCTTTCAAAATTTCTCTTGTAGTACTTTCTGCAGCAGATAATGGTCTGAATTCCTCGAATACATCCCACATAAAAATGGTGTTGTTTGTGGCTTTAATTAGAGCAGCTAGATTGGACAGACTTTTACTCCAAAGCTTAAGACCTTTCCTTAGCCTCTTAAATTTGGCAGTGATCAACTTTGCACTATTTTTCTCATCTAGAGGCTGATTCCAATTAGCAGCCACAGTGTATTTAAAGTTGTGATGATGAAGCCAGAAATTTTCAAATCTAAAGACTGTAGATTTTGGGATGCAAGTGCCAATATTAATAACAAAAGGGATGTGATCTGAAATGGGCTTTGCTAGAGGAAGAACTAAAGTGTTTGGATATTTGAGTGTCCAACATTCAGAAGTGAAGACCCAATCAATTTTCTCCAGCAGAGGAGCTTGCTGCATGTTACTCCAAGTAAACTTTCTTCCTTTCAAAGGGATCTCCACCAGCCCCAGAGTGCTAATAGTGTCATTAAATTGTAACATGTGGTTAAAGTCCCCCTGCCCATCATTCCTATTAGAGGGGTGCCTGATGTAGTTGAAATCCCCAGCCAAAATCCAGTCAGTGCTGTCAGGCATTTGAATGTTTGCAAGCCAGTGTAGAAAATTTTGTCTTCCCTCAGAATCACAAGGGCCATAGATGTTGGTTAGAATCTAACAGTCTCCAGATTGTTTTGAATGGAATCTCACTGAGATTGAGAAGGAATTCTTGAACAAGCACTCTCCCCTGAAAAGGTTTTCATTCCAGGCAATTAATAGACCCCCTGAGGCTCCTACAGAGGGGGAAAATTCAAAATTATTGAATCTTCTAGGGCAAAACTTCCTGATATAAGCAGCATCAAAACTCTCTCTTTTTGTCTCTTGTAGGCTAATAATAGCACAACCAGATTCCTCTATCTTATTGGAGATAGCCAGCCATTTATTACTTGAATTAATACCTCTCACATTCCAGTTTAGAATTTTCCAGGAAGAGTGCATGAGAGTAAAGAGACCATGTATCTCCGGACCAGAACCCAGTACCTCAACTCAAACCAGTAAAAGCACAGAACCCAAGCATAGCTATCCATCCACACATTAAAGTTGTGATACATATAAGTCATACAGATCCTCAGGGACCAGCATTTCAAAAGATATCTCATCTTAACTATTAGAATAAAGGTTCTTTGAAACTCAGCTAGAGAACAAAAGAAAATCCAAGTAGGAGACAGATCTTCTAATCCCTCCAGAGAGGCTGCTTCCCTCCCTTCTTGAGCTTCTTCTGAATGATGGCATCAGCCTTGGGGTCAACCTTGCAATAAGAAGTGTTTAGATTTTGTAATCACTTTAGAAGAGCAGACTGGAGGCTTAGCTTGGCAGGCCATACAATTTACATTCTGACAGGTTTTGTGCTTATATCCTTTATTCAATTGTTGCAATCTAGTACTTCTTCTTACCTCAGATTCAATAACTGGGCCTCTATCTTTCCTCTTAGCTGAGAGAAGTTTTTCCACATTGGGCTCCTGCTGGGGAGTACTGATGCTATTGCCATCTTCAGAGTCAGAGGCCTGGAGACATTGAGGAATTCCAGAAACCGGGCAGTTGTCAGGAATGAAGAAATTAAAAGCAGTCTTAGGATCTACTCCTTCACACATTATTTGCCACATAGGTGAGAGCAAGAACATTTTTGCCCACCCAAACTTCTTAGGATTCATAAGAGTAGCACAAATAAAGTTAACCCAAATAGGAGGTACCTTGACTGCCTCCTGCTCCTCAGAACCCAAAGCAAAATAGCTCTTCCAGGCATTCAAGCTCTTCTGGCCTATTTCTGAGAAATATTGAGAATCACCAGAAATAACATTAGAAGACAGATACTTTCCTTTCACATCAAAGCCAGGGGGTGGACCTAAAGAATCTGATGAGGAGTAAAGAGGGGGATTCATACTGTTTGCAACATCTTTAAGCAGTGAAGTGACTGCATTACCAGGTTCAATGATTTCAATCTCTTCATCTACTGATAAGCTATCAGAGTCCAAAGCAGAGTTGATAGCTTGCTGATACTCTGCCTGGGTTGCAAGTCTTATGACAGGATCATTGCCAGCTGCTAGGTTGAGCTGAAAGAAATCATTATCCTCTTCAAAGTCATACAGTGGGTTGACTTCTAAATGAATATCCACAGTAGGAGGGGCAAGATTTAGATCCAGGCCCAAAGCAAACGCAGGAGTTTCACCAATTCCAATGGGCTGACCTTCCTGAAGCTGGCCCATAGGTAAGACAGGGCCCAAAGCCAAATCTAGGTTAGGTGGCCCAGGGAGCCAGATGTCCTGGGCCAACAAATTCAAATCCATGTTTCCCTCCTCATGCTGATCATTGAGAGCTTCCCAACCTATCCCATTGGTATTAGAACCTACAGAATCTGTGATTGCACTATTATTGTCCATAATGGGAGGTTCAGGCTCTGCTAGATTATCCTCCAAGGGTTGCATTAAATCTGCCAATTCCATAAATTCTCCATCCTCAATCTCTTGATCCACAAAAGCATTGTTATCAGCAGGCATGGCCCAGTGACCCCATCCAGGAAGATTAACATCTTCCTCATCTTCCTCTTCTGGCAAATCATGCTGCTGCACACCTTGCTGGTTATGCTGAAAGTGATCCTGAGCTTGGTGCTCCATAACAAGGCCCACAAAGTGATTCAGTTGATTAGGATGAAAATTCTGGTTGACAGGCTGGGGATGAGGATTGCCATCGACAGGAATGGGATCTTCATTAGGAGGGCCCCCTCCAATGAGCTCCTGTTGGACAATAACAACTGGAACAGACCAAGATTCAGAGTGCACCTCTTCAGATTCACCTACCACAATGCTAATAGGAACATCTCTCAGAGCGTCCACTCTAATCTTGACCATTAACGCAGCTTTTGTACTTCTTTCCCTGTCCCAAAGGAGCATCTTACCAAAGCTTCTAATCGAGTTAGCTATTTCATGAATATTTCTCTTGTCAAAAGGAAAACCAACAAGTAAAGCCCAGATGTCCCTATCCAGTGCAAGATTTCTCCAATTCTGCCCCTGATTATGCCTCTGGAAGATGACATGAATATCTCCAAACACATGAGGACTTTGAAGCACCAAGGAATCCCGGTCAAAAGGTGAGTTGAATCGAACATAAGCTTGACCGAACGGACAGGGGCAGATTTCTGAAAACCCTAAATGTTTGACCTCAGTAATAAACTCTTCAAGAAGCTGCCTGACAGTGGGGAACATCACCTGAAGATTGGGCATCGGCACCAGCGTGGCAATCGCCCATTCTTCATGAACTGGAGCTGAGGGCGCCGAAATGACACGAACGCGAGCAGGACGGCCCTCAACGGTGATGGCTTGATGATGCGGAGGCAGAAAAGGAGTCGGGTCGAATGGAAAGTTCGCCATGGCCTGACTAGCTTCATCTCGAGCAGAGTAGGTTGGAGGGTTCGTCTGGATGGGAGGCACAGATGGAGAAGGCAATGCAGGGGGGGGGGATCACCAGTGCTGAAGCAACCTGATTAGGTAAGGAAGTAATTGGCACTCCTTGATTTGGGGCAATCTCTTCTCTCGGGGAAGGAGCGACAGTCACTCCAATTACTGGGGGAGTTGCAGGCGCAGCAGAAAGAAGTTGATTTGACCGGACTAGAGGCTGGAATGCCGAACGACAGTATCTGGCAATGTGACCCCACTCCTTGCATTTCCTACAGCGAATTCGATTCGTACAGGCCGGCCTTTCATGGCCCATGAGCAGACAACGAACACAGAACAGCCGGGCTGAGCCTACCGCAGGAGCAGCTGGCCCATTAGAGCTACGCGCACCTCTGGACGAGCCCATAGTATTTTGAATGGCCAAATTTCCCGCTGCATTGACTCCTGCATTAACCTCTGCATTGATTGGGAATTGAAGCCTGCTGAAGACTGTGGAAACTGGTACCGATGATCTAGCGTTTGCAATCAAGAGATTGTTCATCGGGCGAGCTTGAGATCGATCAAAGTATCGTGGAGCACGGACAGCATCTGCATATGAGGTAGATCTATCTCTGGAACGTGAAACCACAGTCCAACCTTCTTCCATCTCAGGATCAGATATATGCCTTGACTTTGGGCCAGAACGCCCCCGAAGAAGAAATCCCAAATTGAACTCCGGAGTAGAGATATTCCCACCATTGTAAATCGCAAATCCAACGTCCAACGAGGAAACAGAGAACTTGAACAGATGATCCTGAAGCTTATAGACCTTAAAGAGAGATGCTCTGCCTCCAAAACAAGAAAGAAGAATTGTGCCTACCTCATCTTCAGAAAGCCTGATCTTTGATCGTGTGAATTCTGCGACTAGAAAGAATTCTCTTAGGCCAGATCCTTCAGAGAAGTTAATTGGCCTATTCAGCCGGTTCCTGATCCGATCCTCAAAAGCATGGCCTCTTTCAAATCGCAGATCCGCCAGAGACATGATGACTCCCTGAGGGAAAAGCACCCTCAAAAGGAGGAGAAGGTGGAGACGCAGAGGAGAGCGAGCACAGAGGTCGTGGACGCCGGGGCCGGAGCAAGCCCCCGCGGAGGAGCGTGGACGCCGGGGCCGGAGTGGCCACCGGCGGTAGGCGAGAGCGCTAGGCGAGCACGTCAAAAGAAGTAGTGTGCTGTAGAAAAGGCTGTACACATTTTTGTTTGCAGCTGAAGAAAGGAGTGTACACATGGCAATATTGCTGGTCGCCGAGAGAAATATTCAAAAAACCCAGTAGAAAATTTTGATTTATATTTTACTTTATTTTTCTTAACGGGATGTTCAGTTATTTAACACGCTGTGAGGTCGACGATACACAAATGAAATAGATTTTATAAATAACCTCTGACTTAAGGGTGTGAAAATTACCGCATCAAACTAATTTACTCTATATTTCATATTTGAATTTTAAAAATAAAAGATCTCACAAACATGTCAATAACAATAACATTTCTCTTAGAACAAATTTATGCTTTTTCTAAAGCATTCTCCGTATAGGAATTCGCTGTGCTACCGTTGTTTGATGTGAAGAGCAAAAAAAAGAAGTTTCCACGAGTTTCCACTCGAAAACACAAATGCACTTTTGAAAATTGCATGATATTTTATCATGACATATATGATTTAGTTTTAGTTTAAATGATTTAGTATTGTGATTACTCATAATAATCTAACGTGCAAAGCACGTACAAATTACTAGTAAAGTTATAAAAGATTTTAGTATAAAGTTATACTAAGATCAAAACACTTATTTTAAGCTAGGATGTTGTTGGTCTGTTGTCCCAGCGAGCGATAGATCGATCGATTTGGTGCTAGTTCACCAGCGGCACCAATACATTCTCCTCGTTCTGGTCTGGAAAAGGAGGCCGTTCTCTATCACAATTTCCGGTATGGACCCTACACGTCTATATCAACGATTTGACTCATAATCGGGCACCCAACCACAAAATTGATTTGGTTTTTTTTTAACACAAAATTGATTTGGTTGTTGCTATGGAGTATGGACCCTACACGCCTCCATCAACAACCGTGGGGCGATATCTTTCTTCATCGTAAAGAAAGAAGGATGCTATTTTTCTCGCGCGACAGCCTCGCGCCTCGCGCACGCTCCTCTTTCTTTCCTATCCGCTCCACCACAGGCCCAAGAAGTTTTTTTAACACAGTATAAACGCAGATGCTTATACATACGCATATACACTCATCCATATGACTATATGAGCACACGTATCCACACCCTACTCCTATGAGCACCTCTGACAAACTGATCTGAGATATCATCTTAAAATTGACAAAGTCGCCACAGACACCTTCATAGTCGACGGACACGTCTCCTCCCACTGACTCACATCGCTGGAAAAACTAAAATAAATACAGGAAAATACGATCACCAATGCCAAGTCTAGGACTTGAATTCGTGAGAGTCATTTGGTTGGCGCCTCTCCCGCGAGAGACATGACGAAACCCTACACGCCGCCACCCCGCCCCTCCCTCCCCCCTAGCCGCCACTAGAGCGCCGTTGGACAAAGCTCGACCGGCATCAACGGTGGCGGGGATCCTTTTCCTCCTCACCTGGTTTGCTGCGGTGCAGGTGTGGCATGTTGGCAAGGACGCCTCGCTTTGGCATAGGGCGTGATGGATGGGCGTCGTGCAGTAGCGCTGCAGGTGTGGTCGGGCGGTGGTTGCATGGCCGTGGTGATGTTCCTTTCCTATTTCCGTGTTCGACTCTTCCTCCCTCGAATTCCTACGCAGATTCGGCTGGCTAGGCTCTAGATCCAGTCGTCCCGATGGCCATCAACTGCGTGGCGGTGGTGATCTTTCTCTCCTCTTTCTACGTTCGGATGTTCCTCCCTTGACTTCCTGCGCGGATCCTGTTGGCTGGGCTCTAGATCTGGCCATCCCAACTGTCGGCGGTTCCGTGGCGACGGTGATGTTCCACTCCTTTGTACGCCTTTGGCTCTTCCTCCCTCAACTTCTTACGTGGATCTGCTTGGCTGGGCTGCAGATCCGACCGCACCAGTGGCTGCATGGTGGTGATGATGTTCCTTTCCTCTTTTTGTCTCTGAATTTTCCTCCCTCGACTTCCTATGTGGATCTGGCTGGCTGGGATCCAGATCTGACCATCCCGACGGCCAACGGCTACATGGTGGCGGCGACGTCCCTTTCCTCTTTCAGTCTCCGGCTCTCCTCCCTTGACTTCCTGCGCGGATCCGACTAGCTGGGTTCCAGATCCAACATCTCTGGCTCTTCCTCCCTCGACTTCCTGCGCAGATCCGGCTGGTTGGGCTCCAGATCCAGCATCTCCGGCTCTTCCTCCCTCTAATCCTACACGAATCTAGCTGGCTGGGCTCCAGATCCAACCGTCCCAGTGGCCGCATGGTAGTATTGATGTTCCTCTCCTCTTTCCATCTTGCCGGCTCTTTCTCCCTTGAATTCCCGTGTTAATGCCCATATAGTGAAACATCTATACTGTGAGAAGGTTGCTGGCAGGCCCACAAGCAAAAAATAAGAAAATCTCAAAAAAAGGATGGGACCAAATTGAGCAAAGATGGGGTCATAATTCGCTGTGGAGAATGTGTCATAACAAGAAAGGATGTCCAAGATTCAAGGAGATGGCTAGAGTAGAAGCAACAGCTCAAGTAGCGTGTCATAACAAGAAAGGATGTCCAAGATTCAAGGAGATGGCTAGAGTAGAAGCAACAACTCAAGTAGCTCAACCTGCTCAAGGAAGTGTAGACTATTAGGCAGAAGCACAACATCCAGAAAGACCAAGAAGGAAGAAAAGAAGAATCGTGCAAGACTAAGTTAGCATGCCAAACATCCACATAGGGCCAACAATGACTGATGAAAATGGTGACGGATATATCCTTTAGATACTACATGTAATATGAACTACAATGAGATCTCCACTACAATTTTTAGCTTTTTCAGAAGCACTGCATTACTAATTCAAATTATTTTCTTTTCACCAATACATGGATTATGCTGAACTAGATAACATGAAGAGATCCTTCCAGTGTCAAAGTATGTATGGTATCTCACCTAGCCCATGAGATTCACTATTTTGTTTTTGCAATTATGCATTAGTTCCTGGTAGTAATTTTGAATTCTATAAAATGGAAGCTCCAAATATTGTCTTCGAAGACCTTCAGCCATTTCCTTTCGAGTCAGCATTTGTTGCTGCCACAGAACAAATACTCCAGCCCAATGACTACAACATTAACCAAATAAGGTTTAAGAGGTATAGATAGGAATCGGTCTGGAAGGAGAGTGGCCAGAGCTGCAAAAAATGCAAGTAACATGGAAAGAGGTCGGTAGCAACAACATGGGAAGAGGAAATGTAAGTACTACTGGCAGTGACAACAATAACAGGGGAGGAGGAAATGCAGGTACTTTTGGCAACAACAACATGGTAAGAGGAGGAAAAATGCAGGTTCTATAGGGTTTGAATATCTTCCGTTTGGTACTAGGAGAGGAGCTAGAGCTGCAACAAGTACTAGGAGAGGAGTAAGATCTGCAACATGGACAAGCATGGATGAAGATGAGGTTAACAACACACAAAATGCACCACAAGACTAAAACCCCATAGTGTACTATAGTATCCATGCAATGCAATGTTAGTTTGGCAGTACATCTCTTTTGGTAGATCATGTGTGCATCCTAAAACTTAGAGGATGTAATGTTTTGTGTATAAGACCAATGTAGAACATGCACCAAAACTGTTATATATGTGTTGTTATATGGTGCTATCCAGTGTGTTGTTATATATGATGTTTCTGCAATCAGAATTGACCAAACTGTTGCATATGTGTTGTTATACAGAGTGTGTACTGACCACAACATCATCTCAATTGACCAAACTACAACATCATGATCATAAGTATCATATATATGTCGGATAGACTCTATATGTTGTTATATGCAAAACCAAACTGTTATATATAACTGTTATATATATATATATATATATATGCTGATCATGATCATCTCATGTCGATACATCACAACAACAAATTTAGATACTCCCTCACATCCATATTAATTGTCGCTGATTTAGTACAATGTCGTACTAAATCAACGACAATTAATATGGATTGAAGGGAGTAGATAATTCAGATACATAATTGACATCGCAGTGCCAAATTTAGATACAATAGTTGACAGCACATAGGTTCATAACAAACTGCATATAAACCCAATACAAATTTCATAAATTCAGTCTACATTCATAAACCTAACACATGTTTGTTACATTCCCACCATTCAAAATTAATTCAAACTACACAATAAGTATGTTTTCACATCTTAGATAGTCCACCTGCATGTTCCTCGGAGCCTGGCCCCACAGAACCACGGCCACCACCAACATAGCTCCTTTTATACCATCAATTGTACCAGGATAGTAGGTGAATGTGTGACAACGAGTAGTGTTGGAATGCTCATCGTAATTGTACATACGCGGAAAATCGGTTATGATTGGACTGCGATTAATAACCTTTAGCACATGGGCTTCACATGATGAACCACTATCCACTTCTCAATTATTAGGCAAGGATAGGCGCGAATTTGCAATTTGGTCCGTCAGAATCTGAGGATAGATAGTCATGCGGTGTGTCAGGTTCTGGGAGCTCCACCTCGTACAATTTAGGCGATTTGTTGGGATTTATCATCCACACTTCCATCGAAGTAACGATAAGTAGGCTTCACCATCTTCACAAGATCGACGCCGAGATGGTTAGCAAGCTTCACGGTGAACTCTAGCTCCCATGCCTCTCGTGGAAGCCCATCAAAGTTCATCCTTATCAGAAACTCCAAGGACAATGCCTCGCTACCCATCCCGTGCCGCCAACGCCTCAGATGGGTGGTCTCACCGCAACTTACAAGAGTGCTTAATGAGCACTCGACTGCAGTCATCGCCAGACTGGAACCGGAGAAGGAAATCAACCAGAGGCAAACATATCTCTACCATGACATCGCGCGGCTGATGCCGTGTTACGTCTCCAATGTATCTATAATTTTTGATTGTTCCATGCTATTATATTATCTATCTTGGATGTTTTATATGCTATTTTATATGATTTTGGGGACTAACCTATTAACCTAGAGCCCAGTGCCAGTTTCTGTTTTTTCCTCATTTTTGAGTTTCGCAGAAAAGGAATATCAAACGGAGTCCAAATGATCTGAAATTTTACGGTGATTTTTTATGGACCAGAAGAAGCCCGCGAAGCAAAAGAGTTTGGCCAGAAGAACCACGAGGCCTCCACGAGAGTGGAGGGTGCACCCTCCGTCCTTGTCGTCGCCTCGTGGACCCCCTGACTTGTTCTCGACGCCAAAAATTTCTATAAATATTGAAACCCCCAGAAATAAACCTAGATCGGGAGTTCTGCCGCCGCAAGCCTCTGTAGCCACAAAAAACCAATTGAGAGCCCGTTCCAGCACCCTGCTGGAGGGGGAAACCATCACCGATGTCCATCTTCATCATCCCGGTGCTCTCCATGACAAGGAGGGAGTAGTTCACCCTCGGGGCCGAGGGTATGTACTAATAGCTATGTGTTTGATCTCTCTCTCTCTCTCGTGTTCTTGATTTGGCACGATCCTGATGCACCGCGAGCTTTGCTATTATAGTTGGATCTTATGATGTTTCTCCTCCTCTACCTTCTTGTAATGGATTGAGTTTTCTCTTTGAAGTTATCTTATCGGATTGAGTCTTTAAGGATTTGAGAACACTTGATGTATGTCTTGCATGTGCTTATCTGTGGTGACAATGGGATATTCATGTGATCTACTTGATGTATGTTTTGGTGACGAACTTGCGGGTTCTGTGACCTTGTGAACTTATGCATAGGGGCTGGCACACGTTTTCGTCTTGACTCTCCGGTAGAAACTTTGGGGCACTCTTTAAAGTTCTTTGTGTTGGTTTGAATAGATGAATCTTAGATAGTGTGATGCATATCGTATAATCAAACCCGCGGATACTTGTGGTGACATTGGAGTATCTAGGTGACATTAGGGTTTTGGTTGGTGTGTGTCTTAAGGTGTTATTTTAGTACGAACTCTAGGGCTATTTGTGACACTTATAGGAATAGCCCAATAGATCGATCAGAAAGAATAACTTTGAGGTGGTTGCGTACCCTACAATAATCTCTTTGTTTATTCTCCACTATTAGTGACTTTGGAGTGACTCTTTGTTGCATGTTGAGGGATTGTTATATGATCTAATTATGTTATCATTGTTGAGAGAACTTGCACTAGTGAAAGTATGAACCCTAGGCCTTGTTTCCAAGCATTGCAATACTGTTTTCGCTCACTTTTGTTACTTGCTACCTTGCTGTTTTTATATTTTCAGATTACAAAAACCTATATCTACCATTCATATTGCACTTGTATCACCATCTCTTCGCCGAACTAGTGCACCTATACAATTTAACATCGTATTGGGTGTGTTGGAGGACACAAGAGACTCTTTGTTATTTGGTTGCAGGGTTGTTTGAGAGAGACCATCTTCATCCTACGCCTCCCACAGATTGATAAACCTTAGGTCATCCACTTGAGGGAAATTTGCTACTGTCCTACAAAACTCTGCACTTGGAGGCCCAACACAAGTCTACAAGAAGAAGGTTGCGTAGTAGACATCAAGATCTTTTCTGGCGCCGTTGCCAGGGAGGCTAGGTAAGTTGCACTCGCATCCCGTCAATGAAGCTCTTTTATGGCGCCGCTGCCAGGGAGGTGAGTGCTTGAAGGTATATCTTTAAATCTTGCAATTGAATCTTTTAGTTTCTTGTTTTATCACTAGTTTAGTCTATAAAATAAAACTACAAAAAATGGAATTTAGGTTGCCTCATTTGCTTCATATTTTTAATGTCTTTCGTGAAAATAAGGATTCCGATAATTGTGCCAAAGTGTTAGAAGAAGAATGCATTAAAATGTTTGGCACTAAATCTTTGAACGATGAGCATGATTGAAATGTTGTTAGTATGAATTCTTTGAATATCCATGATGCTAATGATATGCAAAGCCACAAGCTTGGGGATGCTATGTTTGATGAATATAATATTTTTAATCCCACAAGTTTTGATGAGAATATTTATTATGATGATAGCATGCCTGCTATTTATGATGACTATGTTGATGAAAGTGGGTTTGGAAGAGTGTCAACTCTAGTTAATGATCCCACTATTTTGGAGGGTGTTGAATCTTTTCACAATATTGATAAAAGTGAATTTGGATAGGTCATGACTTTATTTAGTGATGAATCCACTATTTCGGAAGAGGTTCCAATTGATTATGAGAACAAAGTTGCTATCTATGATGATTATTGTGATGAAATGTATGCTATAAAGAATAATTATAACCATGAAACTTGTCATCATGATTTTAGTTTTCAATTGGATCATGCCTCCCATGATAGTTATTTTGTTGAATTTGCTCCTACTATTATGAATAAGAAGAATTTTGCTTACGTGGAGAGTAACAAAATTTCGATGCTTGTAGATCATGAAAAGAATAATTTATGTGACAATTATATTGTTGAATTCATTCATGATGCTACTGAAAATTATTATGAGGGAGGAATATATGCTTGTAGGAGTTGCAATAATGGCAAGTTTCCTCTCTATGTGTTGAAAATCTTGAAGTTATGCTTGTTTTACCTTCCTATGCAAGTTGATTCTTGTTCCCATAAGTTTTTTGCTCACAAAATCCCTATTCATAGGAAGTGGGTTAGACTTAGATGTGCTAGTCATATGCTTCATGATGCTCCCCTTATGTTTCAATTCTTATCTTTTATGTGAGCATCATTGAAATCATCATGCCTAGCTAGAAAGGCATTAAAGAAAAGTGCTTGTTGGGAGACAACCCAACATTTATACCTACTATTTTTGTGTGTTCACATGATTATGCTACTGTAGTAATCATGTTTTATAGCTTTTGTTTCAATTAAGTGCCAAGCAAAGCCTTTGGGTGGATTACGGTGATAGTTGACTTGATCTTGCTGAAAAACAGAAACTTTTGCACTAAGGAAAACAATTCTCATTTTTAACAAAAGCGTGATAAAATACTGATTATTTTTGAATAATATTAATAAACAAATTTCCCAGGTTGTCCTATTTTTTCAGAATTTTTGGAGTTACATAAGTATTCGATAGTTACAGATTACTACAAACTGTTCTGTTTTTGACAGATTATGTTTTCGATGCATAGTTTGCTTGTTTTCTACTTTCTATGGCTTATATTGCTTAAAATAAATTGTAGAAATGGTAGGGTACAGTAGGCATCATGTGAGAAAAATTATGAATATTGTCTTGACAGTACCTAAGTGGTGATTTACTTTATTATACTAACGGAGCTTACGAGTTTTCTGTTAAGTTTTGTGTTGTGAAGTTTTGGGTTAAGATTCGATGGACTACAGAATAAGGAGTGGAAAGAGCCTAATCTTGGGGATGCCCAAGTCACCCAAAGGTAATATTCAAGGAATACCCAAGATCCTAAGCTTGGGGATGCCCCGGATGTCATCTTCTCTTTCGTCTTTGTTCATCGGTAAATTTACTTGAGGCTATATTTTTATTCACCACATGATATGTGTTTTGCTTGGAGCGTCATTTTATTTTATTAGGATTTACTTGCTGTTATTTAGAGTAATGTTTTGCATCTTTTATTTCAATAAAAAAGTCAAGTGTAGCCTTTACCATGCTTATTTTGCAAGTCCATATGTTGCTATTTTAAAAACAGAAAGTTTGCTGCTATGTTTTGAATATTTTTGAATAGTCAAAACATGATAAAATCTTGAAAATTTTACACAATGAGTAACAACAAATTATCTACAGTGTGGTAACTTTTCAGAATTTTTGGAGTTAAAGAAGTATGATTCCTCTTGCATTCTTTACAGACTATCCTGTTTAGACAGATTGCTGTTATGATTGCATTGTTTGCATATGTTTGCTTGTTTAATGATTCTATTTGAGGATGGGAGTGTTAAATATGCAGAGGCATTTAGTATGAAATTTCAAATTATAATTTTAATGATTTTCTACAGTAGTTAATGATAAGGTATAGCATGGATTTATACTAACTTATCTCACGAGTTCTTGTTGAGTTTTGTGTGGATGAAGTTTTTAAGAATTAGGGAAATCTTGATATGAGAGGAATTAAGGAGACACAAAAGCTCAAGCTTGGGGATGCCCATGGCATCCCTAGTTAATATTTCAAGAAGTCTCAAGCATCTAAGCTTGGGGATGCCCCGGTAGGCATCCCACCTTTCTTCTTCAGCAATTGTCGGTCAGTTTTGGTTGAGCCTAAGTTTTTCCTTCTTCACATGATATGTGCTATCCTTGCAATGTCATTTTATTTTGTTTTGCTTGTTGTTTGAATAATATTCCAAGATCTGAAATTCTTAAATCTGAGAGAGTCTTCACATAGTTACATAATTACTCGACTACTCATTGATCTTCACTTATATCTTTTGGAGTAGTTTGTCATTTGCTCTAGTGCTTCACTTATATTATTTTGAGAGTCTTTAAACAACATGGTAATTTGCTTATGAATTTAGTACTAATATGATGGGCATCCAAGAGGGATATAATAAAAACTTTCATATAGAGTGCATTGAATACTATGAGAAGTTTGATTCCTTATGATTGTTTTGAGATATAAAGATGGTGATATTAGAGTCATGCTAGTGAGTAATTGTGGACTGTAGAAATACTTGTGTTAAAGTTTGTGATTCCCGTAGCATGAACGTATAGTGAACCGTTATGTGATGAAGTCGGAGCATGGTTTATTGATTGATTGTCTTCCTTATGAGTGGCAGTCGGGGACGAGCGATGGTCTTTCCTACCAATCTATCCCCCTAGGAGCATGCGCGTAGTACTTCATTTCGATAACTAATAGATTTTTGCAATAAGTATGTGAGTTCTTTACGACTAATGTTGAGTCCATGGATTATACGCACTCTCACTCTTCCACCATCGCTAGCCTCTCTAGTGCCGCGCAACCTTCGCCGGTACCATACACATGTTGGGGAACGTAGTAATTTCAAAAAAAATCCTATACACATGCAAGATCATGTTGACACATAGCAACGAGAGGGAAGAGTATCATCCACGTACCCTCGTAGACCATAAGCGGAAGCGTTATGAGAACGTAGTTGATGTAGTCGAATGTCTTCACGATCCGACCGATCCAAGTACCGAACGTATGGCACCTCCGAGTTCAGCACACGTTCAGCTCGATGACGTCCCACGAACTCCGATCCAGCAGAGCTTCACGGGAGAGTTCCGTCAGCACGACGGTGTGATGACGGTGATGATGTTGCTACCGACGCAGGGCTTCACCTAAGCACCGCTACGATATGATCGAGGTGGATTATGGTGGAGGGGGGCACCGCACACGGCTAAGGGATCAATGATCAACTTGTGTGTCTAGAGGTGCCCCCTGCCCCCGTATATAAAGGAGGAAGGGAAGGAGGCCGGCCGGCCCCTGTAGGCGCGCCAGGAGGAGTCCTCCTCCTAGTAGGAGTAGGACTCCCCTATTTCCTACTCCTACTAGGAGGGGGAAAGGAAGGGGGAGAGGGAGAAGGAAAGGGGGGCGCCGCCCCCCTGTCCTAGTCCAATTCGGACCAGAGGGGGATGGGCGCGCGGCCTGCCCTAGGCCAGACCTCTCTCTCTCCACTAAAGCCCATAAGGCCCACTATTTCTCCGGGGGGGGGGGGTCCGGTAACCCTCCGGCACTCCGGTTTTCTCCGAAACCACCCAGAACATTTCTGGTGTCCGAATATAGTCGCCCAATATATCGATCTTTACTTCTCGACCATTTCGATACTCCTTGTCATGTCCGTGATCATATCCGGGACTCCGAACTACCTTCGGTACATCAAAACACAAAAACTCATAATACCGATCGTCACCGAACTTTAAGCGTGCGGACCCTACGAGTTCTAGAACTATGTAGACATGACCGAGACACATCTCTGGTCAATAACCAATAGCGGAACCTGGATGCTCATATTGGCTCCTACATATTCTACGAAGATCTTTATCGGTCAAACCGCATAACAACATACGTTGTTCCCTTTGTCATCGGTATGTTACTTGCCCGAGATTCGATCGTCGGTATCTCAATACCTAGCTCAATCTCGTTACCGGCAATTCTCTTTACTCGTTCCGTAATGCATCATCCCGCAACTAACTCATTAGTTGCATTGCTTGCAAGGTTTCTAGTGATGTGCATTACCGAGAGGGCCCAGAGATACCTCTCCGACAATCGGAGTGACAAATCCTAATCTCGATCTATGCCAACTCAAAAAGTACCATCGGAGACACCTGTAGATCATCTTTATAATCACCCAGTTACGTTGTGACGTTTGGTAGCACACAAAGTGTTCCTTCGGTAATTGGGAGTTTCATAATCTCATAGTCATAGGAACATGTATAAGTCATGAAGAAAGCAATAGCAGTAAACTAAACGATCAAGTGCTAAGATAACGGAATGGGTCAAGTCAATCACATCATTCTCCTAATGATGTGATCCCGTTAATCAAATGACAACTCATGTCTATGGCCAGGAAACTTAACCATCTTTGATTCAGTGAGCTAGTCAGGTAGAGGCATACTAGTGACACTTTGTTTGTCTATGTATTCACACATGTACTAAGTTTCCGGTTAATACAATTCTAGCATGAATAATAAACATTTATCATGATACAAGGAAATATAAACAACAACTTTATTATTGCCTCTAGGGCATATTTCCTTCAGTCTCCCACTTGCACTAGAGTCAATAATTTAGTTCACATTGTTATGTGATTTAACACCAATAGTTCACATCTCTATGTGATTAGTTCACATCTCCATGTGACTAACACCCAAAGGGTTTACTAGAGTCGATAATCTAGTTCACATCTCTATGTGATTAACACCCAAAGAGTGATCATGTTTTGCTTGTGAGAGAAATTTAGTCAACGGGTCTGTCACATTCAAAGCCGTATGTATTTTGCAAATTTTTCTATGTCTACAATGCTTTGCACGGAGCTACTCTAGCCAAATGCTCACACTTTCAATATGTATCTAGATCAAGACTTAGAGTCATCTAGATTGATGTAAAAAGCTTAAATCGACGTAACTCTTTACGACAAACTCTTTTATTACCTCCATAACCGAGAAATATTTCCTTAGTCCTCTAAGGATAATTTTGACCGCTGTCCAGTGCTACTCCTAGATCACTATTGTACTCCCTTGCCAGAATCATGGTAAGGTATACAATAGGACTGGTACACAACATAGCATACTTTATAGAACCTATGACTGAGGCATAGGGAATGACTTTTCATTCTCTTTTTATTTTCTGCCGTGGTCGAGTTTTGTGTCTTTACTCAACTTCACACCTTGCAACATAGGCAAGAACTCCTTCTTTGACTGTTCCATTTTGAACTACTTCAAAATATTGTCAAGGTATGTACTCATTGAAAATATATCAAGCGTCTTGATCTATCTCTATAGATCTTGATGCTCAATATGTAAGTAGCTTCATCGAGGTCTTTCTTTGAAAATCTCCTTTCAAACACTCCTTTATGCTTTCCAGAAAATTCTACATTATTTCCGATCAACAATATGTCATTCACATATACTTATCAGAAATGCTGTAGTGCTCCCACTCACTTTCTTGTAAATACAGGCTTCACCGCAAGTCTGTATAAAACCATATGCTTTGATCACTTTATCAAAGTATATATTCCAACTCCGAGATGCTTGCACCAGTCCATAGATGGATCGCTGGAGCTTGCACACTTTGTTAGCACTTTTAGGATTGACAAAACCTTCTTGTTGCATCATATGCAACTCTTCTTTAAGAAATACATTAAGGAATGTAGTTTTGACATCCATTTGCCAGATTTCAAAAAATGTGGCAATTGCTAACATGATTCGGACAGACTTAAGCATCGCTACGAGTGAGAAAATCTCATCATAGTCAACATCTTGAACTTGTCGAAAACCTTTTTGTGACAATTCGAGCTTTGTAGATAGTAACACTACTATCAGTGTCCGTCCTCCTCTTGAAAATCCATTTATTCTTAATGGCTCACCGATCAACGGGAAAGTCAATCAAAGTCCATACTTTGTTCTAATACATGGATCTCATCTTAGATTTCATGGCTACAAGCCATTTCGCGGAATCTTGGCTCATCATCGCTTCCTCATAGTTCGTAGGTTCATCATGGTCAAGTAACATGACCACCAGAATAGGATTACCATACCACTCTGGTGCAGAACGTATTCTGGTTGACCTAAGAGGTTCGGTAGTAACTTGATCTGAAGTTTCATGATCATCATCATTAACTTCCTCACTAATTGGTGTAGGAATCACTAGAACTGATTTTTGTGATGAACTACTTTCCAATTCGGGAGAAGGTACAATTACCTCATCAAGTTCTACATTCCTCCCACTCACTTCTTTCGAGATAAACTCCTCTAGAAAGGATCCATTCTTAGCAACGAATATCTTGCCTTCGGATCTGTGATAGAAGGTGTACCCAACAGTCTACTTTGGGTATCCTATGAAGACACATTTCTCCGATTTGGGTTCGATCTTATCAGGTTGAAGCTTTTTCACATAAGCATCGTAGCCCCAAACTTTAAGAAATGACAGCTTTGGTTTCTTGCCAAACCGTAGTTCATACGGTGTCATCTCAACGGATTTAGATGGTGCCCTATTTAACGTGAATGCAACTGTCTCTAATGCATAACCCCAAAACGATAGTGGTAAATCGGTAAGAGACATCATAGATCGCACCATATCCAATAAAGTATGATTACAATGTTCGGACACACCATTATGCTGTGGTGTTCCAGGTGGCGTGAGTTGCGAAACTATTCCTCATTGTTTCAAATGAAGACCAAACTTGTAATTCAAATATTCGCCTTCGCGATCAGTGTAACATCCCCAAATTCTAAATTTTGGAATGTTATAATAAATAGATAGATTTGACTGATTGTTTGATTGATTGTCTGAAAGTGAGTGAATTCGAAACTTTTTGAAAGTTAAATGAGAGGGAATAAAAGGACTTTCCCAAACTTTCATATTTGCTTTCTGATCTCCATGAATTCAAATTCTTTTCAAATACAAAACCCTTGAGCGAAGATGATATGACTTCTTCCATTTAAAATTAAATGAAAGGGTATTTGAAAATAATTGCATTTCTTTTGGAAATATTTCAATTCAGAAACTTTAAGCAACTCAATGATTTTCATGAGAGGAGATAAAATGACTTCTTCAAATTATGAAATATGAGTTGGGAGTTTCAAGGATCAAATTCAAAGTCCTTTTGAAATTATTTTCATTTTGGAATTGGTTGAGTTTTATTCAAATTATTTTTCTCCAAAAAATAAAATATATGGAAAATAGGGTAACATGATTCCCTCCATTAGAAAATTGGAGAAAAATTAATTTGAAATCATTTTGGTATTTTTAAAATGATTGTTGTTGGATTTTAATAGACCAGTAGCACTTTTTGTTTTATCTGAATTTGTGTGAATTTTATTTAATGCTAGAAAAATGTTCATGTCGTAGAAAATCTTTTTCTGAAAATTTTGATATATTATATGCCTATATAATATTTTTTTATTATTATCATTTTATTTGTCTGGAAATGTTTTTTTTAAAAAAATTCCGCCGACTGGGCCGGCCCAGCCAACCAGGCCAAGCCCAGCCCAGCCGAGCCTTCCCCGACCTCGCGCTAGAGGCCGGATCTCGCACGACTGCGCCGCCGCCTCTCCTTGCCCCTCCTCCACGCCACCTCCTCGCCCTCCTCATAAAGCCGCCGCCCCGGGCCCCGCCTCTCTCTCTCTCTGCCACGCCGCGCCGCCCCTCTCGCAGATCGCCGCCGCCTGCCGCCGCACTCGCACCGCCGAGCCGCTTGCCGCCGCCGCCCGCGCGCTGCTGCCTTGCGCGGCCCAGTGCCGCCGACGCCGCCCAGCCCCCCCCCCCCGCCCGCTCCTCGCCGGAGCTGCTTCGCGTCGCTGCTGCCATGGCCGGAGTTCATCTCGCCGCCGCCGGTTTTCTTGCGAAGACCATCAAACCGCCGAGAACCGTGGTAAAAACCGCCGCCGACCGGTCCGATTCAAAGTGGTTTTTTTTATATAAACCGTTTTTTAGTATTTAACGGGCGTTCTCTGTTTAGATCTCTTTAGCGAACGGTTTTCGTTCGTTAGGGTTCAGTAGTGAACGTTCACTGTTTAGTATTTCCTTTTTCTGTTTTAATTTCGGCCAGGGACCTATTCGTGATAACTTTCGTCACAGATTAGTCCCTGTACTTCAATCTATCATTACTTTTTACCCGTTTATCCAAATCCAACGAAACCAACGCTCACGTCTTCGTTACGATCTCCTCTATCCAGTAAAACATCTCAAACATGTTTTTGAAAAGTTTAAAATTTGAATTAGATCAGATTTGAATTCAAACTCCGTTTGATCATAACTTGAGTTTCGTAGCTCCGTTTGAGTAGATTCTTTTTGCAAATCGAAGCTCTTGACCTAAAAATTCTAATAAGGCCAAATTCACATAATTTTGGTACTGTTAGAAATTGTTTTATGTTGCAAGAGTTATTTGCTTGGTTTTGAAGTTTTCCGAATCGTCTTCTTCGTTCTTTCTGATCTTTTGAGTGATTGCTTATGTGTGGTTACTATTGTTTGCTTACGATAGATTGAGCGGAGTGTGACGAGTAGAACTATCAAGAGTTTTGAGTGCGAATCATCTTCATCAACATTGCAGGAAAGTTCACACTTTGATCATATCTTTTCTACAACCCAGTTTTATTGCATTAGATCAATCCTCACACATTGCATGACTAGGATCTAATTAAATTGTGGGATGGGAAGTAGTTGAGGTAGTACCTATTACCTGTTTAATATCAAACCTTTGGGAGTTACTTCTACGTTTGCCTATTATGCCATGCTATGCTAGTAGACGTGGATTGGGTGAGTGAAATCCATGACAGATGTGAGATTGTTAATTAATGGTTTACTTAAGGTGGCAACTTAAACACACATCTGGGTGGATTGAGGCACCTGGTTATTCTAGGATTGCCTGTCTAGGCACCTGGGTAATCCAGGACTTGCCTGTTTTCTTTTGGACCGCCACCCAGGCTCAAAGGGATCATGAGATTTTTCAAACTAGAAACTTCCTTGTGCAGCCACAAGCCATTATGGGCTCTGGCATAGTTGAGTAAGTCGTGTGAACTCTTACAGGGTAGACTAGCAGATGTAGGGGAAAGTAGGTGTACCGGTCTATCCATCGTAAGGTGCTAGCGCTTCTGAAAGACTGTGTCTCGGTCATCCGTTTCTCAAACACCATGTAGTGCGAGAAATCCAACGGAGGCGATCGAGTCTTGTGGGGAAAAGTGCGCAAACCTCTGCAGAGTGTATAAACTAATCATGATTAGGCGTGTCCCCGGTTATGGACATCTTGAGTATCTAGTTCTTGGATTATCCTGTTGATCTCATCATGTTACTTAAATAATTTGTTGGGTTTTGTTAATGATTACTTTTAATTGGGATTGAGAATGCTGTCAACCATTCTCAATGTTTAACAACCACCATGATAGTTAAATAAAATTTATTCCTTTGCAGTAGGGAAAAATTGGCTTTTCGCAAAAACATTATAACCATAGAGCTTTTCCACCAGCCATATATGCATGTAGTGATAGCCTTTGTTCATCATTTTCTCTATGGTGTGAATTTGCCAGTACATTCAATGTACTGACCCATTTCGGGCTGCAATGTCTCATGTTGCAGGTTTCTTACAACGAGTAAGTGATACGTTAGGGTTACAATTCTACACTCAGCTTTGCCGTTGGTGTTGATGGGAATCCACAACCTTGTTGCTTCCGCTATTTTGGATTTGAGGTAATAGTATTTACGTTACTTTTACATGTGATTTACCTCTGCTATAAATCCTCGAGTACTGTGTGTGTCAGCATACCGATCCAGGGATGACACTTAAGCACAGAGACTTGATCCATTCGGGTCAGGTCGCAACAATCAGATCATAGAAACTTTATTTTCTTGTTATGATGATTTTCCACTTCACTCTGAAATTCTTTGAACTTTTCAAATGTTTCAGAATTATGTTTCATTAAGTAGATATACCCATATCTGCTCAAATCATCGTTGAAGGTCAGAAAATAATGATACCCGCCGCGAGCCTCAACACTTATCAGATCGCATACATCAGTATGTATTATTTCCAATAAGTCAGTTGCTCTCTCCATTGTTCTGGAGAACAGAGTCTTAGTCATCTTGCCCATGAGGCATGGCTCGCAAGAATCAAGTGATTCATAATCAAGTGATTCCAAAAGCCCATCAGCATGGAGTTTCTTCATGCGCTTTACACCAATATGACCTAAACGGCAGTGCCACAAATAAGTTGCACTATCATTATTAACTTTGCATCTTTTGGTTTCAATATTATGAATATGTGTATCACTATGATCGATATTCAATAAACCATTCACCTTGGGTGTATGACCATTGAAGGTTTTATTCATGCAGATAGAACAACAATTATTCTCTAACTTTAAATGAATAACCGTATTGCAATAAACATGATCAAATCATATTCATGCTTAACGCAAACACCAAATAACATTTATTTAGGTTCAACACTAATCCCGAAAGTATAGGGAGTGTGCGATGATGATCATATCAATTTTGGAACCACTTCCAACGCACAGTGTCACTTCACCCTTAACTAGTCTCTGTTCATTCTGCAACTCCCGTTCCGAGTTACTAATCTTACCAACTGAACTAGTATCAAATACTAAGGGGTTGCTATAAACACTAGTAAAGTACACATCAATAACATGTATATCAAATATACCTTTGTTCACTTTGCCATCCTTCTTATCCGCCAAATACTTGGGGCAGTTCTGCTTCCAGTGACCAGTCCCTTTGCAGTAGAAGCACTTAGTCTCAGGCTTAGGTCTAGACTTGGGCTTCTTCACTTGAGCAGCAACTTGCTTGCTGTTCTTCTTGAAGTTCCCTTCTTCCCTTTTCTCTTTTCTTGAAACTAGTGGTCTTGTCAACCATCAAGACTTGATGCTTTTATCGATTTCTACCTTCGTCGATTTCTGCATCACGAAGAACTTGGGAACCATTTCCGTTATCCCTTGCATATTATAGTTCATCACTAAGTTCTAGTAACTTAGTGATAGTGACTAGAGAACTTTGTCAATTACTGTCTTATCTGGAAGATTAACTCCCATTTGATTCAAGCAATTGCAGTACCCAGACAATCTGAGCACATGCTCACTAGTTGAGCTATTCTACCCCATCTTTGTAGACAAAGTACTGTCAGAGGTCTCCTACCTCTCGACACGGGCATGAGTATGAAATACTAATTTCAACTCTTGGAACATCTTATATGTTCCGTGGCGTTCAAAACATTTTTGAAGTCCCAGTTCTAAGCCATAAAGCATGGTGCACTGAACTATCAAGTAGTTGCTACGTCTTGAGCTTGCGTTGGTTTTCCCCGAAGAGGAAGGGATGATGCAGCAGAGTAGCGTAAGTATTTCCCTCAGTTTTTGAGAACCAAGGTATCAATCCAGTAGGAGCCCACGCTCAAGTCCCTCATACCTGCACAAAGAGATAGCTACTCACAACCAACGCGATTAGGGGTTGTCAAGCCCTTCACGGTCACTTACGAGAGTGAGATCTGATAGATAGAATATTTTTGGTATTTTTGATATAAAGATGCAAAGTAAAAAGTAAAAGCAAAGTAAATAGAAAAACAATATAAAAGTGATGGAGATTGATATGATGAGAATAGACTCGGGGGCCATAGGTTTCACTAGTGGCTTCTCTCAATAGCATAAGTATTCTACGGTGGGTGAACAAATTACTGTTGAGCAATTGATAGAATTGAGCATAATTATGAGAATATCTAGGCATGATCATGTATATAGGCATCACGTCCGTGACAAGTAGATCGAAACGATTCTGCATCTACTACTATTACTCCACTCATCGACCGCTATCCAGCATGCATCTAGAGTATTAAGTTAAAAACAGAGTAACGCCTTAAGCAAGATGACATGATGTAGAGAGATAAATTCATGCAATATGAAATAAACCCCATCTTGTTATCCTCGATGGCAACGATACAATACATGCCTTGCTGCCCCTTCTGTCACTGGGTAAGGACACCGCAAGATCGAACCCAAAGCTAAGCACTTCTCCCATGGCAAGAACTACCAATCTAGTTGGCCAAACCAAATGGATAATTCGAAGAGACTTGCAAAGATAACCAATCATGCATAAAAGAATTCAGAGAAGATTCAAATATTATTCATAGATAGACTTGATCATAAACCCACAATTCATCGGTCTCAACAAACACACCACAAAAAGAAGATTACATCGAATAGATCTCCACGAGAGAGGGGGAGAACTTTGTATTGAGATTCAAAGAGAGAGAAGAAGCCATCTAGCTACTAACTATGGACCCGAAGGTCTGAGGTAAACTACTCACACTTCATCGGAGAGGCTATGATGATGTAGAAGCCCTCCGTGATGACGGCCCTCTTCTGGCGGAGCTCCGGAACAGGCCCCAAGATGGGATCTCGTGGATACAGAAAGTTGCGGCGGTGGAATTAGGTTTTTGGCTCCTGTTCTGATCGTTCGGGGGTACGTGTGTATATATAGGAGGAAGGAGTACGTCGGTGGAGCACCGAGGGGCCCACGAGGCAGGGGGGCGTGCCCTAGGGGGGGGCGCCCCCCACTCTCGCGAACACCTCTTTGCTTCCTTGCAGTAGGGTCCAAGTCTCCTGGATCACGTTCGGTGAGAAAATCACGTTCCCGAAGATTTTATTCCGTCTGGACTCCGTTTGATATTCCGTTTATCTGAAACACTGAAATAGGCAAAAAAACAGCAATTCTGGGCTGGGCCTCCGGTTAATAGGCTAGTCCCAAAAATAATATAAAAGTGTAAAATAAAGCCCAATATAGTCCAAAACAGTAGATAATATAGCATGGAGCAATACAAAATTATAGATACATTGGAGACGTATCAGGCATCCCGAAGCTTAATTCCTGCTCGTCCTCGAGTAGGTAAATGATAAAAAGAGAATTTTTGATGCGGAGTGCTACTTGGCATAATTTCAATGCAAATCTTCTTAATTATGGTATGAATATTCAGATTAGAAAGATTCAAGATAAAAGCTTATATTGACATAGAAAATAATAATACTTCAAGCATACTAACAAAGCAATTATATCTTCTCAAAATAACATGGCCAAAGAAAGTTATCCCTACAAAATCATATAGTCTGGCTATGCTCCATCTTCCCCACACAAAGTATTTAAATCATGCACAACCCCGATGACAAGCCAATCAATTGTTTCATACTGTAACTTTTTCAAAACTTTTTCAATCTTCACGCAATACATGAGCGTGAGCCATGGATATAGCACTATAGGTGGAATAGAATGGTGGTTGTGGAGAAGACAAAAAGGAGAAGATAGTATCGCATCGACTAGGCATATCAACGGGCTATGGAGATGCCTGTCAATAGATATCAATGTGAGTGAGTAGGGATTGCCATGCAACAGATGCACTAGAGCTATAAGTATATGAAAGCTCAAAAAGAAACTAAGTGGGTGTGCATCCAACTTGCTTGCTCATGAAGACCTAGGGCAATTTGAGGAAGCCCATCATTGGAATATACAAGCCAAGTTCTATAATGTAAAATTCCCACTAGTATATGAAAGTGATAACATGAGAGACTCTATACTATGAAGATCATGGTGCTACTTTGAAGCACAAGTGTGGTAAAAGGATAGTAGCATTGTACCTTCTCTCTTTTTCTCTCATTTTTTATTTGGGCCTTTTCTTATTTTTTTATGGCCTCCCCTTTTTTTATTTGGGCTTCTTTGGCCTCTTTTTTTTTTCTTTTTTTGTCCGGAGTCTCATCCCGACTTATAGGGGAATCATAGTATCCATCATTCTTTCCTCACTAGGACAATGCTCTAATAATGATGATCATCACACTTTTATTTTTCTTATAACTCAACAATTACAACTCGATACTTAGAACAAAATATGACTCTATGTGAATGCATCCGGCGGTGTACCGGGATATGCAATATGACAATGATGAATGTGTCATGAACAGAACGGTGGAAAGTTGCATGGCAATATATCTCGGAATGGCTATGGAAATGCCATAATAGGTAGGTATGGTGGCTGTTTTGTGGAAGGTATATAGTAGGTGTATGATACCGGCGAAAGTTGCGCGGTATTAGAGAGGCTAGCAAGGGTGGAAGGGTGAGAGTGCGTATAATCCATGGACTCAACATTAGTCATAAAGAACTCATATACTTATTGCAAAAATTTAGAAGTTATCAAAGCAAAGTATTACGCGCATGCTCCTAGGGGGATAGATTGGTAGGAAAAGACCATCGCTCGTCCCCGACCGCCACTCATAAGGAAGACAATCAAGAAATAAATCATGCTCCGACTTCATCACATAACGGTTCACCATACGTGCATGCTACGGGAATCACAAACTTTAACACAAGTATTCTTTAAATTCACAACTACTCAACTAGCATGACTTTAATATTATCACCTCCGTATCTCAAAACAATTATCACGCTTCAATCTTTTCTTAGTATTCAACACACTCAAAAGAAAGTTTCACAAATCTTGAATACCAAGCATATTATTATTAGGAAAATTACCATGCTATTAAGAGACTCTCAAATTAATTTAAGTGAAGCATGAGAGATCAATAGTTTCTTTAAAACATATCCACCACCGTGCTCTAAAAGATCTAAGTGAAGCACATAGAGCAAAATTATCTAGCTAAAAAGATATAAGTGAAGCACATAGAGCAAAATTATCTAGCTCGAAAGATATAAGTGAAGCACACAGAGCAAAACTACTTAGCTCAAAAGATACAAGTGAAGCACATAGAGCAAAATTATCTAGCTCAAAAGATATAAGTGAAGCACATAGAGTATTCTATCAAATTTTAATTCATGTATGGCTCTCTCAAAAGGTGTGTACAGCAAGGATGATTGTGGCACACTAACAAAAAAGACACAAATAATACAAGACGCTCCAAGCAAAACACATATCATGTTGGTGAATAAAAATATAGCTCCAAGTAAATTACCGATGGAAGTGGACGAAAGAGGGGATGCCTTCCGGGGCATCCCCAAGCTTTGAATTTTTAGTGTCCTTGGATTATATTGGGGGTTCCATGGGAATCACCAAGATTAGGCTCTTGCCACTCCTTGTTCCATGATCCATCAAAAGAATTCACCCAAAACTTGAAAACTTCACAACACAGAACTCAAAATAGAAAACTCGTGAGCTCCGTTAGCGAAAGAAAACAAAAGACCACTTCAAGGTACTGTAATGAACTCATTATTTATTTATATTGGTGTTAAACCTACTGTATTACAACTTCTATATGGATTATAAACTATTTTACTAGCCATAGATTCATAAAAATAAGCAAACAACACACGAAAAACAGAATCTGTCAAAAACAGAACAGTCTGTAGTAATCTGTAGCTAGCGCAAGATCTGGAACCCCAAAAATTCTAAAATAAATTTCTGGACGTGAGGAATTTATCTATTAATCATCTGCAAAAATAATTAACTAAACAGCACTCTTCAAATAAAAATGACAGCAGTTATCGTGATCGCTAAAGTTTCTGTTTTTTACACCAAGTTCAACAAGACTTTCCCCAAGTCTTCCCAACGGTTCTACTTGGCACAAACACTAATTAAACACAAAAAAACACAACCAAAACAGAGTCTAAATAATTTATTTATTACTAAACAGGATCAAAAAGCAAGGAATAAAAATAAAATTGGGTTGCCTCCCAACAAGCGTTATCGTTTAACGCCCCTAGCTAGGCATAACAAGCAAGAATAGATCTAGGTATTGCCATCTTTGGTAGGCAATCCATAAGTGGCTCTCACGATAGTTTCATATGGTAATTTTATTTTCTTTCTTGGAAAGTGTTCCATGCCCTTTTTAATGGAAATTGAAATCTAATATTCCATTCCTTCATATCAATAATCGCACCAACCGTTGTAAGGAAAGGTCTACCAAGAATAATAGGGCAAGAAGGATTGCAATCTATATCAAGAACAATGAAATCTACGGGCACATAATTCCTATTTGCAACAATAATAACATCATTAATTCTTCCCATAGGTTTCTTAATAGTGGAATCCGCAAGATGCAAGTTTAGAGAGCAATCATCAAAATTACGGAAATCTAGTAAATCGCACAAAGTCTTGGGAATAGTAGAGACACTAGCACCCAAATATCACAAAGCATAAAACTCATGATCTTTAATTTTAATTTTAATAGTTGGTTCCCAATCATCATAGAGTTTTCTAGGGATAGAAACTTTCAACTCAAGTTTTTCTTCATAAGATTGCATCAAGGCATCAACAATATGTTCGGTGAAGGCTTTATTTCGACTATAAGCATGTGGAGAATTTAGCACGGATTGCAACAAGGAAATACAATCAATCAAATAGAAACTTTCATAATTAAATTCCTTGAAATCCAATATAGTGGGTTTAGCAACATTTAGATTTTTATTTCTTTCTATCCCACTTTCATCAATTTCATCATTAAGATCTAAACACTCCGAATTTGTAAAACGCCTTCTAGGTAAAGGAATATCATATTCAGTTTCATCAAGATTCATATTGCAAAATAAAGATTTAATTGGAGACACATCAATAAATTTTAGATCTTCATCTTGATTTTCATAGGAATTGGAAGAACACGCTTTAATAAAGGCATCTTTGGAAGCACGCATCCTAGCGATTCTTTCCTTACACTCATCAATTGAAATTCTCATGGATTTTAGAGACTCATTAATATCATGCTTAGGTGGAATAGATCTAAGTTTCGAAGCATCAACATCAAGAGCAATTCTATCAACGTTCCTAGCCAAATCATCAATCTTAAGCAATTTTTCTTCAATCATAGCATTAAAATTCTTTTGCGAAGAAATAAATTCTTTAATATTAGATTCAAAATCAGAGGGCATCTTATTATAATTTCTATAAGAGTTGTTGTAGGAATTCCCATAATTATTAGAAGGATTACTAGGATATGGCCTAGGATTAAAATTCCTCTATAAGCGTTGTTACCAAAATTATTCCTACCAACAAAATCCACATCCATAGATTCATTACTATTCTCAATCAAAGTAGACAAAGGCATATCATTAGGATCAGAAAAATCACTCTTAGTAGCAAATAATTTCATAAGTTCATCCATCTTCCCACTCAACACATTAATTTCTTCTATCGCATGCACTTTTTTTATTAGAAGTTCTTTCAGTGTGCCATTGAGAATAATTAACCATAATATTATCTAGGAGTTTAGTAGCATCTCCTAAAGTGATTTCCATAAAAGTGCCTCCCACGGCCGAATCTAAAAGATTTCTAGAAGCAAAATTCAATCCGGCATAAAATTTCTGTATAATCATCCACAAATTCAAACCATGAGTAGGGCAATTACTTATCATTAATTTCATTCTCTCCCAAGCTTGTGCAACATGTTCATGATCAAGTTGTTTAAAGTTCATTATATCGTTTCTAAGAGAGATGATCTTAGCGGGAGGAAAATATTTAGAGATAAAAGCATCTTTGCATTTGTTCCATGAATCAATACTATTCTTAGGCAAAGACGAAAACCAAGCTTTAGCACGATCTCTAAGCGAAAAAGGAAATAGCTTCAATTTAAAGACATCATTATTGACATCTTTTTTCTTTTGCATATCACATAAATCAACGAAGCTATTCAGATGAGTAGCGGCATCTTCACTAGGAAGGCCGGCGAATTGATCTTTCATAACAAGATTCAACAAAGCAGTATTAATTTCACAAGATTCAGCATCGGTAAGAGGAGCAATCGGAGTGCTAAGGAAATCATTATTATTGGTATTGGTGAAGTCACACAATTTAGTAGTATCTTGAGCCATCGCAACAAGCAAGCAATCTAACACACGAGCAAACAAAAATCAAACGGGCGAAGAGAGGCAAATAGAGAGGGAGGATAGGGAGAGAGAGGGCGAATAAAACGGCAAAGGTGAATTGGGGGGAGAGGAAGATGAGAGGAAAATGGAAAATAATGTAATGCGAGAGATAGAGATTGTGATGGGTACTTGGTATATTGACTTTTTGCGTAGACTCCCCGGCAACGGCGCCAGAAATCCTTCTTGCTATGTCTTGAGCTTGCGTTGGTTTTCCCCGAAGAGGAAGGGGTGATGTAGCAGAGTAGCGTAAGTATTTCCCTCAGTTTTTGAGAACCAAGGTATCAATCTAGTAGGAGCCCACGCTCAAGTCCCTCGTACCTGCACAAAGCGATAGCTACTCGTAACCAACGCGATTAGGGGTTGTCAAGCCCTTCACAGTCACTTACGAGAGTGAGATCTGATAGATAGAATATTTTTGGTATTTTTGATATAAATATGCAAAGTAAAAAGTAAAAGCAAAGTAAATAGCAAAACAATATAAAAGTGATGGAGATTGATATGATGAGAATAGACTCGGGGGCCATAGGTTTCATTAGTGGCTTCTCTCAAGAGCATAAGTATTCTACGGTGGGTGAACACATTACTGTTGAGCAATTGATAGAATTGAGCATAATTATGAGAATATCTAGGCATGATCATGTATATAGGCATCACGTCCGTGACAAGTAGATCGAAACGATTCTGCATCTACTACTATTACTCCACTCATCGACTGCTATCCAGCATGCATCTAGAGTATTAAGTTAAAAATAGAGTAACACCTTAAGCAAGATGACATGATGTAGAGAGATAAATTCATGCAATATGAAATAAACCCCATCTTGTTATCCTCGATGGCAACGATACAATACGTGCCTTGCTGCCCCTTCTGTCACTGGGTAAGGACACCGCAAGATCGAACCCAAAGCTAAGCACTTCTCCCATGGCAATAACTACCAATCTAGTTGGCCAAACCAAACGGATAATTCGAAGAGACTTGCAAAGATAACCAATCATGCATAAAAGAATTCAGAGAAGATTCAAATATTATTCATAGATAGACTTGATCATAAACCCACAATTCATCGGTCTCAACAAACACACCGCAAAAAGAAGATTACATCGAATAGATCTCCACGAGAGAGGGGGAGAACTTTGTATTTAGATTCAAAGAGAGAGAAGAAGCCATCTAGCTACTAACTATGGACCTGAAGGTCTGAGGTAAACTACTCACACTTCATCGGAGAGGCTATGATGATGTAGAAGCCCTCCGTGATGACGGCCCTCTTCCGGCGGAGCTCCGGAACAGGCCCCAAGATGGGATCTCGTGGATACAGAAAGTTGCGGCGGTGGAATTAGGTTTTGGCTCCTGTTCTGATCGTTTGGGGGTACGTGTGTATATATAGGAGGAAGGAGTACGTCGGCGGAGCACCGAGGGGCCCACGAGGCAGGGGGCGCGCCCCCACCCTCGTGAAGACCTCTTTGCTTCCTTGCAGTAGGGTCCAAGTCTCCTGGATCATGTTCGGTGAGAAAATCACGTTCCCGAAGATTTTATTCCGTTTGGACTCCGTTTGATATTCCGTTTATCTGAAACACTGAAATAGGCAAAAAAACAGCAATTCTGGGCTGGGCCCCCGGTTAATAGGTTAGTCCCACAAATAATATAAAAGTGGAAAATAAAGCCCAATATAGTCCAAAATAGTAGATAATATAGCATGGAGCAATCAAAAATTATAGATACGTTGGAGACGTATCAGTAGTCATCATACCGAGCTTTGCCAAACGTTCATAACGTCTGCATATGCTCCTGCAATAGGTTCGTCACATATCTGTGCATCAAAGACATAATTCTTTTGTGCAGTAATGAGGATAATCCTTAGATCACGGATCCAATCTGCATCATTGCTACTAACATCTTTCAATTTATTTTTCTCTAGGAACCTATTGAAAATAAACGGGGAAGCTATGTGCGAGCTATTGATCTATGAAACATCCATTTTGCATCATGCTTTTATATCGATATTTATTGCATTATGGGCTTTTATTACACATTATGTCACAATACTTATGCCTATGCTCTCTTATTTTACAAGGTTTACATAAAGAGGGAGAATGCCGGCAGCTGGGATTCTGGGCTGGAAAAGGAGCAAATATTAGAGACCTATTCTGCACAGCTCCAAAAGTCCTGAAACTTCACGGAAGACGTTTTCAGAATATATAAAAAATACTAAGTGCAAGAAGTTCACCAGGGGGGCCACACCCTACCCACGAGGGTGGGGGGCGCGCCCCCTACCTCGTGGGCCCCCTGGTGGCCCTCCGATGTCCATCTTCTGCTATATGGAGTCTTTCGATGAGGAAAAAAAATCATAAGCCATCTCCTCGGACGAAACTCCGCCGCCACGAGGCGGAACCTTGGTGGATCCAATCTAGGGCTCGGCAGAGCTGTTCTGCCGGGGAAACTTCCCTCCGGGAGGGGGAAATCATCGCCATCGTCATCACCAACGCTCCTCTCATCGGGAGAGGGCAATCTCCATCAACATATTCACCAGCACCATCTCCTGTCAAAACCCTAGTTCATCTCTTGTATCCAATTCTTGTATCCAAGTCTGGGATTGGTACTAGTAGGTTGCTAGTAGTGTTAATTACTCCTTGTAGTTGATGCTAGTTGGTTTATTTGGTGGAAGATCATATGTTCAGATCCTATATGCATATTAATACCTCTATGGTTATGAACATGAATTTTCTTTGTGAGTAGTTACGTTTGTTCCTGAGGACATGGGAGAAGTCTTGCTATTAGTAGTCATGTGAATTTGGTATTCGTTCGATATTTTGATGAGATGTATGTTGTCTCTCCTCTAGTGGTGTTATGTGAACTTCGACTACATAACACTTCACCATTATTTGAGCATAGAGGAAGGTATTGGGAAGTAATAAGTAGATGATGGGTTGCTAGAGTGGCAGAAGTTTAAACCCTAGTTTATGCGTTGCTTCGTAAGGGGCTGATTTGGATCCATATGTTTCATGCTATGGTTAGGTTTACCTTAATACTTTTGTTGTAGTTGCGGATGCTTGCAATAGAGGTTAATCATAAGTGGGATGCTTGTCCAAGTAAGGACAGTACCCAAGCACCGGTCCACCCACATACCAAATTATCAAAGTACCGAACGCGAATCATATGAACGTGATGCAAACTAGCTTGACGATATTCCCATGTGTCCTCAGGAGCGCTTTTCTCTATATAAGAGTTTGCCCAGGCTTGTCGTTTGCTACAAAAAGGATTGGGCCACCTTGATGCACTTTATTTACTTTTGTTACTTGTTGCTCGTTAGAAATTATCCTATTACAAAACTATCTGTTACCACTTATTTCAGTACTAGCAGAGAATACCTTGCTGGAAACCGCTTATCATTTCCTTTTGCTCCTCGTTGGGTTCGACACTCTTACTTATCGAAAGGACTACGATAGATCCCCTATACTTGTGGGTCATCAATCTACAACATAGATATGCAAATACTATCAAGACTAAGTTCATGATAAATTTAAGTTCAATTAATCATATTACTTAAGAACTCCCTCTTAGACAGACATCCCTCTAATCATCTAAGTGATCACGTGATCCACATCAACTAAACCATGTCTGATCATCACGTGAGATGGAGTAGTTTTCAATGGTGAACATCACTATGTTGATCATATCTACTATATGATTCACGCTCGACCTTTCAGTCTCAGTGTTCCGATGCCATATCTGCATATGCTAGGCTTGTCAAGTTTAACCCGAGTATTCCGCGTGTGCAAAACTGGCTTGCACATGTTGTATGTGAATGTAGAGCTTATCACACCCGATCATCACGTGGTGTCTCGGCATGATGAACTATAGCAACGGTGCATACTCAGGGAGAACACTTATACCTTGAAATTTAGTGAGAGATCATTTTATAATGCTACCGTCGATCTAAGCAAAATAAGATGCATAAAGGATAAACATCACATGCAATCAAAATATGTGACATGATATGGCCATCATCATCTTGTGCCTTTGATCTCCATCTCCAAAGTACCGTCATGATCTCCATCGTCACCGGCATGACACCATGATCTCCATCATCTTGATCTCTATCAACATGTCGTCACATGGTCATCTCGCAAACTATTGCTTTTGCAACTATTGTTATCGCATAGCATAAAGTAAAGCAATTGTATGGCGCTTGCATCTTATGCAATAAAGAGAAAACCATAAGGCTTCTGCCAGTTGCCGATAACTTAGTTAGAAAACATGATCATCTCATACAATAAAACTTAGCATCATGTCTTGAACATATCACATCACAACATGCCCTGCAAAAAAAAGTAGACGTCCTCTACTTTGTTGTTGCAAATTTTACATGGCTGCTACGGGCTGAGCAAGAACGCGGTATAGTGATTGCTTTTTGATCTTCAGAAAGAACCCTGTTCATTGAATACGATTCAACTAAAGTTGGAGAAACTGACACCCACCAGCCACCTGTGTGTGAAGCACGTCGGTAGAACCAGTATCGCATAAGCGTACGCGTAATGTCAGTCTGAGCCGCTTGATCCAACAATGCCGCTGAATCAAGAATCAACTAGTGACGGCAAGCAATATGTATATACCCACGCCCACAACTCCTTTGTGTTATACTCATGCATATAACATTTACGCATAAACCTGGCTCAGATGCCATTGTTGGGGAACATAGTAATTTCAAAAAAAATCCTACGCACACGCAAGATCATGGTGATGCATAACAATGAGAGGGAAGAGTATCGTCCACTACCCTCGTAGACCGTAAGCAGAAGTGTTATGAGAACGCAGTTGATGTAGTCGAACGTCTTCACGATCCAACTGATCCAAGTACCAAACGTACGGCACCTCCGAGTTCAGCACACGTTCAGCTCGATGACATCCCACGAACTCTGATCCAGCATAGCTTCACGGGAGAGTTCCGTCAGCACGACGGCGTGATAACAGTGATGATGTTGCTACCGACGGAGGGCTTCACCTAAGCACCGCTACGATATGATCGAGGTGGATTATGGTGGAGGGGGGCACCGCACACGGCTAAGGGATCAATGATCAACTTGTGTGTCTAGAGGTGCCCCCTGCCCCCGTATATAAAGGAGCAAGGGGAGGAGGCCGGCCGGCCCCTGTAGGCGCGCCAGGAGGAGTCCTCCTCCTCCTAGTAGGAGCAGGACTCCCCTCTTTCCTACTCCTACTAAGAGGGGGAAAGGAAGGGGGAGAGGGAGAAGGAAAGGGGGGTGCCGCCCCCTCTCCTATTCCAATTCAGACTAGAGGGGGAGGGGCAAGCGGCCTGCCCTAGGTCAACCCTCTCTCTCTCCACTAAAGCCCATAAGGCCCACTATTTCCCCCCCGGGGGGGGGGGGTTCCAGTAACCCTTCGGCACTCCGGTTTTCTCCGAAACCACCCGGAACATTTCCGGTGTCGGAATATAGTCGTCCAATATATCGATCTTTACATCTCGACCATTTCGAGACTCCTCGTCATGTCCGTGATCATATCCGGGACTCCGAACTACCTTCGGTACATCAAAACACAAAAACTCATAATACAACCGTCATTGAAACTTTAAGCGTGCGGACCCTACGGGTTCGAGAACTATCTAGACATGACCGAGACACATCTCTGGTCAATAACCAATAGTGGAACCTGGATGTTCATATTGGCTCCTACATATTCTACGAAGATCTTTATCGGTCAAACCGCATAACAATATACGTTGTTCCCTTTGTCATCGATATGTTACTTGCCCGAGATTCGATCGTCGATATCTCAATACCTAGCTCAATCTCATTACTGGCAAGTCTCTTTACTCGTTCCGTAATGCATCGTCCCGCAACTAACTCATTAGTTGCATTGCTTGCAAGGCTTCTAGTGATGTGCATTACCGAGAGAACCCAGAGATACCTCTCCGACAATCGGAGTGACAAATCCTAATCTCGATCTATGCCAACTCAACAAGTACCATCGGAGACACCTGTAGAGCACATTTATAATCACCCAGTTAAGTTGTGATGTTTGGTAGCACACAAAGTGTTCCTCCGGTAATTGGGAGTTGCATAATCTCATAGTCATAGGAACATGTATAAGTCATGAAGAAAGCAATAGCAGTAAACTAAACGATCAAGTACTAAGCTAACGTAATGGGTCAAGTCAATCACATCATTGTCCTAATGATGTGATCTCGTTAATCAAATGACAACTCATGTCTATGGCTAGGAAACTTAACCATCTTTGATTCAACGAGCTAGTCAGGTAGAGGCATACTAGTGACACTTTGTTTGTCTATGTATTCACACATGTACTAAGTTTCCGGTTAATACAATTCTAGCATGAATAAGAAACATTTATCATGGTATAAGGAAATATAAATAACAACTTTATTATTGCCTCTAGGGCATATTTCCTTCAACACCCACCATATATCTTCCTCAAAACAGCGACCATACCTACCTACTATGGCATTTCCATAGCCATTCCGAGATATATTGCCATGCAATATTCCACCGTTCCGTTTATTATGACACGTTTCGTCATTGTCATATTGCCTTGCATGATCATGTATTTGACATCGTATTTGTGGCAAAGCCACCATTCATTTTTTTATACATGTCACTCTTGAGGCACAACCCGGTACACGGTCGGAGGCATTCATATAGAGTCATATTTTGTTCTAAGTATCGAGTTGTAATTCTTGAGCTGTAAGTAAATAAAAGTGTGATGATCTTCTTTATTAGATCATTGTCCCATGTGAGGAAAGGATGATGGAGACTATGATTCCCCCACAAGTCGGGATGAGACTCCGGACGAAAAAATAAATAAATAAAGAGGCCACATAAAAATGAGAGAAGGCCCAAATAAAAAAATGAGAGAAAAGAGAGAAGGGGCAATGTTACTATCCTTTTATCACACTTGTGCTTCAAAGTAGCACCATGATCTTCATGATAGAGAGTCTCCTATGATATCACTTTCTTATACTAGTGGGAATTTTCATTATAGAACATGGCTTGTATATTTCAATGCTGGGCTTCCTCAAAATGCCCTAGGTCCTCATGAGCAAGCGAGTTGGATGCACACCCACTTAGTTTTATTTTTTGAGCTTTCATAAACTTATAGCTCTAGTGCATCCGCTGCATGGAAATCCCTACTCACTCACATTGATATCTATTAATGGGATTCTCCATAGCCCGTTGATACGCCTAGTTGATGTGAGACTATCTCCTTCTTTTTGTCTTCTCCACAACCACAGTCTATTCCACCTATAGTGCTATATCCATGGCTCACGCTCATGTATTGCATGAAAATTGAAAAAGTTTGACAACGTCAAAAGTACGAAACAATTGCTTGGCTTGTCATCAGGGTTATGCATGATTTTAATATTTTATGTGATGAAGATGGAGCATAGCCAGACAATATGATTACGTAGGGATGAGCTTTCTTTGTCCATGTTATTTTGAGAAGACATAATTGCCTTGTTAGTATGCTTGAAGTATTATTGTTTTTATGTCAATATTAAACTTTGTTTTGAATCTTATGGATCTGAATATTCTTGCCACAATAGAGAAGATTACATTGATAAATATGTTTGGTAGCATTCCACATCAAAAATTCGGCTTTTATCATTTACCTACTCGAGGACGAGCAGGAATTAAGCTTGGGGATGCTTGATACGTCTCCAACGTATCTATAATTTTTTATTGTTACATGCTATTATATTATCTATCTTGTATGTTTTATATGCTATTTTATATGATTTTTGGGACTAACCTATTAACCTAGAGCCTAGTGCCAGTTTCTATTTTCCCCTTGTTTTTGAGTTTCACAGAAAAGGAATATCAAACGGAGTCCAAATGAGCTTAAAATTTACAGTGATTTTTTATGGACCAGAAGAAGCCCCTGAAGCAAAAGAGTTGGGCCAGAAGAGCCATGAGGCCTCCACAAAGGTGGAGGGCGCGCCCTCCGTCCTTGTCGTCACCTCGTGGACCCCCTGACTTGTTCTTGACGCCAAGAATTCTTATAAATATAGAAACCCCCAGAAATAAACCTTGATCGGGAGTTTCGCTGCCGCAAGCCTCTGTAGCCATGAAAAACCAATCGGGAGCCTGTTCCGGCACCCTGCCGGAGGGGGAAACCATCACCGGTGGCCATCTTCATCATCCCGGCGCTCTCCATGACAAGGAGGGAGTAGTTCACCCTCAGGGCTAAGGGTATGTACCAGTAGCTATGTGTTTGATCTCTCTCTCTATCTCTCTCTCTCTCTCATGTTCTCTCTCTCGTGTTCTTGATTTGGCACGATCTTGATGTATTGTGAGCTTTGCTATTATAGTTGGATCTTATGATGTTTCCCCCCTCTACCTTCTTGTAATGGATTGAGTTTTCCCTTTGAAGTTATCTTATCGGATTGAGTCTTTAAGGATTTGAGAACACTTGATGTATGTCTTGCATGTGCTTATCTGCGGTGATAATGGGATATTCACGTGATCTACTTGATGTATGTTTTGGTGACTGTCGGTGTCAAAACCGACGGATCTCGGGTAGGGGGTCCCGAACTGTGCGTCTAAGGCGGATGGTAACAGGAGTCAGGGGACAGGATGTTTTACCCAGGTTCGGGCCCTCTTGATGGAGGTAAAACCCTACGTCCTGCTTGATTATTCTTGATAATATGAGTAGTACAAGAGTTGATCTACCACGAGATCAGAGAGGCTAAACCCTAGAAGCTAGACTATGGTATGATTGTATGTTGTCCTACGGACTAAAACCCTCCGGTTTATATAGACACCGAAGGGGGCTAGGGTTACACAAGGTCAGTTACAAAGGAGGAGATATACATATCCATATTGCCTAGCTTGCCTTCCACGCCAAGTAGAGTCCCATCCGGACACGGGACGAAGTCTTCAATCTTGTATCTTCATAGTCCAACAGTCCGGCCAAAGGATATAATCCGGCTGTCCAGATACCCCATAATCCAGGACTCCCTCAGTAGCCCCTGAACCAGGCTTCAATGACGACGAGTCCGGCGTGCAGTGTTTTCTTCGGCATTGCAAGGCGGGTTCCTCCTCTGAATACACCACAGAAGAATTTGAATACAAGGATAGTGTCCGACCCTGCAAAATAAGTTCCACATACCACCGTAGAGAGAATAATATTTCCCCAAATCTAATCTGCTGACACGTTTTGGCAGCATGACATCACGCCACGGCTCGGTAATTATTTGAACCGTTTTCCTTTAACCAGCCCCGCACATAACGCGAGGCGGTTTCTTGACACATCTTGTCAAAGCAGAGATCGTGTTCCCCTTATTACGGGATTCTCATCAATACGGGCGTGGGTAACCCAACCGTGCCACCAATTACGGCGCTTGGGGGACAAGCGAGTTTTACCAGGCTAGTGGGGGGCGCATAGTTTCGTCCGCCCTTATAAAGGGATAAGGTCTCACCTTTTTCTACCCACGCCTTCTTCCTCCTTGCTCATCCATTCTCGCACACTCGAGCTCCAGCGCCCAAGTCCGCTTCCTTCTCCTCAACTCTCCTCAAACATGTCCGGAGCGGGAGGCAAGTGGATGGTCTCCTCCGTCACGGAGGGACACATCAAAAAATTACGTGAGGCCGGATACTTAGCCGCGGATATCGCGCACCGGCTGCCAGCCGCGAGGCAGATTGTCCCTACCCCGGAACCTCATGAAAGGGTGGTTTTCCTCCCCCACTTCGTCCGTAGACTGGGTTTTCCCCTCCATTCATTCGTCCGCGGCCTTATGTTCTATTACGGGCTGGACTTTCATGATCTGGCCCCGAATTTCATCCTCAACATCTTGGCGTTCATCGTCGTGTGTGAGGCTTTCCTCCGCATCCGGCCCCACTTCGGCCTATGGCTGAAGACCTTCAATATCAAGCCGAAGGTGGTTGGCGGTCAACAAGCGGAATGCGGCGGAGCCATGGTGGGCAAAATGCCCAACGTTATATGGCTCGAGGGCTCCTTTGTGGAGACCATAAAGGGGTGGCAATCGGGGTGGTTCTACATCACCGAGCTGCGCGACACCAACTGGGTGGCGGCCCCCGAGTTTCGATCCAGAATCCCCACGCGGCTCACTTCCTGGAAGGAGAAGGGCCTGTCCTGGGGTTCATCGGTGGAGCTGGACGGACTCCAGAAGTGTATCCGGAACATGATAAGCAAGAAACTTAAGCTTGTCAACATAGTCCAGGTCATGCTCTTCCGCCGGATCCTCCCGTGTCAACAACGGGATTTCAACTTATGGGAGTTCGACCCGGCCCAGCACCAGACTCTACACGAGCTCTTCGACACGACACGACACATAAGGATGTCTGGAGGGTGCTGTTCAAGGGCGCCAAGGTCCCTCCTTCTCTCACCGAGGACCGCGGGGCTAAGCGCGAAGCGCCCTGCGAATTCGGTAAGTTCTATACATCTGGTAGGATATTTCCCATAGCTTAACCATGTGCGGGGTCTGAGCTCCCATGCCTTTGACATGACTGGGTGGAGACATCGGAGCAGATTAACTGTCCGACCCCTCTGCCCGAAGACCCTGCGGACGCTCTCCTGACGGAGATGCGGATTCCGGCTCCTTATGAGGTGCTGGAGAAGACCAAGAAGAAGGCCAAGGGAACCCAAAAGAGTTCCCGGCACCAGGTGGTATCGGACTCATCGTCCGATAACAGCGAGATGCACTCCTCCCGTGAAAACGAGGAGAAGGATGATGAAGATTCTCCCCCTCCAGCCGGGGGAGACAAGAAAAGGAAGGCCGCCCCAACCGGGGAGGCCGAAGGGTCCAAGAAGGGAAGGACTCTCCTTCCAGACTGCTCCACCACCGCCGCCGACAGCGAAGACGAGTGGCTGCTCAGGGCCAAGCCCAACGTCGAATATGATTATGCACTCCGCCCCAAGCCCGTATCGATGTATCATCGTCGGGCGGTTCCTTGGACTCGTCGGACATGAATAGTGATACACTTCCGACCGCCTCCTCCCCTTGCCCTACGGACAATGCCGAGGTATTGTCTCAAGGGGCACCGAGCCGGGGGGAGACAGTCCCGGAGGCGCCTCAAGGCGACCTTCCGGACTCCAGGAGCAAAGGGAGCAAGGCTCCCGGGGGCTCCAAGTTTGGCTCTCAGCCGAACACCACGCCGGAACCTCCAGTGGTTCCGGACTCGGGCAAGCGGCCCCCTTCCAAAAGGGGCAAGACGCCCGTGCCGGTGACCTCTGTCCATCCAGAGGCACCGGACAACCTGCTGGGAGCGCTTCGCGGCGCTTCCATCGACGAAGAGCACCGCACTATTATGAGTGCGGTGATCAAGAAGATTCAGTCCGCCAAGAGCGAACTGACTGAAGCCTGTGCCAGCCTTCTAACAGGCTTTGAGGTAAGTATTTAAAATATAGGAAAACTATTACCGCATAGACAGTAGCCCCTGATGCTCTGTTTGGTGTTCACAAAGAAAAGCCGAATAGAGGATCAAATAATATCTGCAGGAGTCTAATATAAGTATGTCTGCATGCGTATGCAGGCTTCGCTGCTGACCTCTGCCACACTGACTGCGGAGGTCGCCGCATTGAAGAAGGACCTCGAGGGGTCCGAGAAAGAGCTCGGCCTTGCCAAGAGGCAGCTCGAGGAGAACAAAGGTAAGTAATACCTTGTCTATATATAAAAGAAAATGTGGTTGCGAAATGACAGGATCATCATGAATGTGCCAGGGGCCACAACCGAAGTGGCGACCCTAAAGCAAGCGCTGTCCGAGGCCGAAAACAAAGCGGCCAAGGAGCGCACCGAGCGGAAAAAGCAAAAGGCACGGGTGGGCGAGGTGCAGCAAGAGATCCAGGCTCTCGTGAAGAAGCACAAGGCTTTGGAGCTTGACTCGAAGACGCGAGAGTCCGATCTTGCCGCAGCCCTCGAGAGCACAAAGAATGCCAAGGCTGAAGCCCAAAAGGCCTTCTAGGAGATTGAGGCAATGAGGAAGATAGCGGCGGGTAAGGCATTCAATATGCAAAGCAAGCATGTGAAAGTAAATTACTTGTTACTTACCCGAGTCCGGAGCTCTCCAGGAGCATTCGCAGATTTGCCCCGCAGCGTGTCGGATGCCGCGAAATATTACCAGACCGAGCAGGGAAGCTCGACAAAGAAGTTGTTCTGGTCTCATTATACTGGGACCGAACACCCGATGCCTATGAGCGACCAGCTGAAGCAACTGGTCGAGCTGCACAAGGCGGCTGAACAGGCCATGAAGGGCTTTATAGTCCGGATGTGGCCTAGTGACTCCCTTCCCAACAGCTACTTCGGCCTGGTGATGCGGCTTGTGGATGCCTGCCCACAGCTGGAAGTCATCATGCGGTCCGTGTCTGTATCGAAGGTGCCTGCCGGGCTTTTGCCCGTGCAAAGGTGCACTGGGCCAAGATGGACGCTGAGAAGCTGGTGAAGGAGGGTCCGCCACAGGGCAAGGAGCATCGCCATCCCGAGATGTATTATGAGGGTGTCCTGAAGGGTGCCCGTCTTGTGGCGGACGAGTGTGCGAAGGATGTAATGTTTGAATGAACTTGCTCGTGTGATCCTGTATTATGAAAACTTGTTCATATGCACTATGCAACGCTTGTTTGAATTTAAAATATTACCTTCTGTGCGGCTGTTTATCAAATCTGAGAGATGGCCAGTCGTCGGCTTCTGCCCCCATGCCACGAGTGCTGGGGTGTTCCGGATAAATCTGAGCACTCTTTTCCCCATTATTGGGTCCTTCGAGGGAGGTGGTCAGCACAACGCACAAGGCAATCAGACTATAATGCTTTATCACTCTCACTTAGCCATAGAATTCTACAATTTTAAATTTTGGCGAAGCCCCTAGTATTCGAAGGCGGAATTCGGGGCGCTATACATGCCTTAAGCCAGACAAAGCCGACTCCTCGCTCTAAGCGGCATAAGTCTTTAGGGTCTCGAGACCTCTCGAACAGCGACCAACCCTCGCCTTATCATGACAGTTAGTTTTAGCTTTCTCTACTGAGGTGCTTAGCCCAGCTGAACCAGGGCACAATCGCAGTAGTTCTCCCAGTGCTACCTTAGCCGATATAGCGGAATGTAAGGTACCAAAACATGGGAGCCGGGCAAACCCAACTATTAAACCAAGACATGATTCGGAGCTGATGCATATAATGCTATAAGTTCGGGGTGCCGCACTGTCGAAAGTGTTCGGACTTCTCACGCCGTATTATGGGGTATGCTTAAGCCCCTGGCGTATTGGCCGTACCAGAGTGTACGGGTGCTGAATGTTATGAATGAACATATATATATATATACACACATATATATATAAATAAAGAAGAATGCGATAATAGTCTAGTTCTATGCATTGTTTATTCAAAAAGGTGCGTCGAAGTAGAATGATACAATTAGTGCGATAAGAAAAAAGTAGGACTATTTAACAGGTCCTCTCCAAGGGCAAGCTGAGGAATGGTAACTAAAGCAGGTATTTCACTCGTTATCAGAGACCACCTGGGAATTCCTTAATATGACGTAGCTTTCCGCCTCCTTGGTTGTTGTATCGAGTGTTCGGCAATCTTACTGCCGGACGGGGCTTCCAGAGATTAAAGTCCTGAAAGAAAGAAAAATAACAAAGGGGGAAGCCCCTAGTGCAGTTGAGCCGCGTCTTGGGGCGTGCTGTAGTCATGCCCCCCTCCCCACCTATGCCCATGGTATTTTCAATGCGTAATTATGTACGCGTGGCACGGATTTCGCCATTTGGCTGGGACTGGGGTGGGGGCCGCATTGCTATGCGAGCTCAGAACGTGCCAGTCGGTCTTGTTGCCGATTACTCTGGGCGCGCTTGAAGGTGTCCGGGTCCTTAATTACCGAACTGGTGGATTGCCTTAAGAGGCTGCTTTGCGCTTCTGCTGCGAGGGCCGCAGTGTGCTCCTCCGTGCGGAGAGAGCGCTCTGTGTTTCCATTAACTGTGATGACCCCCCGAGGTCCTGGCATCTTGAGCTTGAGGTATGCATAATGCAGTACCACATTGAATCTCGCAAATGCGGTTCGCTCGAGCAGTGCATGATAGCCACTGCGGAACGGGACTATATCTAAGATTAACTCCTCGCTTCGGAAGTTATCCGGGGATCCGAAGACCACTTCCAGTGTGACTGAGCCTGTGCAATGGGCCTCTACACCTGGTATGACGCCTTTGAAGGTCGTTTTTGTGGGTTTGATCCTTGAGGGGTCTATACCCATTTTGCGCACTGTGTCTTGATAAAGCAGGTTCAGGCTGCTGCCGCCATCCATAAGGACTCGAGTGAGGTGAAATCCGTCAATGATTGGGTCTAGGACCAGTGCGGCGAATCCGCCATGACGGATACTAGTGGGGTGGTCCCTGCGATCGAAGGTGATCGGACAAGAGGACCATGGGTTGAACTTTGGGGCGACTGGCTCTAACGCATATACGTCCCTTAGTGCACGCTTCCGCTCCCTCTTGGGGATGTGGGTTGCGTATATCATGTTCACCGTCCGCACTTGTGGGGGGAACCTCTTCTGTCCTCCGGTGTTCGGCTGCCGGGGCTCCTCCTCGTCATTGCTATGTGACCCCTTATCTTTGTTTTTGGCATTTAACTTGCCGGCCTGCTTGAACACCCAACAATCCCTGTTGGTGTGGTTGGCTGGCTTGTCGGGGGGGCCGTGTATTTGACACGAGCGATCGATTATACGGTCCAAACTGGACGGGCCCGGAGTGCTTCTTTTGAATGGCTTTTTCCGCTGACCGGGTTTAGAGCCTTTGAATCTGGCATTGACTGTCGTATCCTCGGTATTGTCGCTGTTAATGCGGTGCTTGTGTTTGTTGCGACGTGACCTGCCATTGCCATATTTGGTATCCGAAGTACCATGGTTCTTTGATATGTTATTGCTGCGAGCCAGCCAACTGTCTTCTCCCGCGCAAAAGCGGGTCATGAGTGTCGTGAGGGCTGCCATAAATTTCGACTTTTCCTGGCCAAGGTGCCGGGCGAGCCACTCGTCGCGGATGTTGTGCTTAAAAGCTGCTAGGGCCTCTGCATCCGGACAGTCGACGATTTGATTTTTCTTTGTTAGGAACCGTGTCCAGAATTGCCTGGCCGATTCCTCTGGCTGCTGAATTATGTGGCTCAAGTCATCGGCATCTGGTGGTCGCACATAAGTGCCCTGGAAGTTGTCAAGGAATGCGGCTTCCAGATCTTCCCAACAGCCAATGGATTCTGCTGGCAGGCTGTTGAGCCAATGCCGAGCTGGTCCTTTGAGTTTGAGTGGGAGGTATTTGATGGCGTGTAGATCATCACCGCGGGCCATGTGGATGTGCAGGAGGAAGTCCTCGATCCATACTGCAGGATCTGTTGTGCCGTCGTATGATTCGATATTTACGGGTTTGAAACCCTCTGGGATTTGGTGATCCATTACTTCGTCTATGAAGCATAGGGGGTGTGCAGCGCCTCTGTACTGGGCTATATCGCGACGCAGCTCAAATGAGTCTTGTCCGCTGTGTTCGGCCCCGCCAGACTTACTTTTACTATATCCGGCGTGACGGTTATCGTCTCGCATATTGGCGCGCCCTCGCAATCCGTAGATCGATCTTGCATGTTTTGCTTTGTCCTCCAATACGTCTCACAAGTCTGGCGTATTTCCCCATGTCCTGACATTTTTATTTGAGTGACGTCGGGGTGCGGGCTGAGCTTTTGGCTGAAATGCATCTCTGTCGTGGCCACGACGTGGCCGATCAGTCGCGTCATACGCTGGAGACGTAGGTTTTGGTGCTTCCTCCTCCAGTCGGGGTAGCAACCTGTGCTTTGGGTAACTCTTGGAGGGACGTTCGAGTTTATATTCCTCGGCCGCAAGGATTTCAGTCCATCTGTCAGCTAGCAAATCCTGATCAGCTTGAAGCTACTGTTGCTTTTTCTTAAGGCTATTTGCCATGGCTATAAGCCGATGCTTGAAGCGCTCTTGTTCGACGGGATCCTCATGCACGACAAATTTGTCATCGTCGAGGCTTGCCTTGTCTTCGGAGGGAGGCATGTAATTGTCATCCTCCGCCTCTCTATCTGCCGCTCTCTCGGGAGGGCTGGCTTCTCCATCCTCCTGCTCTAAATCTTGCTGGAGGGGATTGTTGTTGTCTTCGGCACTGTCCGGGGTGCTATTATCTCCTGTGCTGGTGTCACCGCTTATACTTTGGCGAGACTTAGAGCGGCGCCGCTGACGTCGGCGCTTGGGTTGCTTCTTGGATGGGTCATCCTCCGCTGTCTCGTCGCCATTGCCTTCTTTGGGTGTGTCCAGCATGTATATATCATATGATGAGGTGGCTGTCCAATGCCTTGTGGGCAGTGGTTCCTCTTCGTCTCCCGCATCGTCGTCCATACCGTCGATGTCTTCGGAGTCGAAGTCGAGCATGTCGGTCAAATTGTCGACAATGGCTACTAAGTGGGTGGTGGTGGGCGGCGAAATTCTTCGTCATCCGCATCCCAATCCCGCCAAACATAGTTCGACCAGGACTCTCCTGACAAGGAGAGAGACCTTAATGAGTTCAGTATGTCGCCAAAAGGCGAGTGCTGAAAGACATCCGCGGAGGTGAACTCCATGATCGGCGCCCAGTCGGATTCGACAGGCACGGGCGCAGGCGGTTCGGAGTCCATGGCCGGGGAAGAATCCGGTAGTTCGGCGTCACGGCTCCCGTGAAGGGTAAGGTCGATACTCGGCTCGATCGCCGCTAAGGATACGACCTCCGTGGCGGAGTCTATCCGCCCGTCCATGGATGGCGCAACTGGCTCCGAATTGAGGGTCGGAGCGGTTGCCGGCGCGATCTCCTGAACACCGTCCGATGGCAGAGCTAAATCATGCTCATCGTGACCGTGTGGCGCACTAGGCAGGGGCTCGAATCCGTCGAAGATCAAGTCTCCGCGGATATCGGCCATGTAGTTTAAGCTTCCAAACCCGACCTGGTGGCCAGGGGCGTAACTCTTGATCTGCTCCAGATGGCCAAGCGAGTTGGCCCGTAGTGAGAAGCCGCCGAATACAAAGATCTATCTGGGGAGAAATGTCTCATCCTGGACTGCATCGCTATCGATGATCGAAGGAGCCATCAAGCCTAATGATGAGGACACAGAAGAACTCTCAATAAAAGCACCAATGTCGATGTCAAAACTGGCGGATCTCGGGTAGGGGGTCCCGAACTGTGCGTCTAAGGCGGATGGTAACCGGAGGCAGGGGACACGATGTTTTACCCAGGTTCAGGCCCTCTTGGTGGAGGTAAAACCCTACGTCCTGCTTGATTATTCTTGATAATATGAGTAGTACAAGAGTTGATCTACCACGAGATCGGAGAGGCTAAACCCTAGAAGCTAGCCTATGGTATGATTGTATGTTGTCCTACGGACTAAAACCCCCTGGTTTATATAAACACCGGAGGGGGCTAGGGTTACACAAGGTCGGTTACAAAGGAGGAGATATACATATCCGTATTGCCTAGCTTGCCTTCCACGCCAAGTAGAGTCCCATCCGGACACATGACGAAGTCTTCAATCTTGTATCTTAATAGTCCAACAGTCCGGCCAAAGGATATAATCCGGCTGTCCGGATACCCATAATCCAGGACTCCCTCGTCTTGACTCTCCGGTAGAAACTTTGGGGCACTCTTTGAAGTTCTTTGTGTTGGTTTGAATAGATGAATCTGAGATTGTGTGATGCATATAATATAATCAAACCCGCGGATACTTGTGGTAACATTGAAGTATCTAGGTGACATTAGGGTTTTGGTTTATGTGTGTCTTAAGGTGTTATTTTAGTATGAACTCTAGGGCTATTTGTGACACTTATATGAATAGCCCAATAGATCAATCAGAAAGAATAACTTTGAGGTGGTTTCATACCCTACAATAATCTCTTCATTTATTCTCCGCTATTAGTGACTTTGGAGTGACTCTTTGTTGCATGTTGAGGGATTGTTCTATGATCTAATTGTGTTATCATTGTTGAGAGAACTTGCGCTAGTGAAAGTATGAATCCTAGGCCTTGTTTCCAATCATTGCAATGCCGTTTTCGCTCACTTTTGTTACTAGCTACCTTGCTGTTTTTACATTTTCAGATTACAAAAACCTATATCTACCATTCATATTGTACTTGTATCACCATCTTTTCGCCGAACTAGTGCACCTATACAATTTACCATCGTATTGGGTGTGTTGGGGACACAAGAGACTCTTTGTTATTCGGTTGCAGAGTTGTTTGAGAGAGACCATGTTCATCCTACGCCTCCCACATATTGATAAACCTTAGGTCCACTTGAGGGAAATTTGCTACTGTCCTACAAAACTCTGCGCTTGGAGGCCCAACACGAGTCTACAAGAAGAAGGTTGTGTAGTAGACATCAAGATCTTTTCTGGCGCCTGTCAAATTTCATTCCATTTGGAGGTCGTTTGATGCCCCAACGGTTAACCGTGTAACCGCAAAACCCCTTATCTTTGCAGCCCAGCACCCTTCCACAATAGCCCACTAGCCCATCTAAACCCCCTCCATGCTCTCCGTTGTTGGATCATGATCGTGTGGGCGAAAACCGCACCTCATTTGGACTCTCCTAGCTCCCTCTACCTATATAAACACCTCTCCCATCCAATTTCGTGGACGAAACCCTAGCCTCCTCCTTCCTCGCGTCGCTGGACATGTCCATCGCCGCCCAGCCACGTCGCCCCGACCACTGGGAGTGCACCACGTCATCGTGCCGCCGCCCCGGGCCAATCCCACCTTGCCACGTGATGGTGTCCTGGACTAGGGGGTACTCACCACGTCGTCTCCTGATCTGTTAGATTGGGCCGAGGACCCCCATGGCTGTATACTCATGGGCCAGTTCGGACAGCTGACGCATACATGGAAGATTCCACAAGACTTGGTGATCAAGACAAGGACTCCTCCCCACCGGCGTATTCGGCTAGGACTCTTGTTATCCTAGGCCTCTGGTGCATTATATACACCGAGGCCAGGCTAGTCGATCGATATACAACAATCATATCATAGGCTAGCTTCTAGGATTTTAGCCTCTACGATCTCGTGGTAGATCAACTCTTGTAATACTCATATTATCAATATCAATCAAGCAGGACATAGAGTATTACCTCCATCAAAAGGGCCCGAACCTGGGTAAATATCGTGTCCCCTGCCTCCTGTTACCATCGATCCTAGACGCATAGTTCGAGACCCCCTACCCGAGATCCGCCAGTTTTGACACCGACATTGGTGCTTTCATTGAGAGTTCCGCTGTATGATCGACAAAAGGATCAATGGCTCGCCCGCAGGTCAACTGCGACGCCGGCATCTTCGTCACCGGCTCGACTGGTCACCTTGGCCCGACCAAGGACCGTGCTCCATCTCCGATCATCATGTTCGGATGGGGGCCTTCTTCAACATCAACTCCGATCTCTATCATGATCATAGAGGAGTCATCCGTGGAGCTCGAGGGCTCAACGTCAACATTGCCCTCGGGCGGCAGTGCTGTTTTTAGGGACAACGAACTTGTATTCACTGTCACCACCTCCTCGAGCGTCGGTTTGACGATTGCTTCGGTGGAATAGTGTGGAATTATGTCTACAACAGCCATGCAAAATTTCGCCGAGTTCCGATGGAGGAATCTCTGACCATGTACGATATACTGGAGCCCTGTCAAATCTGGACGGGAATCTGGACGAGTTTAGGGAGTGGTATCCAGAGCCCAGCTCGGAGGTCCTTTGGAAGATCCAACTGTTCATCTACTGTGAAATTCCCATATCTACCACCCCTCCAAATTTCAGCTCGATCCGACGGTTCAAACTCCGGAAACCTTCCGATGAGTGGACCAATTTTCGGACCCGTTTTCTGCGCGAATACGGATCCGACCCGAATTCATGTTTCTTTATGAACGTGATATTAGACAACCTTTTTAGAGGAATTATCTTCTAGGATATTGTGCGTTGTTTTTAAACATGTGCCCTTAAATTTTTAAGCCTCCCCTGAGGTCATCTTCATCATTATGCTGGTGTCAAACCAGTCCGGCAATATTGCTCCAAGGCTGCCGACCTGCGCTAGACACATCGTCACTTTGTTGAGCCGAGCTCAACTTCTTCGGATCATCATCTCGGCAAGCCGAACAAGAGTCCGGCATCGTGAAGGATAAATCATCACCAACATCTCCGCCACATGGATTACACGGAGCGGGCGTACCAGCATCGCCGCATGGTCACTTCATCAAGCCGGCATCGACCACGTCACGACCTGCATCGGTAGGGCCGCACTATTGCTTCTTCAAGCTGGTGTCCATCACGCCGACCTACTTCAACCCATCGGCTGACATCAAGGCTTCGACATCTCAGCTGGACCGGGGGCTTCGCCATCTCTTCATAAACCTACTCCGGAGACTTTGGCGTCACTAGCCGACCAGCTCCGTCACGTTAGCTGGACCGAGGGCTTTGCCTCGGTGAGCCAACCTTTGCCAGCATCGCCATACCGTCGCTTTATCACCCATCAGGCAATGGGTGTGCGGATCGAGTCCCAATTTTCGAAATCACCTTTCTTCGGATTGCTACAACAAATAAACCAGGTGCTATTAATCCTAGTATTTTTTTTGTTTGTTCGGATTCATTTTTCCCAAGGAATTATTACTCTAGTTTGTTCATCATATGTACACAGGTCTATCAAATGATGGCCGCATTAACGACGGTCGCATGGTGGTTCGGTCAGTTTCCGTACATGGTCCGCAAACGCCGCATCCGGAACTCGGACCGACCTGTGAATTCAGGCTTTGCCATGCCTTTACCGCATCACGCCGACGCCCTGCATCGACATTGACTTCGGCGCCAGGCCATATTTCTTTTATTACTCACTTTGCATAAATTATCTATTATGCAACAATTTTTTTAATTATTATTATTACTATTATCTCCGGTTTGCACTATTTTTTGTGCACAGGAAAATGATCCGGGTTGGGCAGTATCGTCAACTCGGCGTACTGACATACCACGTCACCTCGGCTGGACGGGGGGCTTCGTCAACACTTCATTACCCCATGCCAGGGGCTTCGGCATCACTCTACTGGCCCGCTTGACCGTGCTATGTCACCACTTCGGAGTGCCGAGCTCTTTGCTCCGCCACCTTGGGACCGACTTGGGGGATGGAACCTTGTCCTGCATTAAGCTCGGGCCGCGTTATCAATACTGAACACATTAACCAGCTAAGTTGCCTTCATGCTCAAAGTTTTAAATTTTTAACTTGTGTTCGGTTCGACCAAGGATTATACCTTTTTGAAAAAAGTTGCTTGTAGAGAATCTCCTTGTCCAAACTTTGTTTGTGACACACAAATTCAAATACCCCGTTTACTTGGGGGCTCCCTTGATGGAGCTTTTACTCTTGCATATGATTATACTTGTACGGCTTCGTTCCTTGTTCGTGTATTACGCCACAATATGCACCATATTGACCTAAGCGATTTGCAAGCTGGGTTGCCTGGCTCCTGTGCTTACCCCTACGTTCCTGATTGTTCGGCTAGGGAGTAAAGGGAGCACCTCTGCGATTGTCACGACCGGGTCATCCGAGCTCTGACCTCAGACTGGGTGATGCCGAAAGCTAGTGCTCTTATTGATTTCAATCATGGTCGGCACACAACGGAACTCATGAGTACAAAAAATCTATTGCACAAGTCTCATAGTAATAATGAGCATCGAAGAAATGTATCGGTGGGGGTACTATTTTCTTCGAAGATGCTTCTTACACTTCGTTAGTAATATAGCATAAGTTCCCTAAGCGCGCTTTGTTTGTTACAGCCTTATGGCCAGATTGCCTGGTTATCGGAAACACCGTCGATATTCTCGACAGGTGGAGTACATAACACTCTTCGGCCCTTGACCGAAGAGGGAGAAGCCGACGGTCGGTTAAGACGCGTTTAAAGTTCGGGTGAACACATATACGATATAAGTACTTCGGTACATAGAATCATTATACATAAAATTCTTTTACCCAAGTCACTTGGGGGCTCTTAAAATTTATATGAGCTATTTTATAGTTAATGTGTTTTCTTCTTGGTCGTTGCAAAGTCTTTTTTTACCACTCACTTTTTCAACACGAGTGTGTGGTCACTAGCCAGGGAGCCTAATTTCTCTCTCAAAGCCGCTAGAGTTTAGTTTGCTAAACTGACCTAATGAGAAGTACTCCACCTTTGGGATAGGAGGTTGAAGCCGTAGGCTGACCCGCTTGAAGTCTTGAGATAGGATGTGTCATGCTAAAGCACGACAGAAGCACTTTTTTCTTCTAAAGTCCAATTTTCGGACTGGCACCGGACACTTGATCTTGTTCGGACGTCAAGTTTTTACTGACGTTTTTTGGTTTTCCAAGCTTATGGCACTTTCAAACTATTTGTGTGTTTTCAGCACAAGTCTCGCAGTGCAACGCCGGTCACCTTTAGAGATTCGGCAAAAAACATTCTCGGATATTGCTATATATGCATCGGTTTCTGAAAGTGCTAGTGATCGACTAGAGGGGGGTGAATAGGCGATTTTTACGAAAGTCTTCAAAACATGGAAGTTTCGAAGACAAACGATAGAAATAAAACTATTACCATGCAGCGGAAGGTAGACTAGACTAGGCAAACCATAGTCAAGTTTTCAATGGAGTGAACGCACAATGGCTAATAGCAGCTAGGCAGTAAAGATCAGGTAGGAAGATATTGTGAAGCCAATCATTACAAGCAGTCACTCAGTGAAGACAAAAGATAAAGCAATCATACAATGACTTCACAAGGACCAACAGTAAGTAAAGGGAAGGGAAGGATGAAACCAGTGACTCGTTGAAGACAATGATTTGTTGGACCAGTTCCAGTTGCTGTGACAACTGTACGTCTGGTTAGGGAGGCTAAGATTCAACTCAGAAGACCTCGTCTTCACCTTATTCCCCTTAAGCTAAGGACACCCAGTCCTCGCCCAATTACTCTGGTTAGTCTTCAAGGTAGACTTCCAAACCTTCATAGGCTTTGTTCACCGGCGATCCACAATGACTCTTGGATGCTCAGAACGCGACGCTTAACCGGCTGGAGGATTCACAGTCCTCAAGTGTAATAAGTCTTCAGATCACACAAACAGGAAGACTTAAGTGATGCCTAACACTCTTTGGCTCTGGATGTTTAGGGCTTTATCCTCGCAAGGAATTCTCTCTCAAAGGCTTCGAGGTGGGTTGCTCTCAAACGACAAAAGCCGTGCACTAACTCTGAGCAGCCAACCGTTTATGGTTGTAGGGGGTGGGCTATTTATAGCCACTAGGCAACTCAACCTGATTTTTCCGAAATGACCCTCGGTCACTAAGGAACTGACACGTGTTCCAACGGTCAGATTTCAAACACACACGGCAACTTTACTTGGGCTACAAGCAAAGCTGACTTATCCAACTCTGGACAAGATTTGCTCTCATAGTCTTCACTCAAGGACATAGGATTTTGGTTAAGCATCACTTCAGTCATTCTGACTGGTTCACTTGGACCCCACTTAACAATATGGTGGTTCCTATGACTCAACAAAGAAGAAAAAGAATGACGAAACAACTAAGTCTTCGCGCTCCATAGTCTTCATGCGATGTCTTCTCTTGTCATAGTCTTTAATGTGAATGTCTTCACATACCACCTTTGACTTCAACGTCTTCATTCATTTTTAGGGGTCATCTCTGGTAGGAAAACCGAATCAATGAGGGACTACTACCTGTGTTATCCTGCAATTCTCACAAACACATTAGTCCCTCAACCAGGTTTGTCGTCAATACTCCAAAACCAACTAGGGGTGGCACTAGATGCACTTACAATCTCCCCCTTTTTGGTGATTGATGACAAACTGGTTGAAGTTTTCAACGGGGAATAAAATATGTGAAATTGTAAAGGATAGGGTATTGTCTTCATAAGTTGCAAGGGCTCCCCCTGAAGATGTACATATAAGTAATTTGCTTTTGGAATGCAAATGCACATGGCAGGTTGTACTTGTGGAGATCCTCTTCAACTTATGATGACAAGTCATTATGCAAGATATGATCTAACGAAGATAATGACATGCATAATGAAAAATGGACGTCTGCAAAATGATCTAAGTGCGGAATTTATCGTCGCACATGCGGAATTTATCATCGCATCACAGAATAGTAAATAAGTAGCAGACGACCATTGAGTTTAAGTGTTACAACTCAAAGAACCAAATGTGTCAAAAACGAGAGTTGTAAGCACTTGACAAAAGTAGCAAAAAGTAAATTAACCACCCATATGGACCCGCTTGAAGACTATCAACTCATATGCTTCTCCCCCTTTTGTCGGTGAGGACCAAAAAGGTTTGAAGACATAGAGCGCCTACTCATTCCCATGAGGTGCAGGCGAGGCAGTAGGGTCGTCGTTGAGATCCGGTGGTGCAGAGGAACTTGGTGCAGTGTCGACACGCGCTGAAGTTGGAGGAGGTGAAGTGGCATCATCTTGGTCATCGATAACTCTGGCATTTATGGTCGCAGCTGAGGACGAGTATTCAGAGTCTTCAAGTGAGGGAGTCCGACGCAAGTGAGCATTTCTGGGAGGAGTTGAGTCAAACTTGAAGCGTTTGGTGAAGCCATCGTCATGCAGATCAGCTTCAGCACTGAGTAGGGTCAAACTCTTCCACGACCTCCGACAGGTTTCATGAGTTACAAAGGCATTCTTGGTGGCAAGATTGCGAATGCGGTTGACATCCACTAAGAGGCTTTGCATCTGACGCTTAAGCTAGTCGTGATGTTTGTCCTGTTTCGGATGCAGCGCGACTAGAAGCTCTCAGTCATTTAGGACACGAGATCATCGTCGAGGCCTTTGCGCGATGGTGCTACCAGTGGCATCCGTTTGAGCACGAGGGGCACGTGTGTTTCCAGCAAGGGGATAAACACGAGACACTGCTGGAATTCCTTCAATGGGCTGGGTGAAGCTTTGATGATCAGCATTGTGAAGATAAATGGGATCCTTAGCAGGCTCTGGGTAAATGGCTTCAACTGACAGATCAACCTCGGGCAAGAATATAAGATGATTGCGCGCAGACGGCTGATAGTTGAAGGCTGAGTGACGCTTGATCAGACGCATGACCCATGGAGCATAGAATTTCAACCCAAAGATGTCAGAGCCAGACGCAGCCAACTGCCTGATGAAGAAGTCTTGAGCATTGAAGCTAATGCCATTGAAGATATAAAAAACCAAAGTCTTCATTGCTCCTTCAAGCTTCGCTGCAGATGAGTGTCCTTTGACAGGCCATAGAGTCTTCCTGATGATGTGGTAAATGGTGCGAGGCAGGTACTCTAGGTCTTCAACAAAGAACTCAGATGGGTATTCAACATCATGAGGCAGAGGCTTCATCATGCTCAGCATTTGACTCATGTTGGGTTCTGGCTTCTGAAAGATGCTTTCCAAGGCATTTTGATGTTGTTGACAACCTGGTTCATAGTATTCACCAGGAGTGTGCAGGCGTGTGAGCTCAATGATATCAAGAGCTTTAGCTTCATGATGGACATTGCCTGTCATCCACTCAAGGACCCAAGTCTTCGGATCCCTGTTGTAGCCTCGAATATGAAGAGTGGCATAGAATTGAAGCAGCAATTCTTCGTTCTAGTGTTCCCTGTCAGTGACGAACTACAACAGACCACCATCTCTGAAATAGTCCAATGCTTCTTCAAGGCAGGGCAGTCCAGCTATAGCTTCAGAGTCGAGGCGCATATGTGTAAATATGCGCCCTTGATTGTATAGGACACATGAATAGTAGCTGCGCTGCTGATAGCTCCAGAACTGATCTGAGGAAATGCGCGGTCTTGTATAGGGGTTCTTGGAGCTGTTGAAGAAGGTATTATGTGCCACGAAGCCATTTGCATTGAAGACCCCAGGTGAAGTGGCAGTGCCTGGGAATCGTGGAAGTCTTGGCTTGGGCTTTTGAACTTGAGGCCCGTGCTCGACATGGTACTCAAATTGTGGACCAGCAGCAGGCGGAGGAGTCAGAATGGGCCATCGAACCATAACTGGCTGACCATGATCAAATGCCAGCTCCATTGTGTGAGGTCTTGGAGGGGGAACCGGGGCATTGGCATTGTCTTCATGGGCTTCAGCGGCCACATGTGCTTCAGGTGCTTGGACTTCAGGTGCTGCATTGACTTTTGGTGCCACATTGGCTTCTGGCGCCGTACTGGCTTCGGCCATGACAACGTCATTGGTGTCAGCGGCGATATTGGTGGCCACCTCAGGGTTGTTGACCTCCACTTCAGAGGCTGGAGGGTCGGTCACGTTCTCCTCGAGAACAACATCTTGGTGAGACGGGGGTGTAGAAACTCTTGGGGCTTCTTCTTTATCTTCTTCTTCATCGGCTGATGCAGCCGGAACATCTTCAGCCATTTTGGCTTCGGATTCAGACATGTGCATTGTGGGAGTGACTTGGGCCCTTGGTCCTTTGCGAAGCCTGCGTAATGCGGGCGATGCTTGTGGAGATGGAGTGTGCTGGGCCACAAAGTCATCATCATCTTGCACTGTTGGGGTAGCTTGCGGTTGAGGAGAGCTTGGAGTGTCTTGTCTCTATGGGTGATCAGCCCACGATGCATCCTGAGCAGTTGGCGTCAGAGGACGACCAATGTTGATGAGTTTGCTGTGCGTAAGCACAGGCGATGATACCAATTGGTGCTCGATCTGAGGAAGGATTTCATCATCTTCAACATTGTCATGGTGACCAATGTCTTCAGCAGCGATGGGGTCAACTGCTGAAATGTCTTCAGCTTCAGGAGCCTCTATGGAAGTAGGCTCATGAATTACCATCCGGCGTTCTTGATGCGAAGAGGCAGGACGAGCAACCGAGATGGGCTCAACAATAAGGGGCTCTGTGGGAGCAGCCCGATCTTTCTTGGTTTTGCGCTTCTTCTTGGAGGGAGCGACATCATAAGCTTCAGGATGTTTCCTCTTTCTGGCTTCAGCCTTGGCAGCCCTTGTCTTCTTTAATTCTGAAGCCACTGTGGGGACCTTAGGCTTCGAGCCTGTCATACTGGCTGGGAAGACAATGGGATGTGCTTCTTGCCTTGTTGCTTCGGGTTCGGCCACAACTGGCTTCTTCTTCTTCTTTGCAGCCATCCTGGGATCGATGCTAGGATGCCCAAGAGCCTTGCGCTTTTCAGCTTCATTGTAGGCTTGCACGCACTTGTCAGCCAGACTCTTCATGCGCTCACGAGAACCTTTAGCTTCTTCGTGTTTCTTGAGAAAGGCTTCCTTGAGCTCGTCCAACATAATCTTGAAGTTCTTGACATCTTGCACGCTGAGCTTTGCCATGTGCTGCTTGAACTGAGCTTTCTCATAGTCGATCTTTTGCTTCAGTTCAATGATGCGCTAAGCTAGAGCTAGCTCAGAAGCAATGGCGCCAGTGAAAGAGACGTTGAGGCCAATTGGAAGTTGCAGATCGTCAAAGCTGAGATTGGGGGTTTCAAACCACTCATCAATGAAGTTGTGGATGATTGCCACATCAAAGAGAGGCAAATCATTGAAGATTTCTGCTTCTTCCTTGCTCTTAATCAGTTGCTCAAGAGCGTCATCTGCAAGATCATCATAGCTGGATAGATCAATGGCGTCATTGCGCAGAATAGCAGCAGCAGTCAGTTCTTGGCTGGTGGGTTGCAAGGGCATCTTCACTCTCGAGGGCTTGGAGATGCGTGTGTGTTCAGGAGGTGCAGTGGCCAGAGGCTTCGCCTGTAAGACCTTTGGTGTAGGAGTAGGCTTTGAAGCTTTAGGCTTCTTTAGTTTCTTTGGCTTCGGTGGTGCAGGTGCTTCATCAGATTCAGCGTCATCTGCAGGCTCATCCACGGCTGTCCCTTGAACCATGATATGAGTGATGAGACCTTCCAGGTTGTAGAAGGGCCCAACAAGATTGGGTTTAGCTTCGCGTGTGCCATCAGCACGAGGAGCAGAGGGGCCTGGATTGAAGTCTAAGCCTCGTGACTTCTTGTTCTCTTTGGCCGAGTTCCTAGCAAACTGAAGGTTGCGCTTGAACAGATTATCATCGCGGCACCACGGTAATGAAGATGGGTCTGCATCCGCAGGCTGCGGTCCACGGACCATGCAAGGATAGAAGCCTTGTTCAATGGCTTCAGCTCTGGACTTGGATTGAAGATTTTTGTATAGAATGTCTCCCCATGGTCGTTTGATGGCATTCTTCTCAGCATACTCCTGGGTCACGAACCTGTACTTGAACCACTGTTCTGCCCAATATCTTCGAATCCATTGGATTCGAGTTTTTCGCTGATTGTAGTCCTCCTCTGGATCTATCTTGTACAACTCATAGAGGTCAGGAGGCAAATCTCTTGAGGTGTTTCCACGATGCTGTCTGCCACCCTTTCTTGTAGGTTTCTCTGGTGCCATGAAGTTCAAACTGAATGGCTTCAACACGTTCAAGGGTTTCAAAGGCTTCCGCTTGCTGGTTAAACAGGAACTGGCTTCGGGAGAATTTATATGATGCTGTAAGAATTCTGCAAATGAATGCAGACTATGAGAACCAAGGGATTCTCCCATGGACATGTACCTGTGACGGCATTAAGGTGCAAGGGAAGGGGAAGAGGTCATATGCATTCTCAGAAGATTTTGAAGATAAATCAGTTTAGAAGACATTGACCTCATAGTGCGAAGACATTCACTCATTGATAGAGAGTTGGTTCCAGATTTGTACGAATCCACGAATAAGTACAAGTGAGGAATCTAACTACTTTGTGAAGCATAAGTGAACATACTAGGCATATTATGAGATGCAGTATGAAATAGATCCAACTTGTGTGAATAGAAACTTCTTGTGGTAGAAAGTGATGAATCTATAGGATCAAAGGGGCCGTAAAAAGGAAGTTTTATTTACCACACGAAGAACTGCTAGACTGAGTGGGAGAGGAGGCCGAGCAGTTCGATCATCCATGCCCTAACTTGGCGACGGAGGACACCTACGACGACGGCGGAGAAAACGATGTCCGCGGCCGGCGTGAAGACGACGTCGGTGAGGTCGCGGCAGCTAAGCGCTTCGTCACTGGCGTCGTCGAGGGCTAGCGGTGGCGCTAGGGTTTGTGCGAGAGTGGAAGAATGGATAATGACTGTGGTGGGGCGTGTATTTATAGGGATAGGGACGGCACATTGTTATTACACAGGTGCCCCTGGCGATTCACATCTGAAGGACACGTGGCTATCATGCAACATATCGTAGGTTGTTCCACGTTCCCACCCACGCCTGGATTGTCGGGTGGTCGTTCCCACTTCTCCGGGTTTCATGTGAAAGGATTTAGCATTGAAAATGGATTAATGTTTGTCTCTGTGTCTTCTGCTGACATGGAGGCAGAGAAGACATTTGACAGTGTCAATAGAATGCATATGATTTGGATAGATAGACTTAGGAAAGAAGCATAGAGGGGTTAGGGTCCGATCACATTCACTTAGTTCAAAAGGTTAATCAAGAAGCCATAGCTATAAGTGAATGCTGTAGATGACATAAACCAAACCAAATCAGTATATACCAGAAGACAATCATATCAACATAGTGAAGATAATCATTAAGACAAGTTGAAAATGAAGACAAACCAAATGTGAAGACATAGCAAATGTAACGCCATGGGTAAAACACTTCAAACAGAAGAATTTGGTGGTGGCGTTACCCACCGTATAGGAAGTATTAGACCCAGACACGGCGCACAATTATCGTGGCACTCCGAAGTCAAATTCCATGTTAATGTATTCACACTCAGAATGTAAGTCTTCATTGATTGAAGATATACTTTACTTCGTGTGTTGCACATCTAAGTCATCAACATGCATAAGTGTTAGGATGTGTGCCTGATCACAGGACATTTGAGGATTCCAAGATATTTAGCTCACACCGTAAATTGCAAAACCTCTTCTCATCCAAGGGCTTGGTGAAGATATCTGCCAATTGCTCTTCAGTGTTGACGTGTATGATATCAATATCTTCCTTCACGACATGATCTCTGAGAAAGTGATGACGAATTTCAATGTGCTTTGTCTTCGAGTGCTGAACTGGGTTGTTGGCAATCTTGATGGTGCTTTCGTTGTCGCAGTAGAGTGGCACTTGCTTCAGGTGAATGCCATAGTCTTTGTGTGTTTGCTTCATCCATAGAAGCTGAGCGCAGCAAGATCCAGCAGCAATGTATTCAGATTCAGCAGTGGAGAGAGATACACAGTTCTGCTTCTTTGAAGACCAACATACAAGTGATCGTCCCAGAAAATGACATGTGCCTGATGTAGACTTGCGATCCACCTTGTCACCAGCATAATCAGCATCCGAGAATCCAACTAGATCAAACTCTGAGCCCTTTGGATACCATAATCCTAGTGTTGGGGTGTGAGCCAAATGTCTGAGAATTCGCTTCACAGCTAAGTGATGCGATTCCTTTGGTGCCGCTTGGAACCGGGCACACATGCAAACTCTAAGCATGATATCTAGCCTAGATGCACATAAATAAAGCAAGGAACCAATCATGGAGTGGTATACCTTTTGATCGAACTCTTTACCATTGTCGTCGGGACCCAGATGATGTTTGGCTGGCATTGGCGTCATGTAGCCTTTGCAATCTTCCATTCCGAATTTCTTCAGGCAATCTTTGAGGTATTTCTCTTGAGATATAAATATGCCGTTGTGTTGCTGGCGTATTTGAAGACCAAGGAAGAACTTTAGCTCACCCGTCATGGACATCTGATATTGCTCTTGCATCATATATCCAAACTCGTCAGTGTATTTCTGATTGGTGCAGCCGAAGATGATGTCATCCACATATATTTGGCACACAAACAGTTCACCATCATATGTCTTCGTGAAGAGAGTGGGGCCGAGGGAACCAGGTTTGAATCCTTTGCTCTTCGGGAAGTCTTTGAGTGTGTCATACCAAGCCCTAGGGGCTTGTTTGAGGCCATACAATGCCTTGTTGACCTTGTACACCATATCAGGATGTTTTGGATCTTCAAAGCCAGGCTGAGGGAGTCCTGGATTAGGGGGTGTTCGGGTAGCCGGACTATACCTTCAACCGGATTCCAGGACTATGAAGATACAAGATTGAAGACTTTGTCCCGTGTCCGGATGGGACTTTCCTTGGCGTGGAAGGCAAGCTTGGCGATACGGATATTCAAGATCTCCTACCATTATAACCGACTTTGTGTAACCCTAACCCTCTCCGGTGTCTATATAAACCGGAGGGTTTTAGTCCGTAGGACAACTTCATCATACAACAACCATACCATAGGCTAGCTTTTAGGGTTTAGCCTCCTCGATCTCGTGGTAGATCTACTCTTGTACTACCAATATCATCAATATTAATCAAGCAGGACGTAGGGTTTTACCTCCATCAAGAGGGCCCGAACCTGGGTAAAACATCGTGTTCCTTGCCTCCTGTTACCATCCGGCCTAGACGCACAGTTCGGGACCCCCTACCCGAGATCCGCCGGTTTTGACACCGACATTGGTGCTTTCATTGAGAGTTCCTCTGTGTCGTCGCTTTTAGGCCCGATGGCTCCTTCGATCATCAACAACGATGCAGTCCAGGGTGACACTTTTCTCCCCGGACAGATCTTCGTCTTCGGTGGCTACGCACTGCGGGCCAAGTCGCTTGGCCACCTTGAGAAGATCGAAAGCTACGCCCCTGGCCATCAGGTCAGGTTTGGAAACCTAAACTACACGGCTGACATCCGCGGGGACTTGATCTTCGACGGATTCGAGCCACAGCCAAGCGCGCCGCGCTGTCTCGATGGGCATGATATAGCTCTGCCGCCGAACAGCGCCTTGGAGGCCGCACACGCATCGGTTCCGACCATTGATTCGGAGCCTACTGCGCTGATTGAATATCAGCGGTTGGACGCTGCCTCAGGGGCTGCGATCTTAGAGGCGATCGAGTCGAACTCCAGCCCCGCACTCCGCATGGCCCATGACTCCGAGGAGCCGGATTCCTTTCCGAACTCCGAGCCCCCCGCGCCCCTGCCGATCGAATCCGATTGGGCGCCGATAATGGAGTTCACCGCCGCAGACATCTTTCAGCACTCGCCCTTCGGCGACATCCTGAATTCGCTAAAGTCTCTCTCTTTATCAGGAGAGCCCTGGCCGGACTACGGTCAGCAAGGATGGGATTCGGATGATGAAGAAATTCAAAACCCACCCACCACCCACTCCGTAGCCACTGTCGGCGACTTAACCGACATGCTCGACTTCGACTCCGAAGACATCGACGGTATGGACGACGATGCAGGAGACAACCAAGAACCAACGCCTATAGGGCATTGGACAGCCACCTCATCTCACGATGTGTACATGGTTGATACCTCTAAAGGAAGCAACAACGAGGAAAACGGGGATGGAAAGAGGGATCGATCTCTCGAAAAACAATCAAAGCGTCGGCGTAAACGCTGACCCAAGCCCCGCCTCGATAAAGACCCAGCCATAGAGCAGGATGAGCCGGTAGGCGACGAGCATGCCTTAGATCAACCATCCCAACAGGACAACCCGGATAGAGAAACCGAACATCCCTCCCCCGGCGAAAATGGCATTCCGGACGACCCTACGCCGGACAAGCCCACGAAGCAGAAGAACCTCCACAAACGGCTCGTTGCAACCTCACGTAGCCTGAAAAAGCAGAAACGGAAGCTAAAAACTGCGGAAGATGCACTCAGGATCAGATGGAGTAAAGTAATCAATACCGCAGACAAATACAGCGACAGTCGCCGCACTAAAAGCTATCCGAAGAGAAAGCTACTGCCTGAATTCGACGAGGAGGCCTTAGAGCCCTCGCATTCCAAAAGTGAGAAAGCCACACGGTCGGATAGACGACCCCATGGCCAGCATAAAGCGGCAAGCAGCGCCGCACTTAAGCCGGCATGCGACCCACTTATGGATTCGCATCATGGCCCAGCCAGGTCCATTTACGGGCCAAGAAAGCAAGCTCTCGTAAGCAATGCAATAAAGCCATTATCAGAATCCGGCACACCCAAATACAGGGGTGCTGCACACCCCCTATGTTTCACCGATGAGGTCCTGGATTATGAATTTCCAGCGGGATTCAAACCCGTAAACATAGAGGCATATGATGGAACAACAGACCCTGGAGTCTGGATCAAGGATTATATCCTCCACATACATATGGCTAGAGGAGATGACCTCCACGCCATAAAATACTTACCCCTCAAGCTTAAAGGGCCAGCCCGGCATTGGCTCAAAAGCCTTCCTAAAAACACAATCGGAAGTTGGGAAGAGCTCGAGGACGCTTTCTGAGCAAATTTTCAAGGGACCTATGTCCGCCCTCCGGATGCAGACGATCTTAGTCACATAACTCAACAGCCCGGAGAGTCAGCTCGGCAATTCTGGAATAGATTTCTTACTAAAAAGAATCAGATAGTCGACTGTCCAGACGCTGAAGCCTTAGCGGCTTTCAGGCATAATGTCCGAGACGAATGGCTCGCCAGACAGCTCGGCCAAGAAAAGCCAAGAACAATGGCCGCACTAACAAGCCTCATGACCCGCTTTTGCGCAGGAGAGGACAGCTGGCTGGCAAGATGCAGCACCAGTGACCCAAGTACATCCGAAACTAGGGATGGAAACAGAAAACTGTGACGCAATAAGGACCGTCGCCGGACTAAGGAAAAAAGTTCGAAGAGCACGGCAGTCAACGCCGGATTCAAAAGCTCATGACAGAATCAGAAAAAGCCGCCCCTCCAAGATAATAGGGACGATCTATCCAACCTAAACAAAATCTTGGATAGGATATGTCAAATACATAGCACTCCCGGAAAGCCTGCTAACCATACCCACAGAGATTGTTGGGTTTTCAAACAATCCGGCAGACTCAACGCCGAACACAAGGGGCTCGACACACCAAGCGAAGACGAGGACGAACCCCAAAAGCAGAGTACCAGGAAACAAAAGAATTTCCCACAAGAAGTAAAAACAGTAAACTTACTCCACATAACAAAACGTGCGGCACCCATAAAGGTACGCGCCCCACGGCCTATCCCAAAGGAATCCCGCCACTGGTTGTCAAAACCAATCATCTTCAATCATCTGGATTATTCTAGAAGTGTCAGGAACCCAGGCTGGACTGCCCTGGTACTCGATCCAATAATTGGCGGACTCCAGTTTTCAAATGTCCTTATGGACGGTGGCAGCGAACTCAACCTGATATATCAGGACTCAATCCGCCACATGGGGATCGACCCAAAAAGAATTCGCCACAGCAAAACCTCCTTTCAAGGAGTAACGCCAGGTCCGGACACCCAATGCAAGGGTTTTCTCCGGCTCGAGGTTATTTTCGGCTCTGCCGATAACTTCCGTCGCGAAAAGCTGACTTTCCACATCGTCCCGTTCTCAAGCCGCTTTCAAGCACTACTGGTACGCGAAGCTTTCGCCCGCTTTAACGCAATACCGCATTATGCATCTCTTATGCTTAAGATGCCCGGTCCACGCGGCATCATCTCCTTAAAGGGGAAGCAGTGAGAACACCTCCCCCAAGCGGAGGATTGTGCGGCCGCTTTAACAGCCCCACAATACAATGGCTTCACCAGCCAGAACATCGGAACAGGTCATTAAGACCACGGACACGGATAGATGAGTCCGGCACAAAAATATCATTGATAAAGGCTTAGTGGCCATATACCCCTGCACTAGGGGCTTCAAACGTATAAAATAAGAGATAATAAAGCTCAATTTTTCATCTTTTACTTTACACTTTGTTTATTTCATATAACTTTTGTTCGGCACGCCCCTTTTTCAACTTAGTTGCTCTCTCTTTACAGATGAACGTCATGTTGCGCCCGTCCAGGATACGGCACAACGGAGACACAGGCGCAGACGTGCAGTAGGGACCCGTTCCAAGGATTCTTTTCAGATTAAGACCCTGTGTAAACCTTTTTTTATTGTCTCTTGTTGATACACATCCCCTGGTTCTATGACAAAGGAGGAGGCTGGCGTCTTGGCATGTGGCCACGTTAGAATTCTTGCGCGTACCTGGACACTAGGGGCTTATACCTCAGAGTGTTACCTCGCCCGCTCTCATAAAGACCGAATACCTTAGGGAATGTTCGGCGTCGCGAGTTTGGCCTTATATGCATCAGCTCCGAGTCATGATTTTGGTCAAATGTTGGGTTGCCTGGCTCCTGTGTTCGGCCGCCTTATGTTCCGCTCTATCGGCTAAGGCGGCACCAGGAGAACTACTGCGATTGTGCCCTGGTACGGCCAGGCGAGCACCTCAGTAGAGAAAGCCGAAAACCGACTGTCATGATATGGCGTGAGACTGGTCAACCACTCGATGACTCTCCAGAATCTGTAGGATTCCTCCGCATTAACGAAGGGCCGTTTCCCGGCCAGGCACATACGCGCCCCGAATTCGGGCGAGCGCAGTCGCCACCAGGGGCTACCTAAATAGTCCCATTGTCAAGCTCCTATGGCTAAGTGAAAGTGTTAAAGCATTATAGTCCGGTTGCCTAGCTCGCTGCGCTATCACCTCCTTTGTAGGACCAAGACGTTGGATTAAGTGTGAAAATGCGCCTTCTGCGAGCACCCCCGCACTATGTGCGTGGGGGCTGAAGCCAACGACTGCAATCTTTCAGATTTTGTATATATATCTTAAAACGGCCGCACAAGAGGTGTTCCAAATACTTGAAGGCACAAGTATAAAAGGCTACTACAATTCATCAAAATATTGCTTTATAATTACATATGCTATCAGAACATAGCATCCTTCGAGCACTGCATCTCTATTACACGAGCGCCTTTAAGGACTTCCTGAAAATAGTGCTCGGAGGGTACTCGGCTTTTGTCCGAATCTCGGGACGCAACAACGGTGGTCTCCATCTCTGCCCAGTATGTCTTGACACGGGCAAGAGCCATCCGTGCGCCCTCTATGCATGCTGACCTCTTCATCGCATTGATACGTGGCACCGCGTCAAGGAATTGCTGCACCAAGCTGAAATAACTCTTTGGCTCCGATCTCCCTGGCCATAGATGACCCATGATGTACTTCATGGCGAGTCCGGACAATCTATTTAGTTCGGCCCATTGAGCCAGACAATCGTCCACTGCCAGTGGACGCTCTGGATTCTGGAACTGCGACCAGAAAAGCCTTTCCACTTCGAGATCTTCTTGATCTCAAAAGTATTCGGTCGCATCAGCAGCACTCGCTGCCAAATCCAGATAGGTGTCCTCCGCACTCCACATCCGGTCCAACGGAGCAAACTTCGGATCGCAAAACTTCCTCCACAGCATAAAGGGCTTTCCAGCCGCAATCTGTCCGGCCTGACGCCGCTCCTCCTTCACAGCTCTCATCGCAGAGCGAGCGTCCTTGGCATCAGCAACGGCCTTCTCTAAGTCCGTCTGTCTCGCCCGGTCTTCTTTCTCAAGAAACTTGCAACGGTCAGCAGCACTTTTTAACTTCACGGCCATCACGGCCATCTCCTTCTTGCTTCGGCAGTGAGCAACATGTTCGGCCCTCAGCTCTTCAAGGGCCTTCTCGGCAGCCGCATCACTTTTCCTGGCTTGCTCCTTAGCTCGGGCAAGTTCCGCCCGAAGACTCTCCACGGCGGCCGCATCATCTGCGTCAAGCACACACATTGTAAGATACTGGCATAAAGCTCCTCTTACCAGATGCCGCCCGAAGAATTGCATACCTTGAGCCTCATCAAGCCGCTCGTTGAAGAGCGCGATGTCGGCATCTGCCGCGTCAAGTTGTCGCTTTAGTTCGGCAAAATCATCAGTTCGGCTCGATTCCGGACACTTCGCCACCTGTATACAAAGGCGACATTTTAGACCTGGGATTATGATCCTCTGCGCGCCGTCAATTTTGACAACGCACAGAGTCTCAGGGGCTACTATCTACACAGGGCGCATCTTCTTTATGTGCAACTGACAAAGAAGTACATTATCAAACGTACCTCAAAACCCGTCAGCAAACTTCTGACGGCCATATGCAATCCGCTTTCCGCGGACGAAATCCTTCCAATCACCGTACCCATCAATGCACGGTGCTCCTCTGAGATAGAAGCTCGCCCCAGCAGAATCATTAGCTCCTCCGACCGCGCATCGGACGGTGCCGGACTCATCCTATGACCTCCATCGAAGGCCGGACGCGGAGAACCTTGGGGGGACATATGGCTACCTTCCACCCCTGCCGGATTCGGAGAAACCCTCCGCGACGACACCTCAGGGTCGCCCGCCTCGCCAGGCGGTACGGCAGGGGGAGGCATTTCACTCTCCATCATCTCCGAAAGAAGATCCCCCGAAGACGAGCTCTGCTGAGAAGGGCTGAGGTCCGAGCTACAAAGTAAAATTTTGGTTAATCTTCTTAGATAAAAAGCAAGGATTTCTCTCATCCCTCTAAAGGAAAATCTTTCTCTACTTATGGCTCGCTGGAGGGCTGATCCCTTTGAGGGTGTAGTTCGGCCGAGGATCTCCCCGGCGTCGGACCCTTTGACGAGGACTTTTTCCCCCGCTTTGAGGCCATGGTCTCCGGGTCGTCAGAGGAGGCCCTCTTCTTCCCCTTAGGAGAGGAATTGTCGGTTCTTCCCTTCGGAGCAGCCTCCTTCGAGGAGGCCATAGTTTCCTTGTCCTCCCCCTCACTTCCCTCCAAAGGCACGATCTTCAACATCCTGACTAGCACGGGATCCGGCCTGGTCTCAGGAAGGGGGGCCGGACACCGGATTAGCTTTGCCTTCGCTATCCACTCCTGTTTAAAAGGACAGCTCTTTTAGGGGCGAATTTATGACAATTTTACGGATAGCGAGTCCGGGCACAAGGTTACTTACTTGAGTATCCGGGCGATTGCAGCTTAAACCTGCGTCCTCGGTCAAATCCGGACACATTGCTTGTGATCCGAGAACATTTTATACATCTCCACGGGCATTGCGCACATAAAATGCTGGAGAGCTCGTGGTCCCTCTGGATTAAACTCCCATAGACGAAGGGAGCGACGTTTGCCGGGCAGTGTTCGGCGAATCGGCATGACCTGCGTCACCTTGACCAGGTTGAGGTCTCTTTCTAAGATATCCCTAATGCGGCCCTGCAACAAGGGCACGTCTTTGGATAACCCCCAATCTAATCCTTTGTTGACCCATGACGCTAGCTGTGGTGGGGGACCCGGGCGAAAGGCAGGAGGCGCCACCCACTTGGCGCTCCTGGGAGCGGTGATATAGAACCACTCTCGTTGCCACAAGTCGAGCTCCTCTTGAAAGGAGCCCTCGGGCCATGGAGCATCAGCATTCTTACTTATGACAGCGCCTCCGCACTCTACGTGCCGTCCCTCGATCATCTTCGGCTCCACTCCAAAAGTCTTGAGCCATAATCCGAAGTGAGGAGTAACACGGAGGAACGCTTCGCACACAATGATGAATGAGGAAATGTGGAGGATGGACTCCGGAGCTAAGTCATGAAATTCCAGCCCATAATAGAACATCAGCCCCCTCACGAAGGGATCCATCGGGAAGCCTAACCCCCGAAGGAAGTGAGACATGAACACTACGCTCTCACCGGGCTGGGGACTGGGAATAGCCTGCCTTTGAGCAGGCAACCTATGCAAAATTTCGGCGGTCAAGAACTTAGCCTCTCTCAACTTTAGCACGTCCTCCTCCGTGACGGAGGAGGGCATCCATCGGCCTTGAAGGTCGGAACCGGACATTGTCGAAGGTCCGAAGCGCCTGGAATCTGGAGCCTAGGGTGTTGGAACTCGAGGCGACAGGCGAACTTGTTTTGAGATTGGAGAAAAGGAGTAAGGCCTTGGTCTCTTTATAAGAGGTTGAATACCAGGAGCCCTCCTCGTAACCGTTTGGGACTCGCCTTTAATCGAGAAGACATGCTAACGGACACGATTGGGTTACCCACGTCTGTATTGATGAGAATCCCGTAAATAAAGGGGACACGATCTCTGCTTTGACAAGACGTGCCAAGGAACCCGCCTCGCTAAACACGCTGAGGTGGAAAAGTGAAAACGATTCGAATAAAGGCTTGGCCGTAGTGTGATGTCACGCTGCGGAATATGTCAGCAGATTAGGTTTTAGTCCGTAGGATAACTTCATCATACAACAACCATACCATAGGCTAGCTTTTAGGGTTTAGCCTCCTCGATCTCGTGGTAGATCTACTCTTGTACTACCCATATCATCAATATTAATCAAGCAGGACATAGGGTTTTACCTCCATAAAGAGGGCCCGAACCTGGGTAAAACATCGTGTTCCTTGCCTCCTGTTACCATCCGGCCTAGACGCACAGTTCGGGACCCCCTACCCGAGATCCGCCGGTTTTGACACCGACACAGGCGGTTGTGCAACATACACTTCTTTGTCAATCTTTCCATTGAGAAAAGCGCTCTTCACATCCATTTGATGCAGAAGAATGTTATGATGATTTGCATAGTCCAGCAGTATGCGTATGGCTTCAAGTCTAGCCACAGGAGCAAATGTTTCATCGAAGTCAATCCCTTCAACTTGAGTGTATCCTTGAGCAACGAGACGAGCTTTGTTTCTGACAACTTGACCATGCTCATCTTGCTTGTTGCGATATATCCATTTGGTGCCTATTATATTGTGCTTGCGAGGATCAGGATGCTTAACCAGTTCCCATACATTATTCAGCTCAAACTATTGAAGCTCTTCTTGCATAGCTTGAATCCATTCAGGTTCCATGAAGGCTTCATCAACTTTCTTGGGTTCAGATATTGAGACAAATGCGAAGTGCCCACAGAAATTTGCTAGCTGTGTTGCCCCTGAACGAGTGAGTGGACCTGGAGCATTTATGCTATCAATTATTCTCTCAATCTGTACTTCATTTGCAACACGAGGATGTATAGGATGAAGATTTTCTCTTGCTGATCATTGTCATCGTTAGAAGGATTGTCTTCAGGTTGATCAGGTGTGGAGATGATAAGTTCCTCTTCAGGCTGAGCTTCAGATGGTATGATTTCTCCAGTTCCCATAAGTTTGATTGATTCACTGGATGGAACTTTATCTAGCACATTTGGCAGGTGCTCTCTTTGTGAGCCGTTAGTCTCATCGAACCGCACATCCACAGTTTCAACCACTTTATAGTGAAAGAGGTTGAAGAATCTGTAGGAGTGTGAATCCTTTCCATATCCAAGCATAAAACCTTCATGTGCTTTTGGTGCAAATTTTGAAGTGTGATGTGGATCCTTGATCCAGCACCTGGCGCCAAATACTCTGAAGTAACTGACATTTGGCTTCTTGCCAGTAAGGAGCTCATGGGATGTCTTGTTCAGAAGCTTGTGAAGATAAACACGGTTGATGATATGGCAGGCAGTATCAATGGCTTCAGGCCAAAACTTTCTTGGAGTCTTGTATTCATCAAGCATCATCCGGGCCATCTCAATAAGTGTTCTGTTCTTGCGTTCGACGATGCCATTCTGCTGTGGCGTGTACGGAGCTGAGAATTCATGTGTGATTCCCAAAGTATCAAGATATGTATCTAGCCCAGTGTTCTTGAATTCAGTGCCATTGTCACTTCTGATGTGCTTTATCTTGACGCCATAGTTGTTCATGGCTCGATTGGCGAAGCGTCT